>NW_027532409.1:5262187-5321002 GCF_008692635.1 Crocuta crocuta
GAGGAGGAGGAGGAGGAGGAGGAGGAGGAGGAGGAGGAGGCGGAGGGCAGTATTCAGCAAGATCCCAAGTTTTCTGCTGTTCAGAAGAAGGGACTGGATGGCAGTGGAGAATGCCCCAGAAGGATCGGGTTTACAAGGGAAGATCAGGAGTTCTCTTTGGGACGTTTTTATCTAACAAACACATTTTTGCTTTGACACTGTGCCAGACATTGTTCTAAGAGCTTTACTTACATTAATTCATTTATACTTATAATTATCCTATAAGGTAGCTACTACCACATTTCTCACCATTTACACATAAAGAAACAGAGACACTTGCTCATAGCAAGGAAGGAGCAGAGTACAGATCTGAAGCCAGGCATACCAGACATGTTGGTGTGAAGTCCTTGAGATAAACAAATGGGGGTGTCAGGGGGGCAGGTGGACCCAGGTTCCAGGACGTGAGGAGAAGGTTCTAGTTGGAGATGTAAAAGCAGTCACTGAGCAGGGAAGGACCCTTACTTGCCTCAAGCCAGTGGGGGGTACACACGGGAGGTCACTGGGTCCAAGACGGGGCTGAGCTTCAAGGACCAGTGACCCCATTGGAGTGGCTCCAGGCAAAGGCCCAGCCTTCAGCAGGACCCACGAGGGAGATTGAAAAGACAGAGCCAGAAGGCAGATGTGGGGAAAGCTGTCCTTCCAGGAGGTGGCCAGTAGCAGGCCTTGTTCAGAGAGGTCAGGGGAGGTGACTGTGCCATGGACGCCTTTGAGAATCTTTGCCAGAGGAGCCTCGGGGGAAGAGATAGGAACCCCAAAAAGGGAGGCAGCCAGGGGTCTGGCTATGAAGGACAGAGGGAGGAGGGGTGCTCCCAGGGAAGAGAGCATGGTCCAGAAGGGTATTTTTTTTTTAATGGAAACTTTTTTAATTAAAAAATTTTCATTAGACTGGTGCCTGGGTGGCTCAGTCTGACTTGGGCTCAGGTCATGATCTCACAATCCATGGGTTTGAGCCCCGCGTCGGGCTCTGTGCTAACAGCTCGGGACCTGGAGTCTCTTTCAGATTGTCTCCCTCTCTCTCTGCCCCTGCCTTGTTTGCACTCTTTCTCTCTCTCTCAAAAATAAACATAAAAAATTTTTTTCATTAGAAAATGCATTCAAATGGTTGAAAATTCAAAACCAACTAAAGGATGCCCCATGAGAAGTCTCCCTCTGGCCTTCTCCCCTGTCCCCTAGGACCCTTCTTGAAGGCAACCAGCATAGCCTCCCAGAGACAGCAGATATAAACTCACAATGTGGCATTCTGTAAATACACAGAAACTAAGTTTCAGAACATTGAAGCTCTTTGGGGAAGAACGCCTTGCTGGGCGAGTGATGGAAGAGAGGGACACGCAGCCGCAGGCGCAGGGGTTCCCGAGTGGCAGTGGGAAATGAGTTTTGGACAAGAACCCGTGTTTCATTGCATGGAACAAAATTGTATTGTTCTCCTGCTCCCAAATACTGTGAGCTCGGTGCTCTCCTGGGCCCTCTCAGCCACCAAGCCCTGGTGCAGCTTGGTGCTCGGGACGGAGCCTGGTGCAGTTGTCCTGCCCCACAGCTGGTACCACTGGCCTCTGAATCGCCCTCTGCACCCCGCAAATGCGTCAATCCTGGCAACTGGTGAAGAAACCTTTCCTGGCACGACATGAGATGTCAGAAAGGCAGGTCAATCTTTTTATTTATTTATTTTTAATTATTGAAACTTGAGGGTCACAGAGACATGAATGGAGCTTCTAGGGCTGAGGGAAGGGTGGCAGAGGCTGTGTGGGGGATGGGGGAGAGTGTGCGGGAAGGGCTGGAAGGTTCCTGAATCCTTGTTGCCTGCGGCATCGTCAGGAAGTGAAGCTACACGCAGCAGGGCCATCTTTCCTAGGGTGCTGGGGCCCCGTCACAGTTGGTGAGGGGAATTCGCCCCTGCTCACCTCTGAGAGGAAGGCCAAAGGGTTATGGGCCAGGGCAGGGCCACTGTGTTCCCCAGTGCTTTCCCCTGCCTCAGTCTGACTCTAGGCAGATGGCCTTCCTCTCTGGCCTGGGTCCCTTTGGCTGTAGAAATGGGGGAGGTTGGGGGGGAGCTGGCATGACGGTTGGGGGATGACGGGATGCCCTATCTTGCTCCCACCATTTTGAGCCTCGATCACGGTGGACTCTCGGGATCTATGGTCCCCCTCCCCTGTCTGTAGGGATGTGCCCCTGCAGCCACCCAGGACCCAGTTCACCGTCCGTGGGCCGGAAGGGCCCCCACTGTCCAGCACACACCAGTGTCATGGGTCCAAAGCAGGGGCTCATGAGGTCAGTGGCCACACCTGAAGACAAGCTTCTAGTAAGTTGGAGGAGTCAGGGCTGGGCCCTGGGGTCCACCTGAGCCCCGGCTGGTACATCCTCGGGGAGCCAGTAGAGGTCACCAGTCACAAGTTCACAGGGGGGCTTCCGGCTCAGGGGGAGCTCTGTCCCTACAGCCCTCACAACGCCCGGCCCCTCGTTCCTGCTGCTCTGGAAAGTGGCCTTCAAGAGGCTGCTTCAGGCTCTGACCCCTGAGAAGGGGCACTTGGGAAACTGCTATGAGGCACTAAGACTCTTTATGTATAGGTTTAATTGAAAATTAATACATCTATGGGGTGAGTGCCTCAGGTCTCCCCACCTCAGAGACCACCCATCGCCTGGCTATTGTGAGTCCCTGAGGCCTTACTGGGCCAGGTGGAGGAGAGGGACTAGGGGTGCAGAGGAGGGTCTTCCCATTGGATATAGAGGTGCGGGACGTGGAGCAATGGTTGCTTGTGCCCAGGCTCCTGCCTGGAAGAGCTGGCAAGGGTTTGAAGTGTCCCTTTGGGAGGCAGTCTGTAAAGAGCATTCTCAGTGGGAGACAGCTGGCCGGGTGTAGGACACATTGGGTTTGGGGAAGCCCGAAGGGCAGGGAGGAAGTCGCCTGGCACAGCAGACTGGCCAGGTACATCTCACCAGGTACAAATGCACCTTCAACCTTCCCTGTCTCTCTAGAAGCTTCTCCAGCACAGTCCCAGCAACTATTCCATACATTCTCCACTTTCCACAAAACACTGACCCCCTCCCCACCGGGCCCCTTCCTACCACATGTGCTGCCCCTGCTCCAGGGTGGGCACAATCTTGCTTTGGACCCCAGACCTTCCAAAGTGGGGAACTGCCCCTCCACCCGATATCAGCAGGCCTCTATTTCCCACGGCTCCAGATCTGCCCCTCACCAACCTTCCCTGAGTCACACCTCCTTCCTGGAGCTCCAAGCCCTCATGCCCTTGGCAAAGGACCCCAATCCCAAACCTGCTCGAGACCCTGCTCCCGGGCCCCAGGCCCCACCAGCTCCTCCCCCTCTCAACGTCATGCCAAATTTCCCATTTGCCCCCCACACTGCAAGCCACGTCCACTCCCACTTGCACCTTGAGACCGCGCTTAGCCGGGTCCTGGCAAATCCAATGCTGTCTCTCGGCTCTACCTCCCGTGTCTCAGTGCGGTTGGTTCCGTCAACCACTGTCCCATCTACAGCCTTGTCTCGGTCCCCGACGCCACCCTCCCCTGTTTCACCTCCCCACTCCACCTCTCGGCTGCTCCCTCTCCACGTCCCTTACAGGATTTCTCCTCCATCTGCCCTTAAATGCTGAAGTCCCTTAAGGTGCCCCAGAGGCCCTTCCTCTCTTCACTCATACCCTCTCTGCCCTTCGCTGGAAATGCCATCTGTATGCTGCTGCCTCTGATCCCCAAATGTCCAGCCCAGCCCAGCACTGGACTCTATGCCCATATGACCACACCCACACGGCAGCTCACCATCTTGCTCGAGCTGAAATGTGGAGGTGGTTTCTCTCACCTCTCCAAGCAATCGGAACCAAGTCCAGCGTGTTTAGTCTTGCTGATACTTCTCAGATCCACTCTCTCATTTGCATCCCCACTGCCTCCCTGGTCCAGAGGCTGTCCTCCCTCTGCCCATGACTGTGATAACTTCTGACCTCTTCTGCCTAGGTCCACTCTTGCTTAAAACATTCTCCACTGCCTAGAACAATCAGTGGTTCCCCAACTTGGAGTAAAATCCATACTGCATAATTCTGCCCTCTGCCCTCTTTCCTAACCTCATCACCTACCACTCTGTGCTTTGCTCACTACACTCCAACCACAAAAATCCACTCATGCCTCATACATTATGCACTCCCTGCCTCAGGGCTTTTGCACATGCAGTTGCTGCTGTTCGAGCAGACTTCCCACTTGCACATGCCTCCTTCTTCTTCAGCTAGCTAATGCCTAATACGGTTTGGTCTTAGCCCAAACATCACTCCTCAGAGCAGTCTTCCCTGAAGACCATTATACTCTCCTAGCAAGACCTGGTCTGTCTCCCTTGTAGCTTATTTTTGGTGAGATTGTTTGTTAATATGGGTCTTTCACACGCAGAGAGGATGCTCTGCGAGGACAGGAACTGGGGCTGTTCTCTTCCCAGCATGGATCCTAAGTGTTTGTTGATTGGCTAAAAGTATCCCAGCAGAGAAATTACCTGACAGAGCCTGTGCACCAGGCACCAGGGATATGGGAGAGGTCCCTTGACTATGTGGAGCTCATTAGTAGGCAGAGGAGACAGAAAATAGACAGGTGCACAGGTAATCCCATTCTCTGCCTTCAGTGCTCATCGATGTGATGACAGAAATGCAGAGTGAGGCCAAAAGGCCCCAGGATGACCAGAGCCTGTCTGCTGTGGGGCGGGAGCAGGACTGGGATCTTTAGGTAGGATAGTCAAGGAAGGCCTCTCTGAGGAGGTGGCATTCTATCGGAGCCCTGAGTGACTCGAGTGAGTCCCGTGAGGAGGGGGAAGGAGGCACACCGGGCAGAGGGTGGGTATTACTTTGCTAGGTCTGCTCTACCGAGTACCACAAATTTAAACAATGGAAATCCACTGGTGCACAGTTCTGGAGGCCCGAAGTCCAAGGTCAAGTTGTTGGCAAGGTTGGGTCTTTCTGAAGGCTGGAGGGAGAATCTGTCCTAAGCCCCTCTCTTAACTTCCGGAGATTTGCTGGCAAGCTGTGGTGTTCCTTGGTCAGTAGATGCAATATCCTGACCTTCACCTTCAACCTCCTGTGTTCTTCCCATGTGAGTGTGTGTCCTGATTTCTCCTTCTTATAGGGACACCAGTTGCAGTGGGTCAGGGACCACCCGACTCCAATATGACCCCATCTTACTCATCTGCAGTGACCCTATTTCCAGAAAAGGCCACATTCAGAGCTACTGAGGTTATGATTTCAATATGTGTATCTGGGAACACAATTTAACCCTTCACAGACAGTCTCTAGAAGAAGGGCCCAGTAGTAGGAAGAGCAGAGAGGCCAGTGTGGCTGCAACCAAGAGCAAAGGGCAGGAAGCGACTGGATGGAGGTGGGACAGGTGGGCACCTCACACAAGTCCTTGCTGGAGTCTCTTCCAAGTGCAGTGGGGAGCACGGTGAGTCTGAGATATGACTCCCATTTGTAAAGATCCTTCCGGCTGCCATGTGGAGAATCACTGGCTCAGAGTGAGTCTGGATGTGGGAGTCCTTTGAACCTGAGAGGCGAGGAGGCCCCACAAGAGTGCAGTGGGAGATGAGACAGTGTTCCAGAAAGGACAGGCTTCACACGTATACTGGATGAGCCCGAGGGCCGGTGGGATTTCTGAAGCCAGTGGCCCCAAAGCCCGAGAAAGCCTGAGTCCTCTGGGTGCACCCAGGTCAGGAGGGGACGGAGACGTGTCTGGTGGGGTCGGTAGCCAGGGGGCTCCGGTGGTCTGGTCTATGGCTCAGAGGCCAAATCGGACCTTGAACTCCAGGCTAGGAAAGAAGAGACCCTCCATGAAGCTGAGGACACTCTGAAGAGAGGAAGTGGGGGCTAACCAGTCACGGGGCACAGGAAGAGAAGCCCAGCAAGGAGACTGTGACGGTCCAGGTGGGGGATGGGGGAGAACAGGAGAAGACGGGGCTGCCACGTGGGGAAGGAGGGCACTTGCCGAAGGTGGAAAGAGTCACCAGTGGGCTGGGAGCACTAAGGTTGGATGGAGATGAGGAAAGACTGGGCCTCTGGGCCTGGTGACTGGCAGGCTTTGGGGGCCCTGCGTGAGAAGAGCTGGTGGAGAGGGAGGCTGGTGCACGGAGGCTGGAAAACCACCTGAGAGGACAAAGGAAGGAGAGAGAGGAGGGAGAGTTAGTGTTCTGAGGGCACGTAGGAGGGACATGGAGCAAGTATGAGTGCAAAAACTAGTGACCAGATGAGGCCAAGGGTACAGATGGACTCGTGTTAGGCTACACAGGACTTAGTTAACCGCCTCCCTTTCCGGGGTAAACCGATCTCTCCTGTGTCCCCCCCACGGGCGACAGCGATCCACGTGGGCACTAGTTCTGCTCTGCCTCTAGGCTGGGACAGGTATAGCCCATCTTCTATCCCCCAGGCCACTTGCAATGGTAAGTAATATCGCCGAGTGCTGAATATATTTCGTTCTGCACGAACGCCTTGTATACAAGCAATACAGCGCACAAATCTGAAGCGTGCAGCCCAGTGATTGCTCACTCATCCACCTAGGTAAACCCACCCCCCTCAGCTCAAGATACACAGCAATTCTATCCTCTTGGAAGGCTCTGTGGCACCCCCTTCCAGTTAGCACCCACCCTCCAGAAGTGCTTATGCCCCCGACATCCATCCCCACGAGTGGTTTTGCTTGTCCTTGACCTTCATGTGAACGGAATCGGCATGTTCCCTGTGGCTGGCTTCCTTCACAAAACATATGTCGATGAGATTCACGTTGTGGTCTATTTTTTTTTAATATTTATTTATTATTGAGAGATAGAGACAGAGCATGAGCTGGGGAGGGGGAGAGAGAGAGGCGGAGACAGAATCCGAAGCAGCTCCAGGCTCCGAGCTGTCAGCACAGAGCCCGACGCGGGGCTCGAACCCACAAACCGCGCGATTATGACCCGAACCAAAGCCTGACGCTCAACCGACTGAGCCACCCAGGCGCCCCTCACGTTGTGGTCTATACATGTTGTGTGTAGATTTACTTTGTTCTTCCTCACTGCCACGGGTAGTCCTTTATCCAATATGCCACCGACGGATCTGTTTATCCATTCTCGCACTAATGGACCTTTGAGTTGGCTGCGGTTTTCCACGATGACAGGGAGCTGCTGGGAGCATCTGTGCTCGTGTTTAGGGGGCCTCTGCGCCCTCATCAAGGGTGGTCCTAGCAGGGCACTGTCCGGGTCAGAGGGCAGGCGTAGGCTTCACAGTTTTCCACATGGATCGTGCCAAGTTACACCCAACAAGGTGGGTTTTCTTAAAAGTTGGGTGTATTGGGGCACCTGGGTAGCTCAGATGGTTAAGCGTCAGACTCTTGGTTTCATGGGTTCAAGCCCCCCGTCTGGCTCTGTGCTGACAGCATGGATCCTGCTTGGGATTCTTTCCCTCCCTCTCTCTCTCTGCCCCTCCCCTGCTCACGCTGTCTCTGTCTCTCTAAAAATAAATAAACTAAACAAAACTTTTTTAAGTCAGGTGTATTGAGGTATGATTTACATACGATGACATTCACTGTTTTTTGTGTTCAGTTTTGACAAATGCATATTATTGCATAACCCTTCACCATAATTGAGATAGAAAACATTTCTTTTTTTTTTTTAATGTTTTATTTATTTTTGAGAGAGAGAGCACAAGCAAGGGGGCAGCAGAGAGAGAGGGAGACAAAGGATCTGAAGCAGGCTCTGTGTGGACAGCCAGTGAGCCTGATGTGGGGCTCGAACTCACAGACGGTGAGATCACGACCGGAACTGAAGTCAGACGCCCAACCGACTGAGCCACCCACGTGCCCCAAAAACATTTCTATCTCTGCAAAACATTCCCTCACACACCGCCAGCCACTGATCTGTTTTCTGTCCCTACACTTTTGCCTTTTCCATAATGTGATATAAATGGAATCACAGAAGGTTTGGGGTCTGGCTTCTTTCACTTATGATAATGCATTTGGGATTCACCCATGCTATTGTGTGGTTCAGTATTTGTCCCTTCTTATCGCTGAGAACTGTCCCACTATGTGGATATGCCACATTTTTTTGTTGTTGCTTTTAATCTCAATTAGTTGAAGGATATCTGGGTTGTTTCCGGTTTGGGGCAACTTGTGGATAAAATTGCTCTAAACATCCATGTAGAGATGTTTTTGTTTCCCTAGTTAAATGTCCAGTAGGGGGATTGTGGGTGCTACGGTTTAAGTCTACAGGGAACTGTCAAACAACTTTTTAAAATTTATTTTGAAGGAGAGACAGCACATGAGAGCAGGGGAGGGGGAGAGAGAGGGAGAGAGAGAGAATCCCAAGCTGCCTCTGCACTGTCAGTGCAGAGCCCAATGCGGGGCTTGAACTCATGAACCGTGAGACCATGACCTGAGCCGAAACCAAGAGTCAGACGCTTCACTGACTGAGCCACCCAGGTGCCCTGAACCGTCAAACGGTTTTAAAGACTGCACCGTGTCACACTCCCACCAGCCATGGAGGAGTCCCCGCAGCTCCTCGCCCCTGACAACGCTTCATATTGTTTTGTTTGTTTGTTTTAGCCACTCTAGTGAGTATGCAGTGGCTCAGGTACTATGCCCATGTCTTAATCAGGTCAACTGGAAGGGTTTTGAGTAGAGGAAGGGCATAGTCAGATGTGTGTGTGGAGGGCATGGCTGGAGGGGACCAGAGTGGACAAGCCTGTTTACCCTGGGTCCTGGGAGGAACTTGGTACATTGTGACAAGGCCACCCCAGGGGTGGCCCTGAGGTTTCAGAGACTAAGACAATATGAATAGAGTTCCAAAGAGGGGTTCAGGAGGAGCTGTAGTCGTGGCTGTTGTGTTCACTGCTGACTTAGGTCAGGGTCCCCAGAGGCAGTCCATGGGACAAGAATTTGGGTGCAAGTGGTGGGCTTATTAAGGAAGTGATTCTAAGACAAACAAGTAGGGGATGGGGAAGCAGGACAGGAAAGAGGGAGAAGGCGGCCAGGGTCCCACAGCGGGCAGCCCCAGCCCCTCCACAGGGAGCTCTGGAGGGTCAGGCCCCGCTGAGCTGTCCCTCCTGCACGCCAGGAAGCTGGGCTTGCACACTCCCGCACCAGTCAGCCGCGGCGAAGGGATCTGGGGGCGCCTGGCGGGGTCGGAGGGGGGTGCCATGGCTCCCTATGCACTTCTGGCTCTCAAAACCCGTGGGGAAAGAAGGCCCCGGAGCCTAAGAATAGTCCGCCGTAAAACAACTGCAGGTGCTCGTGGTAGGAAACTAACATAACAAAGATGGGGTTCAGGGAGCACAGAAAACTGGTTGAAAGGGAGCTGACGGGATGCAGACAGAGCACCACATTATCCACCACCCGGGCTCTGTCCCTGCGCCTCCAACAGTACTTGGCACCTAGTAGATGTTCAGTAAACCCTTGTTGACCGAAGGAGTGGCAGCAGCCACTGAGACGGGTCACACAAGAAGAAGAGCCGTTCGGTAGGGGAGATGGCGTCTGGTTTGCGGCCTGACAGCTCTGAGGTGGTGACGGGGAACGGGTCAGCACCCAGGAGAGGGGCCCCAGAAGTGGGAGGAAAGAGAGGAGGGAGGAGGAGGGGGGGAAGTCCTAGAGGCTTGGGGTCCAAGGAAGAGGAGCGACCAGAGGTGAGGAGAAGGTGCCCAGGGACAGGGAGGGAGCCCGGAGAAATGTATGGGAGGAAGAAAGGTGGCCAGCGCCCCCCCGTTGTGCCAAGCTGAGCTCCTGGCAGTGACGCGGAACACCCCGCTGCCTTTGGCCGGGGAGGCTGCGGTTGCCCAGAGGACCTGGAGCAAGACCAGGAGGGGCAGCCAGAGACAGGCCTGGGAAGGAGGGGGGCTGTGGGGAGAAGGGGCCGGAGGAGAAAGAGAGGGTGTTTTAAGAAAGAAGAAACAGGCTGGGGGGGGTGGTACCCACGTTGACAGGATCCAGGCCGAGTGGAAGGATTAGATTTAAACAATACCTCAGTGTTGGGCCTCGCTGCCTGAGGTGAATTAATTAAGTCCTCAGCGGGTAACTTTATCCCCGTGTCCTGGGTGAACCTCATGGGGTCCCGAACGTTCCCGGGGAGGGCGGGTTGCGTCCTGCCCGGGGTCCCCAGCAGTTGTTCCACTTAACTGTGGCCAATGTTGTAAGCCCCCCAAGAGGGTGAGTGGGCAGGCGAGACGCTGAGAGCCTTCGGGAAGCCAGCTTGGGGGATGGAAAGTGAGGCTGGGCGCGGGGCCGGGGAGAGCTAGCTGCAGAAGCTTCCCCGGGGAGGAGAGGAGAGGGAGGTGGAGGCAGAGGTGCTGGGTTGGGAGCGGTTGAGAATTGTTATGGGCAGAGAAAAAAGAGCCAGCAGAGAGGGAGAAATCAGAGGGAGGAGAAGCAGGGGGGTGAGGCCCAAGAGGAGACCGGCAAGGGACAGCTGGCTGGCCTTAGACGTGAGAAGGTGCTGGCAGACCTCTCTGGAGCCGGGAGGGGGGCAGTGGCGGGAGCCAGTGCCGCACAAAGGCCTCTGTTTTCTCTGTTGAGCAGGGCCCAGGTTGCCTGCCTGGCCCAGGGGAACAGGAGGCGAAGGGAGGGGGGCTCACGCAGCAACAGCTGCTGCAGGATGGAAAGGGAGAGGGTTTGGGGACCACTCAAGGGGCCGCTGAGCTGCATTTAAGACCCAGCTGAGGCTGAAGAAAATGAATCTGTGTTGGCGCCAATCAGCGTGGGGATGTGATTTTCGCCTGCTGCACTTGGCGGCCCAGAGGCCGAATGGAGAAAACAGATGGTTTTCTTAGTTCCCGATCCTCTACCATCTCGCTTAGTCTGCCCAGCAAAGCTGGCCTCCTTGGACTTACAGATGAGGAAACTGAGGTCCAGGGAGGGGAGACCACATGCCTAGGCAATGTAACAAGTGACTGGCAACTGGACTTTCTGCCTGGGGACCCCCAGTGGCCCTGCACACTTCCGCCCCCACACACTGTGAAGAGTGCTCCCAGTCCTCCACCCCGAACCCTCATGGAGCCCACTGCCTTGTGTTCCCCAAACTGCGCGGTCCACCTGCTCCCTAAAACCTCGCTGAGAGGGACCAGGAGGAAACAGAGGCTCAGAGATGGCACATGACCCGTCCAGGGTCACACAGCATTGTTGAGATGTCAATTCTCCCCAAATTGATGTATAGACTTGACACAATTGCAATCAGAATCTTAGCTGGCTTTTTGTAGAAATTAATGAACAGACTCTAAAATGGACATAGAAATCAAAGAACTAGAACAGCCAAGACAACTTTGAGAAAGAAGAACAAGGTAGGAGGACCCGTGCTACCTAATTTCAAGACTTGCTAAAACCTACAGTGATCAACACAATGTGATATTGGCCTGTGGATAAATGGAACATAATATAGAGTCCAGAAATAGAACCACATATATATATATAGTCAATTGATTTTTGACAAGGGGGCTGAGGCAATTCAACAGGGAAAGGATCATTTTCCGCAAATGGTGCAGGAACAATCAGAAACCCTTATGAAAAAAAGTGAACCTCAGCTGTTACTTACCTCACACCATATCCAGAATATATAAAGAAGGGGTAAATACTGGGCTCAATACTCACACTGACTTTTTTAAAGATATGAACAGATACTTCACCATAGAAGATATATGAATGGCAGATAAGCATACGGAAAGATGCTCAACATCATTAGCTATTTAGGAGATGCTAACTAAAACCATAATAAGCTACCACTGTACACCCGCTAGAATGGCTACAGTTAAAAAGACTGACAATATCAAATGTTGACAATAGTGTAGAGCAACTGGAACGCTCATACATTGCTAGTGGGAGTATTCAAAGGTACGACCACTTTGAAAAACTTTTTGGCTGCTTCTTATAAAGTTAAACATTCATTAACCATTCAATCTAACAATTCCTGTCCTATATATTCACCCAAGCTAAATGAAAGCATATGTCTACGCAAAGACCAGCTCTCAAACATCATAGCAGCTCTATTCATAATCGCCTAAAAATAGGAAAAACAAGTGTTCACCAACATGCAAAAGGACAAATACATTTTTATATATTTACACAATGGAATAGTCATAAAAAAGAACAATCTATTGATGCATGCAACAACATGGATAAAACCCAAAAATATCATGCTGAGCAAAATTAGCGAGAAGCAAAACAATGTGTACTACATGATTTCATGTATATGTAACACAGGGAAATGCAAATCTAATCTATAATGACAGAAGAGATTACTGGTTACTTGAGGCAGAGAATGTGGGAGATTGGTTGTAAAGAGACATTGAGGGAAGTTTCTGGGGGATGGAACATTCTATATCTTGATTGTAGTGGTGGGTACATTGCTGTAGATTTTGTCAAAACTCACCAAAATGTACACTTAGAACATGTGCATTTCATGTATGTAAGTTACACCGTGATTATTTAAAAATATTACTGGGGTGCCTGGGTGGCTTAGTTGGTTAAGCATCTGACTTCAGCTCAGGTCATGATCTCACGGTTTGTGAGTTCAAGCCCCACATCGGGCTCTGTGCTGTCAGCTCAGCCCCTGGAGCCTGTTTCAGATTCTGTATCTCCCTCTGTCTCTGACCCTCCCCTGCTCATGCTGTCTCTCTCTCTCTCTCTCTCAGAAATAAATAAAAAACAGTTTTAAAAATTTGAAATATTATTAAATTTGTCATCATGAGAAAAAATAGAACTGTGGGGCTTCCCTTATACTTACTTTATAGTTTATCAGTTGTTTTTATTTATTGTTGAGGTAGAAGAGCCATAATCTTGGAGCCTCTGAAGACCTTAATCCAGCCCTGGAGAGCTAGTCAGGGCCAGATACCTGAGGGTCTTGAATGCCAAGTATAGTGGTTTTAAGATATGTCTATAAATTCTTTGGCACTCCTCCCTTCAAGAGGCAGGGCCTAATTCCCCTCTTCTGAATGTGGATTAGATTTAGTGACTTGCTTCTTACAATAGAATAAAGCACAGGGCACCTGAGTGGCTCAGTTGGTTAAGCGTCTGACTTTGGCTCAGGTCATGATCTCATGGGTTGTGAGTTCGAACTTCACGTGGGGCTCTGTGCTGACAGCTCAGAGCCTGGAGCCTCCTTCGGATTCTGTCTCCCTCTCTCTCTGACCTTCCCCTGCTCACGCTCTGTGTCACTCACTCAAAAATAAGCATTAAAAATTTTAAAAAACACAATAGAATAAAGCAGGAGTGATATATAGGATTTTGAGGACAGGTCATAAAAAGCACTGCAGCTCTTCTCCCTCTCTGTCTCCCTCTCTCCTTCTCTCTCACCATTTCCTCTGGGGGAAACCAGCTGCCGTGTCCTGAGACACTTCAGGACCCCTCTGGAGAGCCCACATGGTGAGGAACTGGGCCCTCCTGCCAACAGCCATCTTGGAAGCAGGTCTTCCAGCCCCAGCCAAACCTTCAGTTCACCAGAGTCCCAGCCGTTAGCCTGACCACACCGCCTGAGGGAACCTGAGCCAGAACCACTCAGGCTGCTCCAGGATTTCCGACCCTCAGAAACTGTGCGAGAGAATAAATATTTTTTGTGTTGTGCTGCTTAGTTTGGAGGGAATTTGTTATGTAGTAAAAGATATCACACAAATGAAGAAGTTCGGAATTTCTCCTAGAGGCATTGAGGAGTTGGAACGTGTTAGAGAAAGGGAGTGACACAGAAATGGCTGGACTTAGGGAGAAGTCTCTTGGTCCCAGAGTGGAGAAGGGATTGGAGTCATGGGGTCTGGAGAATATTAGACAGAGGCAAATGTCTGCAGCTTGGTCTCTATGCCACTGGCTGAGTCAGGGAATTGCCCTCTGGGCAGAGGAAACAGCATGTGCTAAGATACGGAGGTCAGATGTTTCCAAGTGTCAAGGGCAATGGGTACATATGGCAAGTGAGCTCGTTAGCCCAAGCGTGGATGGGCAGTGAGATGCTTAAGGCCTGGTCCGGCCTCCACACCCATTCCCACCCAGTCTTGACCAGCACCAGCTGTTGCTCCAGGGTGTGTTGGACACTTCCAGAAACGCAGCTCAACTTGAATCCCCGGTGAGCCCCATAGTTGTGCTGGCTCCACCCCCACTGGGGGAGTGGTAGTGAGCATGTAAACAAAATATCCTGCCCTCATCAAGTTTTCATGTTAGTGATGAGAGACAGGTAATGAGCAAACTTTAAAATAAATATATTGTGCACAGGGTTATGAGGATTACAGGTGGGGGGGGCGGTTGTGATTCTAAGTAAGGGACCACCTACTTAGAATTCACTGAGAAGGTAACATTTGAGCAAACTCATCTGAAGTAAGCAAGTTATCCACATGGGTATCAGGAAAAACACTATTCCTGGTAGAGAGAACAGCCAATGCAAAGGCCCTGAGATGAGTTAATCTTTGAGACAAAAATCAAAGTTCAGGTAGGCTGCAGGGGCTATAAGTTGAGGGGCAAGGTACCTGAATAAAAAAACTATGTAGAAAAATTGTTCCAGCAATCTAGAAGGAGGTTCTCTTGAGTCATGAGTAAGTGCAAGGTTATAGGTGTGTAGGGTGAAACCTCACAAGGCCAGGCCAAGCAAGACTGGGGAGTTTTAAGCTGAACAATTCCTAGAGGAATTGTTCATACAGGGTGAGTATGCCTACAAGCATTGACTAGCGAGAGCTTGAGTCCTTGATGACAATCTGGGTCACTCACTCATCTCTTAGTAGAAGGGATAAACTATCCCATGAGTGAAGGTCACTGTGAACCCATCCTAAGAGAGCTTTAAAAATGAACCTCGGGGTGCCTGGGTGGCTCAGTCAGTTAAGCGTCCAACTTCAGCTCAGGTCATGACCTCACAATTCGTGAGTTTGAGCCCCAGGTTGGGCTCTGTGCTGACAGTGCAGAGCCTGCTTCAGATCCTGTGTCTCCCTGTCTTTCTGTTCCTCCCCCACTTGTGCTCTGTCTCTTGAAAACAAATTTTTTTAATGAAAATAAAAATGAACCTCAAAACATTCAAAGTAATTAGCAAGTAATTTACTTGTATGTCACATCACCAGCAGTAGCATCATATTCACAATATCCAGCACCCAATAAAAAATTCCTAGACAGGCCAAGAAGCAGAAAAATATGACTCATAACAAGAAGAAAAATCCATAAACAGAAAGAGATCCAAAAACAACAGAGATGGTATAAGAAGAAGGCAAGAATGTTAAGGGGGCTTTTTATCTATGTATTTAAAAGAAAAGGGCCATCTTTCTTCTAAGCAAAAGTAAACTCAAACCAGAGCTCATGACAAGAACAGAGTAAGTGCTGGATTTGGGGCTCCACCGCAGCCTCAGCGGGGCACCCTCATGCAGTGTGAACCCTGAACAACCACGGGCAACGGCCCTGGAGCACCCTGTTCAAGGAACACCAAGAAGGCTGTGTGGCTGGAGCAGCACAAGCAAAGGGAAAGTGAAGTGGTAGGAGCTGAAGGCAGAGACGTAGCAGGGATACGTAACAGGGAGATAGACGAGGTAAGGCCCAGGGGCCGTGGTGAGGATATTAGCTTTTACTCTGAGTGGCACGGGAGCCATAGGAAGCTGTGAGCAGATCTATGGTCCCCCGGAAGCTAATGGAAGATGGAGGAGAATGGTTGGTTCTGCAGTGAACCAGACGTGACACTGGGCCCTGGCCAGAGGCACGGGTTGAAGGGATTGGGATTAGAGGGGTCTCAGAGCAGCCCCTAGGAGGCAGACTGGGCAGGGAGTAGGGACAGATGGCGGTGGGCAATGGGGAAGGAGGAGTCAGGCCAGAGTTGGGGCCCCTGGCTACAGCCCCAGCACACAGTGGCACTCAGTGGTAGATGGCAAAGAGACACATTCCAGGCTACAAGGAGGACACAGTGGCTTTGAGTCACATGTGGACGGATCCAGCCAACGCTGGCTCCAAGTCTATGGCTGGAGGGAAAGGAAGCAAAAGAAGGGATCTGGGCTGCCGAAGGCGTTGGGGGATATCAGCACAGAGGGCAGGGGTGGGCTCGTCTGGGGAGTGTGCGGACAGTGAGAGAAGAGGAGGGAAAGGAAGAGAGATAAGACAGACAGACGCTGCCCAGAGTTCACCCAGCATGCTGTGGACAGATGGATGGATGGGAAGACAGACGAAGAGTCCATGAGGGTGGTAATGGTGGAGAAAGAGGGAGCCAGCCCTGGCCATGCCTGGGAGACACACGGCCCATCTGCACTTGCCCGTGTGCATCCACACCCAGACACACGCACGGTAGGGCACAGAGAGAGCGAGAGAAAAGTCCACAAGCCCCAGAAAGAGAAAAGGAGTGAGGGGAAGTTCAGCAGGGATGTCCATGCATGTGCGTGCGCGCGTGAGTGTGCATGCACGCACACACACACACAATGACACACACAGCGGGAATGATGCACAAACAGCAAACTCAATAGCGCTCCTCTGGAGAGCGGGAAGAAGCATGGCTGGGCAAGATGCAGACAGAGAAAGCAAGAGGAAGGGAAAGGGGGCTCAGAGGGACAGACACCCAGAAGGGCAGAGACACTGATACAGCCATGGGGAGGGGCACATACACAGACCCACACGTGTGAGCCACCCCGGCCCTGACACCCGGCTCAGTGTCCACGGTAGGGGAGTGGTAGGGAGGGAGAGTGGGTGTGTATAAGTGACCTAGCAGATGAGAATTAGGATGGGAAGATAAGGAGGAACCGCAGGTGTGACCGGGATGGGACACACAGACATAATGCTGACATGGTGTGAGGATCAGATCCAGAGGGAATATGGAGGAATAACTTTCCCTGGAGGGCAGTGGGGAGCTGGCCGGGCAGGGTGAGCTGCCCAATGGGAGACTTGGAAAGGTGGCCTGGGCAGCGTCACCAGAGGTGGATGGGAGGGGGCAAAACTGGGGACTGACATCAGATAAGAGTGTGGTGGTCTGCTGGAGGCAGAGGAGGGTTCCCAGTTGTCACGGTCAGGAGCTGAGAGCCCTGTGGTGGGACTGGATGTGGCTGGAAAGAGTCGAGGGATGCCTGCGACGCGGCCCGCTTACACCAAGCGTGGGGAGCCGGGCAGTGGGAGGGAGAGAGAAAACCACTGCAGAAGGGGTGGAGAAGAGCCCCTGGCAGCTACCCCCCTGCTCGATACATGGATGTGCAGGTCCGGTTCAGGAGAGAGCTCTGTGTCCAAGAAGGACAATGATGGCGACAGATGTCCTGGAGGGAAGGGAGCCACCCTCGGGCGGCAGGCAGAGTGGGAGTAGTCAGAAACAACTGAGGGCTCCTGGCTGTGGGACTGCACTGGGAAAGTGACATTCTGTATTAATGAGAAGAAGAAAGGGCCGGTTGGGGGCGTGGGGACAACCAGATGAGTCTGAGGCACCTGCGAAGGGGGCCAGTCAACACTGGCTCCAAGCTGTGGTTTGAGACAGAATGGGGTTGAGTAGTTTTCGGGTGCAGGAGGAGATGAGGTGCCCTCGGAGGGCACAGTAGGTAAGTTTGCGCAGGAAGCAGTCGCGGCATAAGAGGAGGGGCATCAGGGAGGGAGAGGAGGAGAGACAGGGCAGACAGACACTTGTCCAGAGACCACGAGGCATTCTGCGGACAGAGGAATGGATGACCCAACAGATGAGGTGTCCCCAACAGTGATGGAGAGGGTATGAACTAGCCCTGGCCACACCTCCGAGGGCCATGACTCACACACATGTGCACATGCACACACGGAGAGCCACAGAGAAAGAGCAAAACTCCACAGGCCCCCGAAAGAGAAGAAGGGAGCCAGAGGGGAAAGTTGGAGGCACACGCGCGCACTCACAGGCACACACATACACACCGAGCGGGAATGACGCACAGACTCGAAGCAAAATTCAATAAAGCTCCTCCGGAGAGCGGGAGCTAGCGCGGCGGAGCGAGATGAAGACAGAGGCAGAGAGGGGGTACATCAATAATAAAGTTAAAAAATAAAACAAAGAGGGGGAGGAGGTACCCTCCGGGAGACAGAGGCGGGCAGATGCAGAGATGAGACACACGTGTGCGCACACACAGACACAAGGCAGATGAGCGAGCAGAGGAGGGAGGCGTGGGAGGAAGAAACCTGATAAAGAGCCTCTGAGCCTGGCACCCTGCCCGCGTGTCCACAGCCCACCCACGTGTCACCACCCATTGTGATCCTGGGGGCAAAGGCCAACTCTGGAGAGAAGGAGAAAGGAGGGAGAAGATGAGGCAGAATGAAGGGAGGAAGCAGGCAGCACTCCCTGGAGAGGCAGCCCTGCGGATGCTCAAACCGACAGACAGACAGACAGAAGGGAACCCACACACCGTGGACACATTCTGCAGGCCTTCCCAGAATTCAGAAGAGAAAAAGGAAGAAAGGGAGGCCTGGACACGCATGTTTGAGGCAATGTTATCTGTCATTGTGAAAAAGAGAACACAGTCTATGTGCCCAGCCGCAGGAGGACACACCACTGAATTCTCTGGAAATGTTCTTGGGAGCAGATTTGTAACGCGGGGTGCATCGTGCAGTGTGCTGGCAAACTGGCTCTCTGCGGGGAAAAAAAATCCCACTTTATAGCTTTCGCCTACGTCTGTGGCAGAAATACTACCACCAAGGCCAATTCCAAGCCACCCACGCGCCCTCGCTGGATGGAGTTGGGCAGAGATGCCCGTGACTGGCCGTGGCCACGTGTGGACGCGCTCACACGAAGAGCTGTAACCCTCACAACGGCGCAAACACGCCTGCTGCCAAAACCTGGGCAGAGCAAACCGCGTTGACATTTTAAATAAATCCCCCAACCCCTCAAAAAGCAACTCTGTTTCTCTAGGTGAGAAGGCGTGTGGTGTGGACAGGTTCGCGCGGAGCTGGTCACAGCCGTCCCCTGGGTGGGGGAGGGGGTGGGAAGAGGATGGGGGAAGGCCAAAGACATGAGTCTTTTCTGTCATGCTGGAAGTTTCTGCGAAAAGAATATCCTCGTGTATCACATGTATAATTTTAAACCATTTTTTTTTTAAATCAAGAGAAGGAAAACACTGGAGGGGAAAAGGGAGGGAGAATGAGACTGAGGAGGAGAAGGAAGAGGTGTCCAGTCCTTCCCTCTGTCTGTCTGTCCTTCCTCCCCTCAGCCACAAGTGCTCTGCAACCCAGTCCTCTGTGCTGAGAAGTAGAGAGAAACTGGGTGCAGACCCTTACCTCACAGAGCCCCCCACAGAGCCTGGTAGGGGGTGGGGTGCTCTGAGTGGGGAACCTTCAGCCCCACGTGGTGGGGCCCCCGGGGAGAGGCTGGCAAAGACTTCTTTAGGAGGAAGGGGGCTTCCCGGAGCGTGGCCCTGCTCGGCAGAGATGTAATGGGGAGAGGGAGGGGCCGTGTGGGGTGAGCATGAGGCTGGCTACCGGGGCCCTGGAGGGAGACCACACTGGGTAGCAGAGAGAGCAGCGGGAAGAGGGAGGGAGGAGGGAGCCCTGGCAAGGTGGACACAAAGGAGACAGAGATGTGTCCCAAGAAATGGGAGTCGAGGAAGTAAAGGAAGTCCAGTCACCAGGAGAGACCCCTGGCATCAGAAGCCAGGGATAGGAGATGTGACAGGAAAATGGGCCGTGAGGTCTGGAAGCTTCATCCAGCCGCCCTGGTGGGCACAGAATGGCTGCCATGGGAAGCTACACAAGGTGATGGGTTGGGGAAGGAGGAAGGAGTGTGTAGACCCTGCCAGCACTGAGTCCCTCCCCCTGCCCCACAGCCATCCTGGGCATGGAAAGAGACAGGAGGGGGACAGGAACTAAAGGTCAAGGAGAACCCCTCTCTTCAGGTAGGAGGGAGGTGAGCATGTCCACCTGCCGACAGAGCCCAGGGGAGAGAGAAGGGAGGGGAGCTGTTGCCAGGGTAACCACACTGACTGGGAGGATGGAGAAGGTAAGACTTTGGGGGAAGAATCAGCCACAGGTTGGAACTGGGAAGCAGGCAGAGGGAAGGGGGCTAATCTATGTTTTCAGCCTTGGATTTGGGAAGTGGGGGGGAGGGGGACACAGAGCCAGTCATGGACTTGGTGAATCTATGATGCTGGTGGACCCTCAGTGGGGTGCCTGGTAAGATGCACCGTGCTTCGGCAGAGGGGCCTAGAAAAATAGGGGCGTTTCTCTCTTTCACATACACACTGTGATGCTAAGAGGAAAATAAAAACATGGGATGGACTTACCCTCATCTTTTCTTTAACTGTTTCACTGAGGACTCAGCTCCACCAGGATGTAGCCTGCGCTGTGGGGTCTGTGCCTCCAACAGGGAACCCAGCTGGTGCTCAGTACATGCTTGTTGGGTGGACAGACGGATAGGTGGATGGGTATATTCGGTTCAAGCATAAGGTTGTTATATCTGAGCTGAAGCAGGGGCGGAAGGCAGGGCTGGGGAGAGTCCTGACCTGTGACTTGGAGGGAGATGTGGCAGGAAGCAGGACGGATGAGCCATGCAGGCAAGGAGTCGGAGCAGCCAGAGATGACTAGGGGCTCCCGGCTGCAGAGCCCTGGGTGCCGGTGATGCCAGTGCTGAGGAGAGTCGGGACAGAAAGACACCCAGCGGGTATAGAAACAGTGCAAGAGGGTTGAGGATCTGGGGAAGGACTGCTTCAAGCTCCAGGCTGTGGCTGGAGGAAAAAGAGAAAGGATCTGGGTGACAGGAGGCCCAGCGACAGCAGGGGGATCAGCACACAGGACAGTGGACAAGCGCATCAGGGAATGTGTGTAGTGAGCAGAGAACCTGGGACAGGGCCATGGGGCCTCCGAGGTATGAGAACAGAAGGAAGAGGGTTAGGGGAGGAGAGGAGGAGACAGGACAGACAGACACTGAAGTAATTAATCAGTTTATGGACATGCAGAAGAGCAGGCAGAAAAACAGGCAAGGAGAGTGATGGAGGTGGGAGCCAACTGTAGTCAAGCCTTAGAGGAAAGGACGTGAGTCACACGTGTTCACACGGTGAGATGGAACAACGAAAAGACATGGGTCCTGGCACTTGGGAACTGCTGTGTGTTTGTGGAGGATGGATGGATGGGTGGATGGATGGATGGTTGGATGGATGGATGGATGGTTGGATGGATGGATGAGTAGATGGATGGATGGATGGATGGGTGGAAGGGTGGATGGAAGGATGAGTGGATAGATAATATGTGGATGGGTGAGTGGAAGGGTGGGTAGATGGATGGGTGAGTAGATGGATGGTCTGTGGATAGATGAATGGATGGGTGGATTGATGGGTGGATCGATGGGTGGATAAATGGATAGGTGGATGGATGGTATGTGGATGGATGAATGGATGGGTGGATGGGTGGGCAGATGGATGGAGAGTGGATGACGAATGGATGGAGAACTCAGGGAATAAGAATAAACTCAGTTAACAGAACCAGAAAAAGAAAGACTCATATGTGACCACTTTGCTGGTCACCTTCTTGAGATGTCCCATGGGGAAAAAGCTGTGGGAACCAGGATCAGGGGAATAAAGGAGAATTTCAGGGCTTTAGAATATAACTCTGCGAGCCCCCACAAAAGAGAGAGCTACGGGGGAAGGGAAGGCAGCCCAAGCACACACACACACTCGCAAATACACAGCAGGAATGACGCACAGCCTCACAGCAAAATTCAATAACTCTCCTCTGGAGAGAGGGAAAGAGCAGAGATGAGCAAGACACAATCAGATACAGGAAGAGAAGGGGGATTATACGTCAATAAGAAAGTCGAAAAGAAGCGGGGGTGGCTGGGCCCACGGGCAGACAGGTGGGGGGCAGGCAGAGACCCAGGCACAGGCTCACGTGTGTGCACACACAACCCAGCAGGTGCCTGCCTCGCACAGAGCACCTGGCAGAGGCTTGTGCAGTTTGCTGGATGGATGGATGGATGGATGGATGTGCAGAAGGGGTTCGAGGGATGGACAGATAAAAGTGACACAGAGCTGGAAACAAAACCTGACAGAGGGCCCAGGCAAAGAATGTTCTAGATTTTTTTCTGCTTGCTCCTCTGGTTCTCCTTCCACACTTCTCTGCTCCAGGGGGCTGACCGTGCAGGCTCCCATCCATAGGCTCCCTGTCTGGCTTCCGGTGGGTTTGGCTAACAGATTGCCCTGGCAGGAAACAGGTGGGAGAGAAGAGTGAGTCCCATGGGTCCACTCTGGCTGGCTGGTCCTTCACCTGAGGGTCACAGCCCATCTCATGGCAGAGCCTCTCTGTGACTCCAGGTTCTGGTAATGACCCCCAGCCCTCATCTCCTAAGTAGTGGAGGTGGTCCCAGCCTCCCCACTATTAGCCCCAGGTTTCTGCAAAATCCTGCACTTTGCAAACTAGTTTTACTACCCCACACCTTGCAATATAGTACCTTTGTGGAAAAACGCTCCTCAAATGTCCCCAGTCTGAATGTTCCAGCTCTTTCCTGTTGGGGCCCTGACTAAAACACACACACACACACACACACACACACACACGCAGCAGGACAACCTACCTCTAGAAAGAACAGGGAGCAATGAGAAGCTGAGAGGGAATGAGGAAAGGAAGAGACAGACTGTGCGGAGCCCGGGGAGGCGGAAGGCGGCGTGCACAGGCGAACGGGGCAGGGACACAGACGTCCGCGGCAGCCTTGTTTGAATGGCAGGAGAGGAGAAACATCTAACTGTCTATTACTGGATGAAAGTGAAATAAACTGTGACAGTTCCTCGCAGAATACCACGCAGCTGACAGAAAGGCTGACGTACATCTTTATGTGCGGAGAGGGTAAGAGACCCCGAAAACTTAGTCAAAACTCCCGCTGCACAATAATCATAGCCCCCGTAGCTCAGTGTAACTTCCATGGGGAAAACTGAACCGAAACCTACTAAAAACACTTCATATTTCCATAGGACAAAGTATATATACACATGCATATACTTTAGTTTATTTATGTTTACACACCCTTGTATGTGTGCACAGAAGCACAAGTGTTAAGTGTGGTCCCCCCCACCCCAAGGAAGCGGTCTGAGAACAGCTGGGAGGAGTGTCCGAGCGAAGCCCTTCATTGTATCTGTGACACCGTACTTTTGACACGAAGATGGCATGTTCATGTGTCACTTATCCAGTCCAGTATTAATTTTAAAAGGAGAGGAGGCAGCAAGGGCAGAAAGAAAGAGAGAGGGGAAGGAGGAAAAAACACCCTCTGGACAGACCCATCTTCCACCTGTCTGTCTGTCCCTCCTCTCCTCCAGGGACAGCTCTCTGTCAGCCCCTCTGGCTGAGACCCAGACGTGCAGAGCCGGTTCCAAGAAGCTCAAAGAAAGACACTCAGCCTGCACATGTCCGAGGGCTCCACGCAGCCCCACAGGTGCCCCCCTCGCGGAAGGCTCAGCAGCCATCTCCGTGGGGAGGACACAAGTCTTCTCCTGGGTAGATGAGGAGAGGGGAAAAGAGGAGGCCCGTGGTGGCCATCCGTGGAGGGGGGGCACCCCGAAGGCCAATGGATGTGGGGTTCCCAGCTCAGCAAGGAGAGGCTGGGCCACAGACACAGTTGGACGTGGCCAAGGTGTGACCGGCTCCAGGCCTGGGAGAGGTAGAAGTGGCCTGGAGGCAGCAGGCAGAGAGGTGGAAGAAGGTGGCCCTCGGGAGTCTGAGAGGCTCCAGATCATGGAGCAAACAGAACCTTCCAAAGGAATCAGGACACACACGGCTCAAGAGGGAGGAAGTAGGAGCCTCATCACCCCAGGAGCTAAGGGAACAGCAGAGGCCCACGTGCCCGGAACCGACCCCAGCCAGGCACCCCTGTGGATGCAAGGAGAGGAGGAGAGAAAAAACCTGGATGCTGTTTTGCAAATAGGAGGTCAGTGAAGGTCTCAGCTGAGCACTGCAGTAGACTCAAGGTCAACTGCAGGTGGTCACAGATGGGGAGGAAGGAGGAGAAAGTCAGAGCCTAACGTCCCCTCTCTGAAGGAGAGAGCAGATGGGAGGGAGGTGGGAGAGAAGGTCCATGGATGGAGGTGAATGTTCATCTCTGAAAAACCCAGGAGAGGGGAGCACGGCGTTGCCAGGGCAGCCACACTGACCAGGGGGCGATGGGGAGGTGGGGAGAGGAAGATGGGGGATCAGGTGGGGCAGGGGTTCAGAGGAAGAGTCAGCAGAAACTAAAGGTGGGAGACAGGAGAGAGAAAGGGGGACTGGATTTTTCTCTGATCCCTAGAGATAGGGAAAGGGGAGCATGAGATGAGGTATAGGAAGTCAAGGGTTTCTTCCCAAGCTTAATGAACTTGGCGGGTATTGACAGGATATCCAGGTACGGAGGAATGAAGTTAGATACGTGGGCCTGTGGTGTAAAAAGGAGGCCTGGGTGGTCACAGACATGAGTGAAGGGGGTCTCGGAAGCCCAGCCTGTGAGCAGCATGGCCCAGGGAGCGTTCGTCAGTGGAGAGGAGCAGAAAGGAGAACACAGGCTAAGGCACGAACCCTAGAGAGATGAGGAGGGAGAAGGTCTAAAGAAGTGGGCAAGACAGAAAGATCACACACACACACACACACACACACACACACACCACACACACACCCTAGGTGTGATGCTCAGAGACCACAACTTGGGCGCCTACATCACCCTCCTCATCTTCTCATGCTTAGCTTCTTCAGGACACCACTTGGGATGTTGGGCTCCTTGCCCTCAGCAGAGCACACAGTAGGTGTCCCGCCNGACCCTGGGTCCTGGCTGAGGCAGGGCTAAGGAGTGAGGCTTCCTAAGGACCCTCTTTGAGGGTCGCTTGGCAAGAAGCAAGAACAGATGGGGCATGAGCGGTAGGACGGGGAGCCAGAGATGATGCAGGGCTCCAAGGAGGGGGGTGACATTCAGCACTAGTAAGAACAGAAAGAGAGCCATCTTGGGGCCAAGTGATGCTCTGAATTCAAGACACCTGGGGAGGGACCCAGCAGTGTTGGCTCAGAGAGGATGACATCTCCAGGAGCACAGCGGGACGCCAGGGACAGCACAGGCAAAGTGGTCCAGACAACATGTGCGTTGTAAGGGGGGACACAGGAGTAGACCTGAGGCCCCCCAGTGTGGGAGGGGGTGGAGGAAACATAGTTAAAAACAAGAAGAGAAACAGGTTGGACAGACACATCCTGGCCCAGAGCCCTCCACATACTCCATGGAAGGGTGTGTGGGAGAAGGAATAGAAGGATGGATGGAGGACGGACAGACAGACAGACAGACAGATGAAGCAGAACAGAAAAAGTGGGAGCCAACGTTAATCATGAACACACAAGTTTATACACACACACACACACACACACACACACACACACAGTGAGGCACAGAGAAAGAAAAACTCTACAAGCCTCAGAAACAAGAGAGAAAGCTGTGGGCAAGGCAGTAGACACACACACACACACACACACACACACACACACACACACACAGTAAGAATGACGCACAGAGTACAACTCAATAAGGCTCCTCCGGAGAGCGGGAAGAGGCAAGGCTGAGGGAGAGAAGCTAGAGGCGGAGAGAGGAGGGGGGGTATGTCAAAGGAAAGTTGAAAAGGCTGGAGGGGGCGGGGGGGGAGGTGTGCACAGCCCCCCGCAGGTGCAGCCCAGGGGGCCACCGGCCCCCAGACACGAGAGACCCCTGTGAGATGCTCAGGTGCGCTCGCGGTGGAGACATGAACAGCGCAACCCACGGGGTGAGGACAAGGCCTGAAGAAGGCCCCGGGGTGACACGGGCTGTAGCTCCCACTGGCCCCGCAGCTCCACCCTCCCCCTCCCTGCCTCCGCCCCCAAGAGGCTGAGCTGGAGTCCAGAGCCCTGGCTTCCTGCTGGGCTTTCACGACCCTGCAGGAGATGTGAGGGAGAGAAGGGAGAGGTCAGCGTGTTAGGTCCCCTGGAGCTCAAGCTGCCGTGTCCCTCTCCTCTCAAGGCAACCCTCCAGGCAGTTCTGGAAACTTCTCCCAGTGGTAATGACTGCTCAGTGCCACTATCCCCGGGCTCGCGCACCACCCCTCGTGGTTGCCTCCACCTATACCCCAGTACCTCTGTAAACATACACCCCTCAAATTTCCTTCATTCGAGGAGACATCCTCTCCCTGCTAGGACCTGTGAGGCGGAGATGGGAACGGGGGTCAAAGGAGCCCAGTCGTAAACTCGAGGCCTTATTTTTTTTTTTACAAACACAGTAAGTCCTTCTATCTCTTATGGGATTGAAAATTATTTTCAGAAAGGAGAGATGAAGCAAGAAGGGGAGAGAAACAAGGGGGTAGAGGAGAAGGGGTCCCCAGGCACCTCCTGCCCAGCCCCCCTCCATTGCAGACCCCAAGAGAAAGCAGGTCCAGGCCCCAAGGAGCCTGGTGGGAACGGAGACGAAGGCACATTCAGGGCTTGGTGCTCCCAGGGGTCGCTCACTGGGTCCCCCAGGGCCTCAAGGAGGGGCCGAAAGTGCATCTCTGGGGAGCACCCCGGACCCAAGCCTTTTTCTCTGCACATGTTGGGGAGTTGGGAGAAGGAGAGGGGCCCCTGGCAGCCACCCCAAAGTGAGCCTCCCTCATGCAGATGCGGAGCGGCCCAAGCCAGGGCCAGAGCTGAGCGCGGCAGAGGTAAGCCTGGGGGGCGGGGGGAGATGGGAGCCAGGACAGGGCCCTGGGGGGCTCAGAAGCTCCGTCGAGGCTGGTGAAAGAAAACGCTCCCAGGGAAAAAGGGGGAGCACTGCCTGAAAGGTGGGAGGAGACCAAGAGTCCTCAGTGTCCACAGCACAGGGTTCCCCAGGGGCACAGAGGGAGTGGGGAGTGAAGTGGGCAGGCCACGTTTGTCAACAAGCAAGTAGGGGTCTTGCCGAGCTGTAGCAGGGGACTTGGGGGGGGGCGGTCCTTGACCTCAGAAGGTGTATTGGAGGGGAAGGGGGAGAAATGACCAGTGCCTACCGTTCCCTCTTCAGCTGTCTGTGGCTGGAAGGAGAGAGGCCAGGAGGGGGAGAGGAATGTCACTTCTCGGGTAGGAGGAGAGAATCCACCTGTCGCGATGACCCGGGAAGAGGGGAGAGGACAGCCATTGCCGGGGCCACGACACTGGCCGTGAGGATGAGGAAGAGCCAGGGGACCTGGCGGAAAGCCTGTGGGGAAAGAATCCTGAAGAACGGGGGGCAGATCAGAGGTGGGGGCAGTGAGAGCAGAGGGGCGGCCAGAATTCTGGCTCTGAAGTGGGAGATGGGTCTGGTCAGAGGATGAAGAGTTTGGCCCTCGCTTGGGGAGTCAGTGGTCTGGTGGGACCACCAAGCGGAGCCGAGGAGGGAGCAGCAGACAAGGGGGTCTGGGGCTTGTGTGGAAGAGCCTGGGTTTGGGGGACTGAGAGGAGGCAGCAGCTTGTGGAATGGACTTTTGAACCCCCAGGAAAGGAGGACAAATCCCGAAACGGAGGAGGGAGAGAAGCAGAAGGAGGGGGTGCAGCTGTGGGAGCGTCAACACTGGAAACCAGGAGGGGAAAGGGTCTGGAGAAGTGGCCAGGACACACACACACACACACACACACACACACACACACACCGTGATGCTCCGAGTGACATAAGGTCTCAGAGCGCCCCATCACCCATCTTGTAGCGCAGCGGTAACTGGTCTGTCCTCCCCTGGACTCCGCTCCCACAGGACGAGGGCTGGGGCTTGGGGGCTTTTGTCCTCAGCAGAGACCCAGGGGACACTCGGGGCAAGCTTGTTGGGTGGGTGGATGAATGTATGGGTGGATATGTAGGTGGATAGATGGGGGGATGGACGGATGGGGGGTGAATGGTCCAGGCATTGCAAAGCTGATGACGGAGCTGTGGCAAAAGCCCCTCAGAGGGAGAGTGGACAGGACAGAGGGGCGGGTGAGGGGGTGGACAGTGTCAGAGAAGACCAAGCCGCCTGGCTGTGAAGGCCCAGGTGAGAATGAGAGCCGAGAAGAAACCCATGTGGGCCTAGAAGGGGATGCACTGGGTTTGAGGCGGGGCCCCACATCCACGGCAGGCTGGGGAGAGAATGAGTGGTGTCTGGGTGGCAGGGCGACACTGGGGTGTCTGGCAAAGGACTCTGATCTCATCCAGGGAGCAGGTGAGATAGGAGAGGGATCTGGGATGGGGGCACCAGGATGCGAGGGTGTGTGAAGCAGGAGGAGTCGGGAAGAAAGAGCCAGGACAGACAGACAGCTCAACAAGTATGTTTTGGATAAATGGACAGGTAGCTGGATGAAGAGTCACTGAGAATACAACAGACGGAACCCAGCGGCGGCCCCGCCTCAGAGAAGCATGACCCAGACATGCGGACACGTGTGTGCACATGTGTCCCTGGTAAGGCGTGGAAAAAGCACAAAGCTTTACAAGCCTGAGAAAAAGAGGCAAAGCTGAGGGGGTGAGCAGTGCACGCACACACACACACACACGCATGCACACACGCTGCAGGAATGACATACAAACTCAGAGCAGAACTGAGTGATGCTTCTCCGGAGAGTTGGATGGAGCATGGCTGAGCGAGAGAGATGAGAACAGAAGCAACAGGAAGCAGGACGATGTGTCCGTTGGAAAGTGAGAACACAACAAAGAAGCAAGGAGACCTTCAGGGACTGACAGGCGGGCAGCTGGAGACACAGCAGGTACCCGGGCACACACTCTACCACACACAGCCTGAGCCTACGCCTTGCTCCTGGAACAGGCTGGGTGTGTCCTTGTGGGTGGCTGGGGGGATGNCATCCATCAGGAAATCAATGTCACTATCAAATTAGGATGGTTTGAAGAGCTTTCCCCTCCTGGGGGCCTTTCTCAGGCTTTGATTTCCTGATGGGACCCTTACTGATCCCCATCCAGTGCGGGGGAAGAGGCAGCACACACACACAGACACAGACACACACAGGCTCAAGAGCTAGAGCCAAGTCCAAACAGACGTGGGGAAGATGAGGCAGGAAAGGCGGGAATGAGGCAGGGAAGGAGATAGAGAGCTGTCTGAGGCCCCACGACACAGGTGAACATACAGGCTGGAGGACCCCTAAATTCTAGAGAAGAGGGAGCCAGAAGGAGGCGTGCGTGTGTTCAGGACAGCCTTATCTGCAATGGTGAAAAAGCAGAAACAAGCAGAATGTCCGTCGTCGAAGGAAGGGCTAAGTAAACTCTGGTGCAGGCCTTCTCTGAAATCCTGACTGCAGAGGGGAGGAGCTGACTGCAATATATGTTCTTAGAGGGAAAACGGGGCCTTTGGAGAGCTACTGAGTGTAAAAGCTCACTGGAGAATAATACTCACAGGATGAGGCAGTTTCTTTTAAAAATAAGGACAGCAGTGTTCTGAATATTCTTCACCAAACCATACTGGGTATTTTCTAGAGGAATATATTTGCTTCCATTCCCAATTATTCATTGACTTTTGTGTATGGATTTTGTATCTCATGACCTTATAACTCACCTAATAGTTTTAGGGGCCTTTTTAAAGATTCTCCAGAAATCTCTCTGTAAACAAAAATGTCATCCACTCATAGAGACAGTTTTGTTTCTTCCTTTCCAGTCTGTAAGTTCTTTTACTTCTTTTTCCTGCCATATTGCACTGGCGAGGACTTCCAATATAAAGTTGAATAGGAACGGTGAAAATAGTAACCTTAGGGGGAAAGCAGTCCTTCACCACTGAGTATGATTTTAGCTGCTTTTTAGGAGTGTGTGTGTGTATGTGTGTGTGTGTGCACATACACATAGGTGTGTGATTAATTTTTCCTCACTTGTCTGATAACTCTAGTTTCCACTTGGGCAAAGGATTGGGGACCAAGATGTAGGATGAGGGGACAGTGGAAGAGACTTCAGTTTCACAGGTAATGTTTTAATCTTCTAAGAAGACAATGCACTTGTATATCACTGGTGAGACTGAAAAGTAATTTTTATTTAGAAAATAGAGAATGGGGTGGCAGAAAGGGGAGAAAGAACCACTGGTAAAGAACAAGGAGGAAGAAGAAATCCACCTCGCATCTGTCTGCGCATCCATCTGTCCAACCCTCCTTCCCACCCAGGCCCAATATTCCCTAGCTGCCCTCTCCCACCCCGTGCTGACATCCAAAGAAGAAATCAGATGCAGGGTTCATTCTGGTACCTGGTTATTACTGGGGAAGAGCCCCTGTGATATGATGGGGATGTGATAGGCTATAGGGAGAGAGGCCATCTGGAGCTTCATCAAAAAGGACACAGTGCCTTATTCTTGAAAGAAGCGTTTGGAAAGGGAAGGAAAAGAGGCTATTGTACTTGCTGACAATGAGAAGGAGCCTAAGGGACATCCATGGAGTTCTCTCCATCATGATAAGTAAGGGAAAAGAGGTTGGGGACCTGGCAAACAGGAGGTTCGTAGAGGGCTTTGCTCAAGCATCATGGTGGGTACAGAGGAAGTGGAGGCGTCAAAGGTAAAGCCAGGATTTATCTTCTGAAGATATGAGAAGAGAGTGGACAAGAGTGAGACAGGGAACAATGGACTGCTCCTCCCCAGGTAGAGAGAAGTGAGCATGTTGTCCAGATGAGAGGAGTCTGGAAAGAAGGGAGAGGATAGCCATGGCCAAGGCAACTGTGTTGGCCATGAAGATGGGGAGGAACAAGGAGGAAGAATAGAGAGAGATGTTGGAGGAGAAATCAGCAAAAACAAAATGGAGTTAAATTGGAGATGGAGGGCAAAGGAAAAAAGAAGGTGATGTCTGGATTTCTGGTTTTGGAGACGGGGAGTAAGCACACTGGATGAGGATGGGGATGATGAGGAGTTGGATCCTGTCTTGATAAGTCTGTGATGTTGCTGGGGCATCTGAATGGGGCTGAGGAAGGGTCAGTAGATTTACATGAGGGAGCTTCTGCATGGAGGGAATTCTCTGGAGCCCTGAGCATGGACAACATGGTGTAGGAGAGCTTATGGAAGAAGAGCAGACTGCAGCCCTGAGGGCACTGATTCTAGAGATTTGGAAGGAGAAAGAAGGTCTGAAAATGTGGCCAAAGCAAATAAGACAGATGTCACTCCTCCCCCATACACAGTGTAGTGACCACAGTGACATAAAGTCTTGGGATAGCCCCTATCACACATCTTATAATGCAGTGATAATTGGTCTGTCTTCTCCCTAAACACTGAGCTCCTGTAGGACTTTGTTTTGGGAACTTTGTCCTCAGCAGAGACCCAGTAAAGGTTCGGGGCAAGTTTGTTGGGTGGATGGATGGATGGATGGATGGATGGATGGATGGATGGAAAGAGGGCTAGATAGACGTGTAGATGGGTGGGTGGATAGATGCAGTGGTCCAAGTTTCAGTTTCCTGAGCCCAAGCTGAGACAGGGGCTGATAAGACAGTAGGGAGTGGGGGTGCTGAGAAGCTTTTGGAGAAAGATTCTACAGGAAAGAGAACAGATGGGCTGTGGGCGGCAGGAGAGTGAGGACTCAGATGACTCGGGGCTGCTGGCTGTGGACCCAGGCAGGCAATGACAGTGCTAATGAGAACAGGGAGAGAAACCCATTAGAGGTGCGGAAATGATGTGGCGAGCTTGTCATATGTTGAGTTTGAAGCACCAAGGCCAGCTGGGGATTGGCTTTGAGTTTTCAGCGTATGAACAAAAAGGTTGTGTGGCCTGCAGGGCTGTCAGCATCAAGGGCAGGATGAGCATGTGCAGAAGAAGAGTGGGGTCCAGTGCACACACTGGGGGTCCCAGGGTGTGAAGGCAGGTGGAAGGAGAGGAGAGAAGGAGACAGGTGGTGGACAGCAGACAACCATGCACTTACACATCACACACATACACCACGGACTGTCCCAGATCTTGGCATGAAGCAGGTGTTTAATAAACCTCTTGTGGGTGAATCAACAGATAAATGGACAAAGTGTGAATGACAGTGACCCAGAGACTGAGAACCACCTCAGCCTAAACCCCAGAGGGAAAGATGTGAGAGACTGACAGATGTTCACACACACACACACACACACACACACACACACACACACACACACAGCGTTAACGCTCAAAGACTCAGTGCAAAAATTCACCAAGGCTCCTTTGTAGAAATAAAGGAAATGTGGCTCTGCCCAAAGGCAGTGAGGAAGGGAAAAAGAGACCCCTCCGACAAACAGCAGAGACACAGAAACAGGCGCACTGTGTACAAATACTCACATTCTTACTCACTGGCACAGAATCTGGCATTTGTCAGATGATGGATGGATGGAAGATGGATGGATGGATGGATGGATGGATGGATGGATGGATGGATGGCGTAATCTAGAGATGAGAACAAACCTGATAAAAGGCCCAGAAGATGAGTGATTCACCTATGTCCACACACACACAGCACACACCTACACTATCTAACATAGCATCTATCACAAGGTATTTAAAGATAGAATAACTTCATAAAGTAATAAATTAACACAGGAATGAATGAATGAAGCAAATCAGAAATTTGATCAAACCTATTAAGTGAGAGAAAAAGAAATATGACTAGTAATGAGACAGACACAGATGCACACACACAGGTGTGGGTATGAATTCACATTCACACGCACACACACACACACACACACACACACACACACACAAGGGATGACCACATCTGTGAGGGCTCAGAGGGAGAACTCAGAAACCAGGAGAGGATGGAGAAGAAAGCACGGTAGAGCAAGGTGGGAGGCAGAGGGCTGGAGTGGAGGGTGCAGAGGTGACAGCTGTCAAGGAACAGACTTGACAGGACTTCATCACCAATCAGATTCCTATGTATAACCCACAAGTATTTACAGAGCAACTACTATGAGCCAGACACTATCAAATGAGCAAATTACAGCAGAGAGCAGAACATTCTCAGCCCCTGCTCTCCCAGAATGGACCTTCCAGTACAGAAGGCAGAAGAAAGGCCGTGTGAGTTAAGGAGATCATTTCTGATATTGATGCGAATCAGAAGGAGCATAAGGCAGAGTAGTGAGACGGAGCCCTGGAGAAGATGGGGCTACTTCAGAAAGGATGATCAGGAAAAGCCTCCCTGAAGAAGTGGATCTGAGCAGAGGGTCAGGGAGGAAGAAGCAGCCTTGTGAATTTCTGGGAGGAGGGGCTTGAAGGATGAAATTGCTGCAAAGCTAAGGCCCTGAGACAAGAAGGAGCTTGGCATACTGGAGGGCTAGCAGGGAGGCTGTGGGGCTGGAACTGAGTGAATAAGAGGGAGGGCCAGCAGGAGGTGTAGCTGGAGATGTGGTCAGGGGCCCCACTGTGACAGACTTTGAAGGGGGTGGCACAACACTTAGATTTTGTGTTCAACACAATGCAAGACCACTGGAGGGTTTTAAGCAGGTGGTGGTCATTTGATTTGCAAGATCCCTCTGGCTGTGGATGGAGAATGAATTGGACACGGTATTAGAAGCAGGGAGCCCAGGGAGAAGGCTGGGCTGTTGTCCCAGAGAAGTGATGGGTGCTTGAGTTAGGATGGAGCAAGCTGGGGTGAAGAAGACAGAATGGATTTGGGATCTTTGGGAAGCTTAGTTACCAGGACTTACCTATGTATTGAGTATGATGGGTATGAGTGACGAAGGCAACAGGGACTCCAGGATGACCTTTAGGGAGTTTACTAATATGGGGGAAGCAGGTTTGTGGGGGGGGAGAGAATGATTGATTTCAGCTTAGAACACAGCAAGTTTGAGAGGCCTCTAGGGCATCAAGTAGAAATGCTGAATGGGCAGTACAGTCTGGAGTTCAGGGGGAGGTAGAGATTTCGAGTCATCAGCAAATAGATAGTGTGTTCAACCATTGAACAAGATAAGATACCCTAAAGAGAGTGTGTAGATGAAGAAGAGAAGGATGCCATTTGGAGTTTGGGGGCTATGGAAGGATCCAGCCAAGGAACCAAGAAGGAAAATCAGAAGAACATCATATCATGAAAGCCAAGAAAAGTGAATGCTCCGAAACTGATGAAGTGTTCAACCACATGCCACGTCGCTGATAGGACCAGGAAGGTGGGGACTGAGAACTGACCATCGGCTCCAATGAGACAAGAGACACTGGTGATCTTACCAAGAGCAGTGTCAGTAACAAGCAAGGTGAGGATGATGGGGCACCTGAGTGGCTCAGTCGGTTAAGCACCCGACTTCGGCTCAGGTCATGCTCTCATGGTTTGTGAGTTCGAGCCCCCCATTGGGCTCTGTGTATGGAGCCTGCTTCAGGTTCTGCATCTCCCTCTCTCTCTGCCCCTCCCCTATTCATGCTCTCTCTCTTTCTCAAAAATAAATAAACACTAAAAAAAAATTTTTTAAACAAGGTAGGGATGAAAGGCTAGCGGGAATTAAAGAAAGGATGGGTGGTGGCTGACTTCCAAGGTCTTGTTGAGCTCAAAGCCATGAAATGAGACAATGAGATGAGGTAACAGTGGATGATGGCTGGGGAGTGGGATGGCTTGAAATTGGGGCTTCAGATTGAAGCTTTTATTGTGTGACAAGGTCAAAGATGTGGTCATGATTGAGGTCCAGTGGAGGACACAATGGTCAGCATTTGGAAGGTCAAGACCATGGTGTTGGCTACTCCATTCAGTAGGTGTGAAGTCATCAAGATCGCCCCAGGACCAAGAATAGAGAGAGGACAGAACCAGGAAGTACAGTCCTCAGTGACTGAGGGGGCACAGTAGGAGACTGGCAAATCACCAGCCAATGAGAAATACTGGCAGAGTGTGCAAAGCAGCGTCAAGAGTGGTGGGAGTGTATCACCCTCCACAGTAAGGCACATAGTAAGTCTTATTTACCAACCCAGGGACCCCAGCAGGAGGAGCATGTGAAGAAGAAGATGCGGAGTCCACTTTGGGACACATGGAATGGCAGGTGCCCAGGGACCTTTCACCCAGGTGGAATCTTCTAGGAGATGGCTGACCATATGGGTCTGGGGCTCAAGATCATGGTTAGACAGGAGAGAGTGGTCATTGAAACAGAGGGCAAGGAAACAGGCGAAGGGAGAAATGAGGACGGCTGGGGACACAGATGAGGGGCAGTGGCATGTCAACAGTGGCATCCCTGTCTTGGGTTTGGGTGGTCGTCCCAGTCACTGAAGTGCAGGAGGTGGGGCAGGGGCCAAGCTTGGTGGAAGCAAGCCCAGGGCTTACTGGGAGCATGTTCAAGTTGAGTTACCCGTATGCTTTCACATGGACATGTCCAGACGGCAGCTGGGCACCAGAGTCTGGTGTCCAGGCCCTGGCCAGGGTCATCCATATAAAGCTTGCTGGGTGTTCAAGTCACAGGACAAGAGGAATCAAGATTCCCAAGGAAGTGAGGAGAGACAGACAGAAAGAGAGAGATCCCCAACGGCAGCCATGAGCTCACCAACATTTCATCAGCACTGACGAGGGGCTGGTGGCCGGTCATGGTGGCACAGGAGGAGAGGCGGAGCTGAGTGTCCCGGAAGCAGAGGACAGTGTTGAAATGCTGCCTCAGACGTCCAGTAAAATGCATATGTGCCTTGAACTCGTGGCTGGGAGGCCACACGGATGCCCTTGGGTGGGGGTGCTGATGGCGGCAGGTGTAGGCAATGGGCCAGTGGGGGCAATTCCTTCCCTAAGCTTAACTGAGAAGAGAGGAGGAGACAGAATTGTAGTTGGGGGCAAGATAGGGTCAAGGGAGGAAACCTTTTCTGGAATGGGAGTGACCTGCATGCTGGCGGAAGGAATCCAAAAGTTTTCAAAGTGTAGCCATCCTTCCAAAATGTCAGCAAGTACTGCTTTACAGTCCAAGGAGTAGAGGAGGCAGCGGGTACTGAGAGGAGGTCCAGGAAGAGACGAATGGAGCACCCATTGGGTCATTCATTCATTCATTCAGAAAATCTTTAATAACAACTACCCATTTAATCCTTAATAACAGCTACGGATTGTGAGCCTGGCTCAGCCGTAACAGCTTTTCAAAATTCGTCTGATCCTTGAGAAACCCACTGAGGAATGTGATGTGGGCGGCTTTGTTTATAGACTAGGGGACTTGGGAAGGTGACAGGTGTTTGAACAAGAAGTGGAGGGATGGGCGCAGAGGTGGGGGGGCCAGGAAAGGTCCCGAGGGAGAGTCAGTCAGCAGGAAGCAGAGACAGATGGCCGTGGATTGTATGAGCTGTAGGAGTCAGAGTCAGCTCAGGGCTCCTGGCTGCGGCCGGTGGGTGCTAATGAGAACAGGAGAAGAACATGTTTGGGGGCCACGGAATCAAAGTGGGGGGTGCCGTCATGTGTCTCCATCCTTGCGGACTGCAGGGAGAACTCGGGGGTCCAGCACAGCAGGCAGGGGAGGAGGTACAGTGTGAGGGCCCAGGTGTTCAGAGCAGGGCAGGAGCTGCGGGAAAGAGAAGGACCACAGGACCCCTTTACGCTTTGAGAGAAAAACGCTTAGCACATATCATCTTATGTCAGGAGGTGTCTCTGGAACCAGGCAGTCTGGGCAAATCCCACCTCCACTACTTGCTGTGTGACCTGGAGCAAGTCCCTTAACCTCTCTAAGCCTTGGTTTCTCTGTCTATAAAATGAGGATAATAACATCTCATTTTGCAAGGATTAAATGAAAAACACATATAAGGGGCTTAGGATAGTTTCTGGCCTGTACTCCATAAAATTAGCTGCTGTCGTTGTTACAGGCTGTCTTGCTCTGCCCTTGAGGACCCGCAGCCTTTGAGGGGCAGACGTACAAACAGAGAACAATGATGAGACTTCAGATTTGTTTCAATAGCCACATGGATGAGAGAACACAGGGAGGGAGCCACTTCCTATTAGCAGGTCAAGAAAGGCTTTAGCAAAAGAGGGTCCTCTGAGCCGGGCCTTGAAGGATGCATACAGGTTAGCCAGGTGGAGAAGGAAGGTTTGTTCATTATTCCAGCTACTGTCCAGCATCCCCTCACCCCCCAAGGGCCTGACCTGTGCCGGATGGGCAATGTGAGAGCTCCAGAGAGGAACTGTGTATCAGGCCAGACCCTGGTGTCACCCCCAGACTGATGGGGGAGGCAGGCATGGAAGAAGTGCAGCTGACCCTTGAACAACTCAGGGGTCAAGGGCACTGACCCTCACACAGCTGAAAATCATGTGTAACTTTTGAATCCCCGCCGCCCAAATTTAGCTACTAATAGCCTATTGTTGACTTGAATCCTTACTGATAACATAAACCTATTTACACACATTTTGGAGTTCCATGTATTTTATACTGAATTCTTGCCATAAAGCAAGCGAGAGGGGAGGAAGGCTATTAAGAAAACCAACCATAGGGAAGAGAAATACATATACAGTACTGCAGTGTGTTTATCCAAAAAAATCTGCGTATAAGTGGACCATGCAGTTCAAATCCGAGTTATTGAAGGGTCAGCTATAGACTGGTATGAAAAAACAAGGCGACAGCAGCGATGTGGAGGTGCCAGAGGCTCACGGGAGCCCCCAAAACAGGATATCCATGCAGGGCTGACAGGTGCGCACCAGGACAGAGGAGAAGGAGGGAGCCAGGGAAACGGGCTGAGGACGGGAGGAGGCCACGGGACAGCCACAGCCAGCGCCTACAAGGTGGGCACCTGTCCTGTTGAAGGCCACCTGTGTCCCCAGGCTCCCCTCCCTCATTCCCCTCGCCCACAGGCCTCCCTGGTTTCTCTTGCCCACTCATTCCCTGAATATCTATTGGACACCTTGGAAGAGCCTCTACCTGGTGGACCCACCTCCTTCCTCCCGGTCCCCACCTGTTGCCCAGCCCCTCACAGCCCCCTCATCACCCTTCCTCTTCATTGCTGCCAGAGGCCATGTTACCAAACTCTACCACTGTGACTGTTTCACTCTCTTGCTCCACAACCTTCACTAGCTCCCTGTGGCTCACCAGGTAAAACCTGGAATTCCTCCTGGTTGCTGTCACCTCTGGGACCAGGGTGGGCTGGCCGTCTCTGGGTCCCCTACTCTGGCACAGGATAGACCCAGCTCACGTTTGACTGACTGACAGAGTGTCTGTCTTCATTTGGGGTCCCGTGCAATTCTGCCGCCCCCACCACCTTCCACCCACACACTGTCCATCTCCCTATCTCCCTGTCTCCCTCTGTCACCAACACTACTCCCTGACTCCCTCTCCCTCTCTCTCGTCCCTTTGTGTGTCCTTCTGTCTCTCCCTCTGTCTGTCTCTAGATCTCTACATCTCCCTATATGCCTCTCTGTTTCTCCCTGGGTCACTGATAGCCTTTGGTTCTCTCCTTCTCTTCCTCTGTCTCCCTCTCTGTCTCTTTGTCCCTCCTTCCCTCTGCCTCTGTCTCTGGGTCTGCGGTTGCAGTTTGCACAGACCCAATGCCCTCTGTAGGGCAGGTTCCCTTCCAGCCCCGGTGCGCCTTGGGCTCCTGGGCGGCTCGCCGAGGGTCTTCCTCTCACCCACCCACTCCCCAACTTCCGTTTTGTCTTCTCACAACCTTCTCTGGGGCTGAATTCACCATGCCTCCCACCGGAGGGTCAGCCCTGCTGTGTGTCTGGGGTGCGCATGCTCACGTGTACACAAGTGCCTCTGTCCAGCCGTCTGCCTGTCTGCCTGCCTGGGTCAGGCCTCCTCTCCGAGTTGCTCTGAGTCACTCATTCAAATGCCAGTCAGGGAGCACCCACGATGTCATGGAGCCCCAGTCCCTGAGGGGAGGGACAGTGACAATAACACCATGGTGAGACAGGAGCAAACGCCCACTGGGCACTGGCCACACGCCAGGCCCTCTTCGAAGCTCTTGCTTTCATTCTTTTTCTTTTTTAAAAAATTTCTACTGTTTATTGCTTTTTGGGAGAGAGAGAGAAAGATAGCATGAGCGAGGAAGGGGCAGAGAGAGAGGGAGACACAGAATCTGAAGCAGGCTGCAGGCTCCCAGCTGTCAGCACAGAGCCTGACGCGGGGCTCGAACTCTGAACGGTGAGATCATGATCCAAACCGAAGTCAGACGCTCCACCGACTGAACCACCCAGGCACCCATCATTCTCCAGTCTTCCTCCTGCCTCTGTCTTGGACTTGAGGAAACTGAGGCATCAGGGGCAAGGTCTCAGCAGGAAGCAGTGATCTCCAGTCTGCCAGGCTCTGGAACCCACACTCTAGGCCCCCCCTGGATGCCACCCCCCGAAGGAGGAGGCTCAGAGGCCGTGAGCCCCACCTCTGCCCCCCTGCACCCAGCCTGACCCATCCCCTGGGGGCCTCAAAGTCACCACAGGCTAGCGGAGGGGGCCTCACAAAGTCCAGGCTGGGCCAGGGCCAGGGGTTGGGGGTGGGGCTCTGACCACCTCAGGGAGAGGTTCTGGGGACACGATTGGCAGAAGTCGGGGCAGCTCAAGAGCTGGTGATGGAAGGCAAGACTCCAGCAGGGGCCTCCGCTGGGTGCTGACAGCATGTGTCCAGTGCAGGCCTGGGGAGACCCCAGGTGGCTGCTCAGAAGGGAGCGGTGGGGTCCCCGAAGCAGGGACCAGAGGAGGAGCTGGGACTGGGACTCACGGAAGCTTCAGCGGCTGTTACACTCACGTGTGTGCACACCCAGGCCAGCACAGAGTTTGTTGCCGGGAGAGAAGCTGTGTATGGAGAGGGCAGGGGCGGGGTGGGGAGGGGGCAGGGGCCCGTGAAACGACCCACAGAAGGCAGCGCTGTGAACCGGGCAGCGAGCAGAGGGGAGGGGCAGCTTGGGGGCCACCAGAACGAACCAGCATCCGTTCCGTGATCCGGCACCGCTGAGCCCCACAACTCCGATTCTCCGCATTTTGCTGCCGAGGACACCTCGGCTCCGCAGAGCGTGACTCATCTGAGGACCGCGGCGAGATGTGAACCAGGTGTCAGCATCCAGTCCGTCGGGAGCCTGGCTCCTGGGCTCCCTGAGAGGCAGAGCCAGAGCGGAATGGAGGGGAGGGCCCTAGAGGCAGGCGGAGAGTGACCACCTGCGGGACCGACCCAGGGACCTGGAGGGAGGAAGCTGTGTTCTCNGCGAACCACGTCCCACTTCGCAGCCCTCACAAGGGTGAAGCGAGGCATCAGGACACCTTCCAGAAATACTGCCCAGTTTTCCACGTGCATTATCCTCCCCGGCCCCCGAAGCTCTAGCTCCTCTTCATTCTCAAGGAACCTGAGAACAAACAGGCAGGAAAGGAAGGCGGGAGAAACACAAGGAAGGGAAAGGAGGGACCTCGGGTCGGTCTCTCCCCCACCTCATTTCTTTCTGCTCACTCTCTCTGTCTAGCTTCCTCTCTGCCACACACACACACACACACACACACACACACACACCTGATAAAGTCCCAGGGAAACCGAGACAGACGGAAGAAAGGCAGGAGACTGTTGGGACAGACAGACCTTCCCAGACAAAGACATTCCGATCGTTCAGCAGGGGCCCCCCTCCCCCACCAAACGCTTTTGAAGGAACGAATGAGTGAGAACAAAATAGAGTGAAGAGAAAGATACACACGGAGAGGAAAGGTTCACAATTAGCCATGGTTTCCTTCTCTCTGGGAAGTGGGGTTACAGGGTGTTTTTATTTTATACTCTTCTGCACGTTCTTTTTGGTATTTTCCACGTTTTCTGCAGTGAACACGTACTACTTCTGAAACCAGAGGAAAACAATAAATGTCATTTCTAAAAGAAAGAAAACGTCCATGGAGGGAACAAAGGCTGCCAGGCTGCAGAGGCAGAGAGGGGAAGGGGGAGGGGCGCGCGCACATGCATGCACGTGCACACACACTCGCTTTAGTGCCCACACACCCACACACAGGCGCTCACCCCCCCACACACACACACCTACACACGTACACATACTCCCACACACAGACCCACGCCCCGTTCTTTCCGCCCCCGGTATGAGCAGCCCGAGTGAGATTCCAGAAAGCTCCAAGGAAGGAAAAGGGTAGAGAAGAAAGAAGAGGCAGGCAGGGCAGACTGGAGACAGATGAACAGACAGACACACTGGCGCAGACCTAGTGCAGGGCATGACTCCGCGCGGATGCTGACGATGGGCGTCCAACACCCGCGTTATTCTCGTGGTGGTTGTGGTTATTACTTCCACGGGTTTTCTTATTACAAAGGCAATAATGCCATCTGTGTTCCTGGCAGACAATTGTTTTTAATGATGTTCTGTTTTTTTGAATGAGCAAGAGAACTTATGAATGAGAGTGACCAACAGAGATAGAAGGAGAGCAAACTGAGGAAACCAGAAAGGAAGCCAGCCAGGCAAGAGCGGCTCGGAGGGGCGCACGTGTGGGCACACACACACACATACACACGCCCGCACACATGCACACACACACACACACACACACACACACAGGATGGGGCAGAAGAAAGATGGCAATTCCAAAAAGTTGCAGAAGAGGGAGGTGGCAAGCCGACAGACAGGCAGATGGGCATCCAGGGAGACAGACATGGGGACACCCCCCCCCCACGCAACCCCCCAGGAGCTCACAGAGTGGGGGCAAAGTTCAGTGAGACGTGGGCGGCGGGAGGGGCATGCCACCCCATAGACGGAACTCCCTAGTCTGCAGGAGGTTTATGAATGAATGAAGGTGAACGTGGCTGGGAATCCCCAGAGCAGGGCCGAGGGGATACCCCCAGGGACAGACGGACAGGCTCCAGGGCAGGGGGCTCAGAGACAGGCCAGGGAGTGAGAGCCTCAGGCAGGAACAGAGTGCGAGACAGAGAGGAGGGGCAGTAGAGGGTGTGAGGCACATGCACACACCCCCCGGTTTAGGGTCCGCTCCCCAGCACGCTCCCAGTGCCCCCGTCCTGGGAAATGGGACTTCTATTGTTTTCCCAGTGCTTCTCTGTATTTTCTGAACGTTGTGTCATGAAGATGGATGCGTTACTTTTGAGACCAGGAAAAAGCCATGTGCCTTGCAAGGAAAAGAAAAGAAAGAGAAATAGCACAGGGAGGGAACGGAGATGACGCTAGCGGGCAGAGCAGAGGGAGTGATGAGGCGCACGCGCGCGCGCACACACACACACACACACACACACACACTCCGGGAACTGCAGGAAGACATGAAAAGGAGAGCAAGGAGGCAGTGGGGAGGAGGGGGAAGTAGGGAAACCGAGGCACTGAGCCCCAAACCTCCAAACACATCCCCTCCCACACAGGGAGAACCAACTCCTGGAGGAGCCTGGTGGTGCATTTATGGCTGCCAACTGTGTGCAGGTTCCTGAGATTGGACTGGTTAGTCAGGCCCACTGCAGGCTTGAGCGGCACACCTGGGGCGACCAGAGGCTCAGGCAGGGGAGGAGTCTCCCCCAAAAGGGTCCCAAGGCCCCAGAGCTCAAAGCAGGGCCCTGGGGAAGGAAGAAGAGCTTGTCAAAGAGATGAGGGAGACGGAGAGGGGCGAAGGGGGGCCGGCTGGCCAGGCAGAGGGCAACGCCTGGGCACTAGGAGCTGAGTGCGTGCTGAGAGACACACACACAGACCACGGGAGGAGGCTGCAGGGTGAGGCCAGGCCCGCTGTCAGCGCTGGAGGTGGGGGTGTCCCTGACCCCTGAGCTGGGAGACCGCAGAGGCAGCTCAGGGGCAGCCTGATGAGGAAGGGAGAGGGGGCTGAGAGCCGCTCAGGAGAATTCACAGTGCGTAGGGGGAGCGGTGGGGAAGACGAGGGTCCCCACCTCGGAAGCCCTGGGGACCAGGTCTCAGAAGGGGAACGTGAGTTTAGATTTGTGGCAAATACGGGGGTGTGAGGGTCCCTCCGCATGGTGCCAGCTGGGGGTACAGGTGGGAAGGCAAGGCGCCCAGGCAGTGCCCCCTGGGAGCCCAGCAGGTTGGGAGCAGGTAGAGGGAGGGGAAGGAGGTCCGGATGTGAAGGCGCGCCCACAGACACACATGCACACACACGTACGCACGCGCACGTGCACCAGAGATCAGGAGGAAGGGGAGAAGACAGAGCCTGAGGGAGGGGGAGGGAAGGAGACGCGTGGCGTGACAGAGTCAAACATGGGCACATCTGGAAAAATCAAGGAGGAAGGAGAGGGAGGCCCAGAGGAGGAGGAAGAGGGAGAGAGCAGGGGGGCAGACAGACAGAGAGAGAGAGGGAGAGAGATGAAGTCAGTGATGAGACCCAGAGAGCCAACAGTGCTGCGGAGTCACACACAGAGAGAGGCTGAGAGAGACCTCCGTGCCAGGGCAGAGCCACCTTAGAGACAGAGAGGGCTGAGGGAGGGGAGGAGGCTGTCTCTCTCTCTCTCTCTCTCTCTCTCACACACACACACACACACACACACACTCGAGCAATCGTGAGCAGCCCAGCACGCAGAGGGGTGTTGACTGAACTGAGACATGAAAGCTGGTGACTCACAGACGGAGCACAGAAGCGAGAGCCCCGCAGAGAGGGGCCGTGGCGGGGGGGGGTCTCTCACTCCCTCTCTCCTTGCGGGGTGCGTGTGCGTCTCACACACACGGAGACAATGACAGTGACTCCCAGGGCTGGAGCAGAGAGAAAGCAGAGTGCGGTGTGGTGGGCGGTCAGGTGAGTCGTCAGGCCGACCGAGCTCAAGAGGACAGGTTGACGCAGGCCCACACGGAGAAAAGCATTCCACGTTGCAAAGGGGCACAAAGCCAGCTGACGCTCCAGAGAAGGTGTGACAGGCAACCGGATGGACAGAGCCACCCTCACACAGGGTGAGAGGGGACAGGGACCTGAGGCTCTCAGAGGAAGAGGGGAAGACAGGGGAGAGGGGAGGCCGAGGGGCCAGGCCACATGGGCTCCTCCGTCTTCCCCGCCTTTCCTCACCCCCCTCACAGAAGGGCCCGCAGGTGCCATCCTGGGCACAGGTGACCCAGAGCCTGGACCAGCAGGCGGTGGGGCGGGACCTATTCTGGAAGCCCCTTCCTTCCAGAAGCCGCAGATGGAAAACACATGCAGCCAGCCTGAGGTAGCCCAGATTAGTCCAGGGACATGAGGGCCACAGAAGGGAGAGCCCAGCCTTTGACGCGGGCCCTTTGAGACTCAAAAGACCCAGAGATAAATCGTACCGTGCGATACTATTACTCATCCTGAGAAAGGGAACGAAGTCTCGATACATGTGCTCCAACATGGGTAAAGCTTGGAAAACTTAATGCTCCGTGAAAAGAGCCAGGCTCAAAAGGTCACATTTCCTATGACTCCTTTTATAGGAAATATCCAGAATGGAGGATCCGCAGACCACAAAGCAGGTCCATGGTTGGGATGGGAAGGGACGGGAAGTGGGGAGAGAGAACAGGGGATGACTGTTTAACGGGTATGGCCTTTTATTTGGGAGTGATGGGGGGAAGAAAGGTTTTGGATCTAGACAGAAGTTGAATAACACTGTGGATGTACTAAAAGCCTCTAAGCCATTCACGGAAATGGTTAATTTTGTCATGTGGATGCCACCAAGATTTTTTTAAATGTGTTTAATTTTTTTTAAAGTAAGTTGGGGCGCCTGGGTGGCTTAGTCGGTTAAGTGTCCGACTTTCGCTTAGGTCATGATCTCGCGGTTCGTGGGTTCGANGTAAGTATTCACTAAGCAGACTCTTGGGGAAGAGACTTCTGGAAGGAGGGACCCCTCTGCCCCCCCCCCAAAAATAAATAAAAACATTTTTTAAAAAAAGGGGGGGTGCCTGGGTGGCTCAGCAGTTAAGCGTCCAGCTTTGGCTCAGATCATGATCTCACGGTTTGTGGGTTCGAGCCCCGCGTCAGGCTCTGTTTTGACAGCTCGGAGCCTAGAGCCTGCTTCCAATTCTGTGTCTCCCTCTCTCTCTCTGTTCCTCCACCACTTGCACTCTGTGTCTCTCTCAAAAATAAATAAAAAGGACAATAAACTATTTTTTAAAAATAATAAATAAATAAAAACATTTTTAAAAAAATGGTGTAGAGGCTTGAAGGCAGGTGCGGGTGGGGTTGGGGCTGAGGCAGGGGAGGGACTTGAAAGCAGGAGACCTTCTAGGAGGTGGTTGTGGGCTCGAGTGGGAGTGTATGATGGCCGCTGCCCTGCCAGGAGAATGGGGAAGGCCTGGGAGCCCAGGAGGAGGCAGGCGTCTGAGCCGCCAAGTGAAGGCTGCTGGAGCCAGTGAGCCAAGGCGGGGAGGCAGACGGGGAAAGCCAGGACGGAAATAGGAGATGGGGGAACAAGAAGAGGCGCTTCCCTGCATCCTGGCCAGACAGGGCTTAGAAATTAGATCGTTCACTCCGTCTCCATACACGAGTGCCTTCTGCGTGCTGGAGACCCAGCACCGAACAGACCATCCCTGCCCTCCCAGGGTATGCGGCACAGTAGCATGAACGATTGAAGGTAAGCCAAACTAGTGGTATACAGGATGACAGCCAGGAGGGACCCGTGCTCTGAGGACAAACACAGCAGGGTAGGGGTAAGGAGAGCAGGGGACGATGCAGTCTGAGACCAAGTGGTCAGGGAAAGCCTCTCTGAAGAGGGGGCTTTGGAGCTGAGAGCTGAAGGGGTGAGCAAGCACACAGATCTCAAGAAAGAGCCCTCCAGGCAGCAGGGACAGCAAGTGCAAAGGCCCTGAGGTGGGAGCAGCATGTCATATTTAGGGCAAGACAAGGGCAAGGTGGCTGGAGCAGAGGGAGTGGTGGGAGGTGAGGGGGGACAACAGAAGGGGACCCAAAGGGCCTTCCCGTGCGTACATAAGTCTAGGTGAGTGCTTTCGATTTGGTTCCACAGAGACATGCCCCTTAAGGGAGGTGGACCCTAGTGAGGACAGGGGGATGGAAGGAAAAGAAGAGGCATGTCAGGCTCCCAGCCCCATCCTACCCACCCCCCGTGGGGTTTGTTGATCAAAGGCTGAGTAAACCTGATGATCCCCCCGTAAACTCGCCCCGCAGTAGGAAGTTAACAGGAGGTGAGCCTCAGAGAGCCGCGCAGACCCAGATGGAGACCTGCGCAGGAAGGAAGGAGGAGAAAGCTTGGGAAAGGCTCACAGAGGGCGGGAGGGGGGGGGAGCTGAGCGGCGAGGCGAGACCCCCACACCGCCAGGGGCTCCGGGATGACGCACAGGGGACAGCGGTGGCAGCCAGGGCTGGGCACGAGGTGTGACGCATGCAGCCTGCTTGCAGCCTTGCAAGGCGGCCAGACACAGCCGGTGACGTGCAGCCCCAGCAAGGCCTCGGGAGAGGGAGGGGAGGGGCAGCGAGAGTTGGGAGGTAGATGGGGGGGCGGGGTGCGCGGCCAGCTGGACAGGCAGGAAGCCCGTGACGGCTCCGCAGCCCCCAGCCAGAGAAGGACACCGGGACACAGTCACCCAGACAGACCCTACACTCAGGGAGACAGGACCAGACACACAGTGGTCCTCACAGCACACGGAGACACAGTCAGGAGGGCCCCTCCTTGACACATGGACAGACGTCCCTGCACACCCTCATCTCTGCCCACCGACGGGACTGGCCAACACACACAAGACAAAGACAGACACAGAGAGACAGGGACAGACGCTGCCACACAGGGAGACACACACAGCGACATCGGCCGACGCTCCCGGTCACATAGACAGAAATGATCAGAGACCCAGGTCAGGACACACAGGCTGTCAGATGAACAACAGGAAGAGAAACAGACACATGCACACAGACGCTGGAATGCTCACACACACACACACGCACACGCACACACGCACGCACACACACACAGAGGCAGGAAAACCAGATGCTCACACACATGGGTGCACAGGGACAGAGGGACAGCCAGATCTCAACCTGCCTGACGTGGACAGAGGTGTAAAGGCCCCCACTCTGGAGCGGACGGACAGACACACCTGACATTGGAGAGAGATGGGTGTGACGGCCAGAGGGCAAGAGAGAAGGAGAGGGAGGTTGTAGGAGTGAAAAGATGGAGATGAGGAAGAGCAGCTGGGCCATGTGCCGCACCCCAGCCCACCCGGCTCGGGATGTCCCTTCCACTGAGGGTAGCAGGCCACGTACAAGGCCTGCCCCACGGGGGCTGCTCAGTCGCTGTTTGTTGACTGAATACACGACCAAATTTGCCTGATGTCAGAGGGCCACTCTGGGAGGCCAAGGTGCGAGGTGACAGGGAAGCCAGTGAGGACTGTGGAGCATCGCCCAGGGGGAAACAAAGCCCAAGCAAAGGCAAGGTGCTAGAATGGAGAGGAAGGAAGGGAGTGAGGCTGAGCCCATTTGGGGGGCCATGTGGACAGGAAGTAGGCAAGGAGAGGAAGAGGGAGCAAGGCCGAGCCGGGGAGTGGACCTGGTTGCTGCGTGGGCAGTGGTGCCCACGGAACGTCCAGGAGGCAGGTGTGCAGGGAGATCTGCAGACGAGGGTGGGCCACAGCAGGGAGAGATGAGGCTCAGAGTGAGTGAGGTCACCAGCCTCGGGCAGGAAGGGAGAAGAGGGCAAGACACAGAGAAGCGGCCGTCTGAAAGGTAGTGGGGAGTCAGGAGACGCAGAGTCCCCCAGGTCTGCAGAGTCAGACCCTGGGTTTGCTGGCAGGTGGGAGAGGTCACGGTGTCAGCTGTTTGGGGAGGTTGAGAACCAAATGCAGCCAGACAGGAAGCGAGAGGGAGGTGCTGATGTGAAGACAGCCCTGGGACAGGAGGGGGAGGGCAGGGATGGGGCCTGGAGGAGGGGGTGCTGCAGGGGGAGAGATGGACCTGGTGAGGGTCAGGGTCTTAGCTCCGAGATCCCAGCTAGAGACCAATGGCAATGGATCAACTGTGGGCAGAGAGATTTTGCAAAGGGGCAAGGGAAGTGTGAGGGGCAGCGGGCAGGGGTGAGGCTGGAGCTGCAACAGGAGGTGGACACGCACACTCGCACGGCACCAGCCAGCTCTCACCACCCCTCGGGGATAGTGAGGGAAGAAAGGAGGAGAGAGAGAGAAATAGAGCCAGCCTCACCTGGAAAAATCTAGATGGAGCCTCCAGGAGCAGGAGAGGAGAGAGAGGCAGAGGTGGGGGAAGCAGTGAGTGAGGGGGAGGTGGTGGGTGAGCAGGGACACACACACACACACACTCACACACACACACACACACACCTGCAGTGACGCACAGAATTGAAGCAGAATTCAATAATGACTTAGCGACGAAGCAGAGAGAAGGGGAGAGAGGGAGGGCGTTAGACACACAGCCCGTGTTCGGAGGGACTCAGTTGTTGACTGAAGGAAGGAACAAAGATGGGGGCTCCCGGAAGGGAAGCAGCAGCTAAGAAAGTTCCAAGACAGACAGAATGTCACGCGTGTACCCAGCGATGTAAAGCGACGAGAGTACTCAAGTGGTGCCCAGAACACCACCTGGGCGGTGGGCGGTCGTGAGAGAAGGAGGCTGCTGGGGGCTTCGGGGTCCGGGTCTGGTGGGGAAGGTGGATCCCCAGGTGTAGACACATGTAACACTCACTGAGGTGTCCCCCCTTAAGATTTGTGCATTTTATGGTCTGGATGTTACAGTGTTTAGTGAAAGAAAGAAGATAAGAGAGGGAAGGAAAGGGGTAGGCATCCCACAGGGAGAGAGCAAGGGACACACACACCCCGATGCCCAGGTAAGAACAGAGCCTGACAAAGTCTGATGGAAAGGAACAGAAAAAGGTAATGTGACCAAGAACCGCTGCTGCCTCGACCCTCCCACGGAAACGGAGAGACAGAGACTCCCAGGGAGGCCTGACTCAGGAGGGGGTCCCGGGGCAGGAAAGAAATCACCAACACTGGCCCCTTGAGCTGGAGACCCCGTGGCTGCGGGCTCCAGGAGCATTCTACCACCACGGAATGGCCTGGTCAGGGTGACCCGTTGGGGACAGTGAGACAGGCACATGGGGGGAGGGGCGGGGATGGTGCTGAGCTGGGGCGGGGGCTNCAGAAGGGCCGGGGAGAGGTGGAGGCCAACGCAGGTGCCGAGACGGCCCAGCAGTGTGCAGGGGAGGACACCAGGGGGCCCGGGCCGCGGGTGGGGAAAGGGCCTAGAAATCACTCTCGGACACACAGATGGACGGACGGACGGACGGAGACGCAGATCACTGTAGGCTCGCCCACAGAGCGAGAGCGAATGTGGGACACAGGGCCTCGGAGCTGGGTGCGCAGGGAGGGAGAGAGAGAGTTTGGGGAGCAGTCGGAGAGAAACAGACGCCAGAGCGTCTTGAAAAATCCAGACGGAGCCGAAGGGGGGTGGGGAGTAGAGAGCAAGAGGGTGAGAGGACATCTCCCTCCCTCTCTCTGTCTCTCTGTCACACGCACACACGGCTGTGCAGTCACATCTGGGTGGGAAAACCCCCTAATGCGGGAACACACACAGTTAAGCCAAAGCTCAGAGGCAGAGACACACTGACAAAGAAAGGAGAACAAAGAGAGAAAAGGAGAAAGCGCGTGTGGCAGGGAGAGGTGGCAGACACACCCAGCGCCAGCGGCCACGCTAGGCTGAAGTCACCGGGAAGCACGGCCCCGGGAGAGGAGTTTGGAAAGAGAAAGCCGACGTGGGGGCCGAGCGAGGACGGCCACAGAGAAGGGTCCGCGCGGGCAGACGGGGCCCCGGGCCGCTGGGCTGTGGGCGTCAGTCAGAGCGACCGGGAGGAACGTCCGAATGTTCTGGAGGCCCAGCCCCCGCCGGACGCCGGCAACGGTGAGGGAGTCAGGAAGGGACCGCGTGCCACACACACACCACACACACACACATCCTGCACACACCACACACACCACCGCTCATACACCACACACACACCACACGCATGTACCATATGCATCACACACATGTACCACACCATACACATGTACCACATACACACACCACACACGTGTACTACACACATGTACCATACACGTACTACACACACCACACACACCACCCCCACACCACATACACCACACACATGTACTACACACACCACACACATGTACCACACACACCACATACACACCACACACATGTACCACACACACCACATACACACCACACACATGTACCACACACACCACATACACACCACACACACACCCCACACACCACCCTTCACACACACCACACACCATAGCCCCCACATACACCGCACACAACATACATGCCACACACAACACACATATGCCATATATACCATACCACATGCACACCACACATATCACATGTATAACACACATGTCACACACACAACATACCATGCGTACCACACACACCACAAAATATATCACACACCACATACACACCACAACACACACAACACATATGCTATACACACACTATACTACACACGCACCACACAAATGCTACACGCACCCCATCCACACCATACATGCCGCACACACAGCGCACACATAGCACACGCACGTGCACACCTATACAAATGTAGGAAGCCCAGAGAGAAGAGGAGAGGAGTGAGATGGGAGATAAACACAGGAAAAACAGGAGCCTTCCATGCGCCTCTCCCGCCCTCTCGCAGTGTGTGTCCGGATGTCTGTCTGTCTCCGTCTGGCTTTCTCACACATGATCACAGGCCCAGGACAGAGGCTGTGACGGACAGACGGACACGCAGGCAGAGCTAAGCAGGGAGACCCAGATCCAGGATCCTGTGGGTCACACTGTGAGGGAAGCGCAGGTCTGGGCACTGGGTGGGGAAGGGCCGGGTGTGGGGGGCTGGGGACAGCGAGGACTGGGGGAGTGACAGACAGACGGACAGAGCTCCACCTCTCCCCACCGCCTGCACCACCTCGCCCCCCCAGACCCGTCTGCCTGGCTGCTCCCATCTCTGTCTCTGTGTTTCTGTATCTGTTAGCCTCTCTTTTTCTCTCTGCAAACCACAGCTTTTCTGGAGCCCGTAAGGGAAAAATTAAAGGTGAGATGAGAGAAAATGCAGACGACGGACCTCGCGCGCACGTGTGTGTGTGTGCACACACCTTCAGCACAGGGTCTGGCTGGAATTTCGTGGGAGGGAAGGGTGTGAAAGGAGCAGAGGACGAATGGAGAGAATGAAGGCAGCACGGGCCACAGTCTGGGAGGCAGCAGGGAGCAGGGACACGCACGTGCCCCACGCACCGCACGCGCACGCACGCACACCGCACACACCACACGCACTGGCAATGCAGCAGTGTGAGAAGGCTAGCAAAACCACGGAGGACGGAGGCAGGGAGGGGCTGAGCAAGACGGACCGGCACACGACGCCTGACACAGACACACAGGCAAGCACGCGTGCTCGCACACCCCACGGGCCCGGCAGCGGCGGGCCCAGGGCGAATCTTCAATACGAGCTTTGACACACGAATGTATGAAAGCGTGAACAGCCAGCGGCCCACAGTGAGAGCCAGTGAAAGGGAGCCAGGGGACGGACGGACACACTCTGAGACGGACAGAGACAAGGAGACACAGAGGCCGATGGGCAGAGAACCCACGACAGGCCTAGGACACACAGACCCACACCCCACCCTTGCGAGGTGGGAGGGAAGGGGAGGGGCGCAGATTATGGTCTTTTTGTGTGTGTGCTTTTTTGGATCTCTCCTGCTCTGCTATCAGGAATATATATTATTTTTTTCCATGAGGGAAAACATCTCATTTTCCTCAAAGCAAATAATGTATGCAGAGTAAGAGAAACCCCACTGGGGTCAGGAAGGGAAGGTGGAGAGGCCTCGAGGTCCCAGGGTCTCCAGGCCCCGGAAGGGGCTAGAATCAGGACAGGGCTGCAGAAGGAGATGCTGGGAGAGGGGCTGAGGGACGGTGGTCCCCCGGACCGCCCGCCTCTCACCTCTCCACAACATCTCTCTCACAACAAGTCGAGCAAGAGCAAACTGGACAGAGGCCCAGAGTGAGGGAGTCAAAACCAGAGAAAGAGCCAGGAGACACGACCTGGGAGAGATGGAGTCAGCTTTCTTGCCTCCCTTTCCTGACTAGACACGTGGGCCAGGTCCGGGCGCATCAGCTAGGACTCCCCCAGTCCCTCAAGCTCTTGTGCCAGAAGGTGAGCTGTGTGAACTGGCACAACCACCCTTGCGAGTTTCAGGGGGTCAGGAAAGCTCCCAGAGGGGTCCGTGGCCTCTGAGATGTGTTTTGAAGGATGAGTAGGAGTTTGCCAGGTTGCAGAGAGAAAAGCAAGGGCGTTCTCCATCGTGGAAAGGGCTTGGGCAAACCCATGGGGTGAGGGAGGGCCTGAGCAAGAGTCAGAAGTCAGAGAGATGGATAAGCAAGAAAATCTGAGACAGAGAAACTGGAGAGAGATAGCAGCCAGGCACAGAGAAAAAGAGAAACCAGCGACAGCCTGAAACACAGAGACACATGTAGAAACAGAGACAGAAAATCAGAAGCACACAGAGACACACTGAGAACCATGGAGAAGTGTTGGGTGGGGAATAGGAAGAAAAGAATTGTTGAGACACAGAGCCAGAGGCAGGGGATAGAGAGAGAGACAGAGAGGGAGAGGCACAGAGGGAGCGAGACACAGAGAAACACAGAAACACAGAGCAAGACAGACAGGTGCAGAGAAAGGGGGCTCAGAGCCTTTCCCGCGCCCGCCCTGGGAACTACGTGGTTCTCGACCGCCCCCAGCACTGCCCGAGTGTACTCCCTAACCTGCCGCACAGGGGAGCACTCTGTCCCCATCCCTGTCGGGGATGGAGCACATCCCTGGCCGCCCGGCACACGTTTCTGAGCTCCCCAGACCCACCCGGGCACACCTGGGCTCTGGTGGGAGTGGCCAGTGCCGCGTGTGCCCGCTGAGCCCACAGAACCCAGCTGTACACTGGCCCCGGAGCCCGAACCTCAGGCACCAACCATTGCACGTGTCTGTGCAACACACGCAAATCCTTGCACTCTGATGTGGAGAAAACAGACTCACTGGCTTCATACCCCATTGGTACCCACATACACCCCGGGGACTCACAGGCTGGCACACAACCCAGATGTGTGTGTATACAGATGCACACAGCCCTGGACAAACACATGTCCAACCTCCTGGTCACAGGCCCATGTGAACATAAAGGTTCACACTCCCAGGAGCCCAGATTCACAGACCACCTGGACACACATCCATACGCGCACACAGCTGCCCGGGAGCAAACTGGCTCCCACACACACACCCACACGAACACAAAGGCACACAATCCCAGGAGCAAACAGAAGGAAGGCACAGGCACAAACACATCCCTGCTCCTGCGTGCGCACACCCGCGGCATGTCCAGGGGTCCAGTCTGAGCTGCGTACTACAGCGTTTGGCTGCTGGAAATACTATTGCAGAGAGAAATGTCCTAATTTTGAAATTTGTTTTTAATCAGGCTGCTATGACGGCCAGAGGTGACACACAGATACATGTGCGAGCTGATGTAAAATGAATTTCTTCGTAAGACTGTTGCAAATGAATTGCTCCAGTTGTGTCCCTTTAGTGGTGGGGGAAAAGGGAGGAGAGGAAAGGTCTTTGGATTTTTCTCCAGAGTACCCGAGANCAGACCACCTGGACACACATCCATACGCGCACACAGCTGCCCGGGAGCAAACTGGCTCCCACACACACACCCACACGAACACAAAGGCACACAATCCCAGGAGCAAACAGAAGGAAGGCACAGGCACAAACACATCCCTGCTCCTGCGTGCGCACACCCGCGGCATGTCCAGGGGTCCAGTCTGAGCTGCGTACTACAGCGTTTGGCTGCTGGAAATACTATTGCAGAGAGAAATGTCCTAATTTTGAAATTTGTTTTTAATCAGGCTGCTATGACGGCCAGAGGTGACACACAGATACATGTGCGAGCTGATGTAAAATGAATTTCTTCGTAAGACTGTTGCAAATGAATTGCTCCAGTTGTGTCCCTTTAGTGGTGGGGGAAAAGGGAGGAGAGGAAAGGTCTTTGGATTTTTCTCCAGAGTACCCGAGACTTTTGTGGAGTGCCTGGGACTTTTGTGGAGTATCGAGCCCCAGCGCAGGACTCCTGTGGAACAACACAGCACACACGGAGCCACATCTCCCCTTAAGCACATCTGCATCCCCACCCAGCTCCGACAGCCCCACCAGGCCCCCGGCCCCCAGCCCCATCCGTCAGGGGTATCTGTGCCCTGGTCACACTTTGGGAGTCGTGGCTTCCCCTGGTGCGTCCCAGACACAAGCAGAACCCCTGACAGATGCGCTCACTCCGCAAACACGGGCGCAGGTGCACACACACGGCCGCATGCCCAGGTGGCTGTCTCCAATCTGATCACGTCTCCCCTGCCCTGACGCCCTCTACCTGCCACTGGTGCGGCTCGAATAAAGGCTCCTCTGACTAGCCTGGCCTCATAGCTCACCCCTCTCATTCTCCAGCACGCAGCACATGCCCAGTAAACCACAGGCCACGCTTTGAGGTCTGTTTGTGTTTAATCAGACAATATGCAAAGTATGTACAACCAATTTCTGGATCCCTCCCCTCCCCCCCAAGCCTGGGCCATGGAATGCGGGACCCCCAGGCCCTGCCCAGAGCTGGGGGTCTCCTAGGCCTCTGCATAGTCATCTGAAATCTACAAAACACTGTTTATTAAAAAAAAAAAAAAAAAAAAAAAATATTAAAANCACCTTATACAAAGGGCCCCAGGCAGCTGTAAGGGGACTTGAGTGCGCCTGGGTAAGCAAGCCCAGATTTGACCGGGACGGACAGCAGACTTGCGTCATAAACATGTAGGAAAGGAAAAGTTGAAATCTCATAGGCAGGCACCACGTGGCCTCCCTTCCCCCTGGCAGGGCCTGGCTGGCTCAAGAGCCCCTGGCAGCGGGAACGTTATTGCTGTGATGGGGGCTGTGGGTGAAATGTACAACATGTCTGGGGAACAGAGCAGGGGGAGGTGCATTTTTACATGTTAAATATGGACACACACGTGCACACACATGACACACATACACACAGAGGGGCCCTTGGCAAGATGCCCACAAACTGTCAGCCACCCCTTTTAAGATGGGGCACCCTGAGGCCCGGGAAGGAGCCAGCACACACCCCAAGGCCCAACATCAGAGCTAGCGCCAGTCTCCTGCTGCCCCGGGCTGGGCTCCCCAGGGTTACGCCAGGCAGCAGGGTCTGGGGCAGAGAAGTTGCAGAGGCCACGGCCACGCATGGAGGCAGACGCTGCAGCCCAGACGGGAAGGAGGGGCCACCCGAGGTCACACAGCCAGGCCTGGTGCACGGCAGTGGACACTTGAACTTGATACCCACCCTCCAGCATAGGAACGCCTTTCCCTACTCACGGGTTCAGGGGTGCTAAGTGAAGGAGGAGAGCAGGGGCACTGAAATGACACAGGACAAACAGGGGGGAAGGAGAACCTGGGGTTCCCACCTGAGGCCAGGGCCGCCCAACCACATGGATCTTCTACTTCGGCTTGGTTGCCTCCAGAGCCTGGGAGCTCACTCTTTCATGGCTGGCTAGCTCCAAGGATGAAAAAAACCACTCACGTTCTGATCAACATCTACTCCCCGACACTGGCGTCATCACCCCTCATTCGGCCGCACCTTACGTCCATCTCCAGTCCCTCCCCCCACAACAGCCCTGCCAGTCAGGCAGCAGGGGTGGGGCTCTGTTATCTCGAACTCGGCCTCAGGCCCCTGGCCCCCTGGGCTGCCCCAGTCTGTCTGTGGTGCCTCCAAGGACAATCTTGTTGGTTCCTGAGGAAGACAGAGGGAGCACCGGGTTCCAAACCCACCTCAGCCCTGAACTGTTCCTTGGCCGTGGGGCAAGTCACATCCCCTCCCTGGACAGTTTCCCCACCGGTACTATGAGGACATGGAATTGGTGATCTCAAAGGGTCCCTTGGGTCTCAGAACAGGACTGGAGAGGGGGTGCTCACCCCACCCACCATCAAGTCAAGCTAGGCCTCAGCTGCCCAGCCTGGGAGCCACGGCAGAGGGTCTGGACCCGGCAGCTTCCACCAGCAGGTGTTTCAGGAATGGACGGCAAAGGGCAGGGTGGCGGGCAGGCCGAGGCCAGGCGCCCATCACTCCTCTTTGGAAAGGCTCTTCGGCCAGCTCTGGAGGCAGACGTGGGGCGACGTGGGAGTGTTAAGGAGTCAACGCGAGGAGCAGACCGAGGCTGGGAAAGGGCGCCCTCAGCCCGTCCTTCCTCCCGGCTCCTCCCGCAGAGGCACACAGAGCTCCAGGAGGGAAGGTAGGGAGGGCGCATGTGGCTGGAGCAGGTGCTGGGATGCAGTCACTGTGCCAGCCTTAAGCCCTGTCCTCAAGGCTGCCCCAGGCCCCAGGCCCTTCCGTGCCACAAAAGAGGGAGAGGCCTCATCACTGGCAATTCCGCCCCCCAGAGGGGATCGATGCGGGCAGGCAGAGGGTGGCAAGACCCTCCATCAGAGGCCGCCCGGCCCAGGATCCAAGCCAAGAAGCCAGTCTGGCCCCATGGCGTGTGCTCCCTATAGGTTCTCCCCAGGCTGGTACTGGGGCTCGGTGGACGTGAAGTAGTCCTCCAGGAAGGCCTGCAGGTACTCGAAGGTGGGCCGCTCCTCCGGTTCCTTCCGCCAGCACTGGCACATGAGGTCATGCAGGGACTCGGGACACTCGGGCGGACAGGGCATCCGGTAGCCCCGTTCCACCTGGTCCAGCACCTCACGGTTGACCATCCCTGTGGGTAGAGGGAGGTGTGAGGAGGCTGGCTCGGGTGAGGAAAGTGGGGCACGGGGGCAGATGGTGATGGGGACAACGGACAGGGACTCCTGCCCAGGACAGAGTGGGTGTGACCACGTGTGAGTCGCCACCTCCCTGAGGCTGAGAGCCCTGATCAGAGAGATTCTAAGATCAGATGCTCAACCTCTTGGTTCTACAGATGGGGAAACTGAGGCCTGGGAAGGGGTATCACTTGCCCAAGGTCACCAGGGCAGAGGGGTTCAGGGACCAAAGACGGGCCCGAGGAGCCCTCTTACCGGGGTAGGGCACCCGTCCCTTTGTTGTGAGCTCCGTCAGCAAGATCCCAAAGGACCACACATCTGACTTGATGGTGAACCGGCCATAGAGGGCGGCTTCCGGAGCCGTCCACTTGATGGGGAATTTGGCACCTGCAGTAGGGAGGAAGTTCAGTGGAGGCGGAGCAGAGTCACGACGGCGCCACCAGGAGGTACCACTCTCGTCCCCACCGGACAGACGCAGAAACAGGCCTGCAGAAGGCCCTCTGGCACCGACCCAGGCCCTGCCCACCTTGCCGGGCGGTGTACTCATTGTCTTCAATGAGCCGAGCCAGCCCGAAGTCAGCCACCTTGCACACGAGGTTCTCCCCAACCAGAATGTTGGCGGCACGGAGGTCCCGGTGGACGTAGTTCATCCGCTCCACGTAGGCCATGCCCGAGGCGATCTGCGGGCACAGGACCCAAGGAACCCGGCTCAGGGACCGCCCCGTGCCCCTTTCCGGACCGCGAGTCATGTGGCCAGGGGTGGAGAGCCAGTCAACTGCCCTGCCCTTCCCGGTCCTCAGACGAGGGAGGTCAGCTTACAGTAAAGCCGTTGGCGCAGAAGCAGGAAGTGCAGCGGGGAGAGGGGACACGGGATGAAGGGCGAGGGCAGGGGGGAAGCACAAGACACCGCCCAGGAAGCAGGGCAACGCTGAAGAGGCAGGTGCCAGGTGCCCCACAGATGCAGAGGAGTGCCAGGTCCTGCCTGCTGCCCCCAGGCCCCTCTCCGAACCTCAGTTTTCTCATGTGTCAAATGGAATGAGGGCCGTCCCCACCTCCCCCGATGGTGATAAGGATTCATGAATGACTGTTGAGCACCACTCACAGCAAGCAAGTACTAATGTATGTTTGTTGCGTGACTGAGGAAACTTTAAAGAGAAGAAAACCGAGGCCTGAGGCCCCAGAGGCGTCACTGACTCCTCATGCCCAGCTAAGGGTTCTTTTAAACTCTGCCCAGAGCTACCACCACTCACAGCACCTATAAACGGTCTCTGTGATAAAAGTGGTGAGATCAGAGAGTGTGGGTGGCAATCAAGGCAGGCTGCCTGGAGGGGGCCCTCAGCAGGCCAGAACTGGCTGAGCTAAGTGGGTCTGAGTGCTCTAGGGCCAAGGCTGTGGGCAGTATGAGGGGCGGACTCACCTGGGCAGCCATGTCCACCAGCTGCGGCAGCCGCAGGTACTTGCCTGTCTCCCCCTTGAGAAAGTCCAGCAAACTCCCTGGACAGAGAGAAAGAAAGCAGCCCTGTGTTCCCTGCGCCAGGAAGCAGCGACCCCCACACATCCCACCCGCCTCGCCGGCCAGCCCTGCTTCAAGCAGCACAGCAGATTTCCCATAGGCCCATCTCTGAACAGAGCCCCGCTCGGCATTTGTCACTCGGAGGGCAAAGCAGGATGTCAGACAACCAGATGTCGACCTCCAAGGGAACAGAAGCTGTGGCCCATCCCTGTGCTGCACTACTACACCCAGCAATAAAAAGGGAAAAACTACTGATACCCATGACAAGGGCGAACCTCAGATGTAGAAGGTAACGTACGTGAAACTCTAGAATAAACAAAGCTATGAGGACAGAGGGCATATCAGTTACTGCCTGGGTTTGCGGCTGGAGGGTACTGTCTGCCAAGGGAAACCAGGGGGCTTTCTGGGGTGATGGGGTCTCCTGCATCTTCACTGTGGTAAGGGGTACACAGAGTGTCCATTTGATCAAACTCACAGAACTGGACACTTAAACAGGGTGTATTTTGTCCTTTGTAAATGACACCTCCAAAAAGCAGAATTTTGAATAATTGATTTAACATTTAAGTAAAGGTCAAGCCAGGGGCCTGACCTAGAAGTGGCTCCGCTTGGAGGGTTGGGGGACTTCTCTTTCAGCCACATAATGGCAAACGGCTTTAGAAAACCAGCAAGCTGGGGGAGACAAGATGCACTGCGGGAAATCATTAAAAACAAGATGAGAAAGGCAACCTTTGGTCTGACTTTCCACTGACGTGACAAATTGGTTCTAGTCCATTCCACCTTTTACAATGTACACTCTAGGGGCGTCTGGGCGCCTCAGTCGGTTGAGCATCAGACTCTTGATTTCAGCTCAGGTCATGATCCCAGGGTCGTGGGATCGAGCTCCGTGCTGAGCATGGAGCCTAAGATT
>NW_027532409.1:5321250-5324993 GCF_008692635.1 Crocuta crocuta
TTCTCTAAGAAATAAAAAAAAAAAAAATAGAATAGAATAGAATAAATAAAATAAAATAAAATATTAAAATACAATACAATACAATACAATAAAATATACACTCTAGATCTGGGGGGAAGTGAATTGTGTCCCCTCCTGCCCAGCAAGGGACTGGGGCACGTCTCTGTGCCGGTCGCTCAGGCCTCACCCTTGCTCATGTACTCCGTGACGATGTAGATGGGCTCCTCAGACACCACCGCATACAGCTGCACCAGTTTCTCGTGCCTCAGTTTCTTCATGACCTGGGCCTCCTGCAGGAAGGCCTCTGGAGACATTGTACCAGGCTTCAGCGTTTTGATGGCCACCCTGGTGGTTCCGTTCCAGGTCCCTGTATGGGGAGAGTGCAGGCTGCCTCAGCGAAGCCCACCCCCCCCATTCCTGTGCCGCGGGGACCCAGGATCCGCCTGCCCGGTAACCAGTTTCAACTCTGGCCTCCCCAGCCATGTGACAAGCCCGGCCAAGGTCCGGCCCCTTTCTGAGCCCTCAATGTCCCCGCCCATAAAATGGGCACAATGATTGATAGGACACTCCTTGGAGGGCTACTGCAAGAATTAAATGAGTCTCTGGTACATGCTCAAGAAACAGTGCCCATGTTGGGATGTTAGGACTGTCCCAAGAAGCAGCACATTCGCCTAAGAGAACGAAGACCATGGCTCCGACTCGACCATTCTCCCCTGAGGGACCCCGCTTCTTCAGGCAGCATGTGAGTCAGGCATTAGCAAATAAACAGGGCTGGGGTGAAGCAGAGCCGGACTATCTCAAGCTTGCTCTTGAAAAAGGAAGGCCTGGACTAAGCACGAGGGCTTGGAGGTCAGACTGGCCAGGGCTGGACGCCCATCTCTGCCGCCCCGACAGCAGTGAGACCACGGTGGAGTCTCAATTCCCTTCTCTGAGCCTGTTTTCTCGTCTGGAAAACGCAGATGCCATCGTGTCTCCGGATGGGGCTGTTTGCAAATTAAATGAGATCTGCGGCGCGGGGCCAAGCCCACTATAGGGCACGATTAGCTGCAGCTGTCATTTCGTTATTATCTGGGTTTCAAACTGGGAGGCCTTGAGGGAAGCTGTACTCTAGACCAGCGTGTGTAATCCGAGTGCTTGTTCCATCTGGACCCAAGGGCCTTTGCTGAGTGGCCCCGGGTCCCTTCCTCACAGCCTCTGGGCCCCCGTCCGGGGCCCTCCCAGCCCAGCTCTGGGGACCTGTACCTGGCACTCCATGATCTCCCCGGGCAGCCTCTGCTCATCACCACACACCCAAGCCAGGACCGAGGTTTGCAGCCACCAGAGCAGCCGATGCCGGGGACTTCCCCAGGCTTTGCTCAGGTGCTCGTTTTGCGTCCGTGCTTAGGACCTGGCTTCTCATCCCTCGCCCCTGTCCCCAGTCCAACACCTCCTCTTTCCTGACTTGGCCTGGCCCCCAGCCTCCAGGCCTTTGCCCCTGCAGGGCCTCCTACCCAGGAAGGCTCTCTGCCCTCCCCCGAAAGGGAGGAAAGGAAGCAGAGATGCCAGGTGGACACAGTGGCTTGTATGACAGCACACAGGGACTCCCCTGCAGAAGCCACCAGCCCACAGCTGTCATGCCTGCCTCACACCAGCCGCCCTGATTCCTCTGTGTCCAAAGGAGGTGGTCTGGGGTTTTGTCAGGGCTGCACGGTGTTTGTTTTCAAGGACAGTTTTGCGGTTTCCCCAGGGTTAGACGGGAGACTGTGAATAGGCCCGGAACATGCCAGATTTTGCACTTTCAAGCAGTCCCTGTGCGAGTCGAGGCTTCTCTTCCCGCAGCTGGGCGCTAAAGCACGGACGCGTGCTGGGCCAGCATTCTCGCACACCCCACGGGTGTTTCCTCTCATCCCCTCCCTCACTCTACCCTGAGGAAGACCGAGGCTCCATGTGAAGCCACCTGGCCCAGACCGCACAGTGAGCCTTCAGGGACCACGATGCCCAGCCCCGAGCCGCTCTTGGCAACACGGCACCAGGGTCTGCAGAAGTGTGTGTGGTGAGGGGGGCACCATGTTGAAAACAGAGCCCACTGTTCGGCAGGGTGACTGTGACTCATGTAGGTACGGGGGAGGGGGTGCCTTGGGCTGCCACATGGCATGGTCATCTGCCTGGTTCTCGAGGCGGGACACCACTGGGGATCGTGATTTCCTCTGAGGGACAGGGGTGAGGCCTTACCCATCCACACCTCTCCGAAGCAGCCTTGACCCAGCTTGACCTCCAGCCGCAGGGACTCCCGGGGTATCTCCCAGGCATCCTTGGCCAGGCCCTGAGTCTGCGGCTTGGACGTGGGGCACACGGTGGTGAGGCGGTGGCAGAGGCCGTCGGCATGTTCTGAAGACAGAGGCAGGGAGGTAGGTTCAGTGGGGTGTCTGCCCTGAGGCCACCCTGTCCCAGGGTGTCTGTGTGTAGACATACACGTGGCATGTATGCACCTGGGCTTCGGGCACACACAGGATGCCCTCGAGGCCAGGCATCCACACCTGCGTGTTACACGCCCTCACCCCATGTAGGCCCGCACTGCCTCAGGCATCTGCTCTCCAGGTTATTCACTCGGTCATTCATCAGACTCTAAAGGGCAGCCATCTAGGTGAGTCCCAAGGATGCAGTGGGGGACAAGTCCAGTGGAATGCTGCCCTCAGGGAGCTCACAGTGCAGGGGGACCCCAACTTCCCTTAATCACCTCCCAGGACCACCAGCGGGGACAGGGGGGAGCAGTGTGTGCAAAAGCAGGTGGGCTGGATGGAGTCTTGGAAGGCTTCTCAGAGGAAGTGGTGCCTGAGCTTGGATCTGCAGGAGAGTGAGCGGTGGACTAGGGCCACTTTGCATGTGCAAAGGCCCTGAGAGAGGAAGAAGCCTCGGGGTTGTAGGAAATGAAAGGAAGCCAGAGGGGCTGCAGGGGAATGAATGGGAACAGGGGGCCCCAGGTGAGGCAGGGAGGCCAGCAAGGTTGAGAGCAGCCAAGGCCTCAGAGGCCATGCAGGGATCTTTATCCTGAGATTCCAAGGCAATCTCTGGAGGGTTTTAACGTCGGGGGATCGGTGTTCAGAAGGAACCCTACACTGGTGGCCAAGGGGTCAGAGGGTGTCGGGAGGCCCAGCTGACAGAGAAGGGGGTGGCAGGGGACGGGGAGTTGCTGGCACTCTCAAGACAGGCCACACCTGCACACAGACGCCACGGCCACGGCCACATGCACACAGGCACCCACAGACCTGCCCCCACGCGCAGACCCCAGTGCCCCCCGGGGAAGCCCTGAAGTGTCCGGATAACGCCCACACGCCCACACCCGCACACACGCCCACGACCTGAGCCCCTGTGTGTACCGGAGCCCTTGCCCTCGCTCCCTCTGCCTGCAGCTCTCTCTCCCTCTGCTGCAGCCGGTCTAGCCGCCCCCTCCTCTCCCGCGACCGGTTCAGACCGGTCCTAGGGCTGCAGAAACAAACGACACCGGCCTAAGCCCCCTCCCTTCTCTGCTCCCCTCCAGGCAGCCGGCTGGGCTGCTGAGCTGGAGAAAGAGGAGGGTGGGCATGGTAGGGGGAGGGGCCGGGGAGGACCGAGGAGGCAAAAGAGGGGGAGGGAGGAGGGGAGGGGGAAGAAAGAAGAAAGGAAGGAGGGGCAGGACGAAGAAGGAGGGGGGGGGCAAGACCCCACACTCTGGGGATAACAGAAGCCCTAGCCCTTGTTGGCCCCAAAGCCCCAGGGATCCTCGG
>NW_027532409.1:5325027-5333539 GCF_008692635.1 Crocuta crocuta
GGAGAAGCAGGCCACCAGCTGCTGCAGACTGTTGAACTGGGTGCGGGAGGTGATGTAGAAGCCACCGCTGTCCAGCTTGCGGATCTTGTAGTGCTTCACATTGAGGCCCTTGGCGTTGTCGAAGTCGGACACGGAGAGGCAGTAGGCGCCTGCAAGGCAGGGTCAGAGAGGCGCCGTGACCCCGTGCCCAGCACACCCCGCCCCCCGGGGCCGCAGCACTAAGTGCGGTTCTGGGCCCGCCCGACACAGAAGACAGGGAGGCCAGAGCCGCAGCCCCAGCCCCGGCACGGCCAGGCCCCGTCTGCCCTGCCTCTGAGCACCCAGCCCCTGGGCAGCCACCAAGGCAGGCCCAGTGAGCAAAGGGGCACCTGGTCAGAGAACCTCCACATGCCCCCTTGGCCCTGGCAAGTCCTCCCAGGCCTGAGTGTGTATCCCAACCATGTGACCTGGACAAGTGAGTCGCTTGCCCTCTCGGGGCCTCAGTTTCTTCATCCGCACAATGGGGCTACTCCCAGGGATGCTGGGAAGATTGGAGACCACATATAAGAGGGCCTGGCACATAGTAGGTGCTCAGTGAATGTTTGCTAGGAGCCAGGAATGGCCCTTGTGGCTGTGTGTCCCTGGCTTAACTGCTTCCCCTCTCACAAGAGCACTGTCTGTGCCCCCACACCTTCCTGAAGTCTTCACGCGCAGGCAGGGGCGGGTGGTTGGCTAAGGTTGCAGCAGTCATGGGCAGGAGGCCAGGTGCTGGGTGTGGCCTCCAGGCTGCCAAGGCTAAGATGGGCCAGCCCTGGTGGCCTCCTCCCTGCCTCTCTTGAGCCTGGAAAAGATTTGGCTGGAAACATTTCCTCCTAACAGGCCTGGCCAGGAGCCTTTGTTAACCTGAGCCCAGGAGAGGCCTGGGGTAGAGGCTCCAGCAGCCAGAGAAGGCCCTTTTCAGAAGGCAGGGTGCAAGCATCAGGCTAGAACCCCAGCACCCACAGCCCCTGGGCCCTCTGGATAGTCCTGAGGTGGGGGATTACAAACTCCAGTGCCAAGAAGGGGAAAACAAGGCCCAGAGAGGGAAAGCAGCTGGCCTCCGGTCACCCAGCAAGTCAGGCACACAGGACTGTGACCAGGCCTCTAACACCTGCATTGGGCGAGCCTGACTAACAGATGGCCCAGGCCACGTTCATGTGGAAGCCAGTGGCCTGAGCCGAAAGCCAGCCCTGACCACAAGCACGCACATGCAGGCATGGCCATCAGGCCCCCCAGGCCCAAAGGCAATCCTACAACTACCCGCTCCCAGCAGCAAGAACCAGACACTTCCACCCCCACGGGCACACACACGCCTGGACCCACGTGTGGTGTGCACGGCCACACGACTGCCATAAATGCACACACGTGACATGGATGCTCTGCTTCCCATCTCCCGCTGAGCCCCAGGCCCACAGGACGCAGCCCAGCTCCGTTTCCATGGTGATGGATGGCCTGCGACCCACTAGCAGGGGGACTAGAGAGAAAGGCGGGGGTCTGTATTCTCTGGCTGGGGGAGGCACAGACGAGGACAGGGGTCTGGACTGCTGGGGAAGGGCAGCTCTAGAAGCCCCTGGAGACGGAGAAGAGGGGCCTGCTTCATCAGCACCCACCCTGGGAATCAGTCTTCTGTTGTGTGACCCTCAGGCCTCCTGACAGCCTGTGCCCATATCTCATCTGAGGAAACTGAGGCCAGAGAGGCTGGGTGTCATCTTTTGCTGCATCTCTGGGCCACCCCAGACAACTCAGTGTTCCTCAAATGTACCTCCTGCCTTTGATCTTAGCACTTTCTCCACCCTGGAGGGCCCTTCCCACCCCTCTCCAGGTACCAAACTCCTATTCATTCTACAACACCCAGCTCAAACAAGGCACAAAAGACTCAGTCCCCACTGGCCAGCAGGAGTGCTCCTACCTTTCGTGGTCTCGCTTTCTCGCACTAGGAAGGTCCCTCTCGGGTTTTCCGCGTTGAGCAGTAACCGCTCTGACTCCCGTCTGGTGATCTTGCCAAAGTACCACCTGGGACAGGAGGAAGGAGGGTGGGGTCAGTGATTCAGGCGTCTGTCCACCCAGAGCACCCCCCTCTAGGACGCGGCCAGGACCCTCGGCAGCCAGACCACCCACTCCAGCCCGGCGGAGAAGCCCCCGACCAGCTCCGGGCAGGCAGGGCACCAGAGTGCGTACTCACTCCTCGGCCTGGATTGAGTCGGAGGGCGCCACGTAGTTGCTGGGGATGTAGCCCGTCTGTCCTGTGCTGAGCGAGTGGGCCAGCCACCAGTCACCCTCTCTAAGGAGGGGAGGGGAAGGAGCAAGAGAGAAGGAGCCGTCAGTGGTGGCCCCGATGCTGCCGTCCTCGCAGGTGCTGTGCTGCGGTCCCCAAGGCCAAGGGAGGCGCCGGCAGCCACGGGACCAGCCTGGTTACCGTGCTGCCAGGCCAAGCCGGCCCAGAATTCTCTCTCCCCGGCCCAGATGCCTCTTGGCCCGAGCTGACTCAGACGCACATCATCCAGGACTGAGAGGACTGACCTTGGTCAGCCTGAGGCCCAAATACACCGGGGCAGAGTCCTGGGATAGCAAGTAATCTGCTTCCCTTCCTACAGACAAAGCCATCTCAAGGTGCCAAGGGCTGTCTCGGGAACGAGGGAGGGAGCTCCCCATCTTTGGGAAGCAAGCAAGTTGTACCAGGAGAGATGATCCCTGCCTCAGATAGATGCCAGATCAGATCATCAAAGCCATCCCAAAGCCCTGAGATTTGGAAGCTGGTGAGACCAGGGTGGAGGTAGGGGGTGGCCCCCTTTGGGGGTTTGGTGACAATCCAGGCACTAACCCTGCAAACTAGAGCAATGCTTGCCTTTGTCACCTATCACTGCTCATACTTAAGGGGCTCCTTGGCTGAAAACTATGGGTCTCCTCCTGCAACCTACCCATCTACGGGGGAAACTGAGGCCAGAGGGGGCTGGGACTTGCCCAGAGTCACACAGAGTCATGTCAGAGGGGCTGAGGTGGCAGAGCCCCGGTGCCCAGGGCACTTCTACACTAACTGCCCATGAGGAGGAGATGGGGACAGGGACACAGGAGCTCCCTGCGCGGTCGGGTCCCCTGGGCCTGGGTGGGAGCGGGGAGGGGGCGAAGTACCTTTGCAGCCATCTGAATGTGAACCAGGTCTGGCTGGAGCGGGGGTCCAGAGACACAGAGGAGAGAGGAGAAAGCGAGAGCCCAACAGGAAAGAAGAGGCAGAGATGGGGGTGGTGAGAGAGAGAGGCAGAAAGAGCGAGGAAGAGAGCAGGAGAGCAGGCGGTGCAGGGGTCCAGGGACAAGGCGGGGCAGCCACAGAGGCCTCACATCCAAAGCAACCAAAGGAGATGGGGAGGGGTCCGGGGGAGTGAGGGGAGGCCAGTGGGAAAGGCTGCCTGAGAAATAGGGTCCAGCCCCCTTCCATTCCCACCATACAGAGGGAAAGACAGGCCAGAGAAGCAAAGGCCTCTGCTCAAGGTCACACAGCCAGGCCCAGGCTCCGGACTCCCAGACCAGAAGGAATCTTCCCCTACAGGGTATGCGGGTGCTCAAGAGCTTGCTGAGATTCTCTCTCCAAGGCTGCCTTTGGACCTCACCATGACCATGACCCTTAGAAGACACACAGTAAGCAGGGTGGGCTCCCCCTTCCTCATTGCCAGGGCCCAGAGGAAAAGGCCTTGCTCACAGTTGCACAGTATGGACTTGAACCCAGATCGCTGGCTCCTACTTCTGAGCTGCCTCTGACCCATATTCTTCAGCCCATTTTGAAGATAGAGAAGTTGAGGTGAGGAAAAGGCAGCTTCGAGAGCTCTCCAAAGACTGGTCAGAATACAGGTGAGCACCCAGACCTGTGGGCTCAGTGGGGGGGTCGAGGCTGAACCAGAGAGGGTACAGGGTACCCTCTGGACAGCAAAGGGAACGTGACTGGGCTGTGAGGGCCAATTCAGCCGTGCGATTGCTGCATGGACACTCAGGCAGAGGCACCAGCTCACATAGTGGCCTCGGCTAGAGAGGGAGGGCTCGGGAGGAAGGGGGCAAGGCAAAGCTCAAGGAAAGCCCTTGGAAGCCTAGGGCCACCGTCCATCTCCTTGTTGTGCTAACACCCAGGGGTGTCCACATTTGTCCGTCCCATTTGATCTTCAAGGCCACCCTGTAGGGAAGGCAAGCCTCAGCCCCCAGATGAGGAAACTGTGCCTCAGAGATGTCAAGGGAGCAGCCCAAGGCCACATAGCACCCAGGCTGGAGTAACCTAGCACTTTCTCAGTAGGGAAACTGAGGCATAGAGATGGGCAGAGGCTTGCCCAAAGCTACAGACCAAGAACTCAAGGCACAGGGAACAGCTGAGACCTTCCAGTCAAAGTCTCCATTTCACCAAGGGGAAAATAAGGTACAGAGAGGGGCAGTTATTTGCCAAAAGACACACAGCAAATCAACGGCAGGGCAAGGCTGAGAACCAGGGCCTGAGTGTCCACAGCCAGACACAGAAGGCCCTCCTGGGCCCCTGCAGCGTCCCCAGGCCACTTCCAAGGCTCAAGGGCCCTTGGGAAAGCCAGGGGAAGATAGAGGAGGAGGCAGCAGGGCAGGGGTCAGGGAGCAGGGCCGAGGTCTAAGTCAGAGGATACAAAATGAGACAGATTGACAAAGCCGAAGGCTGCAGACTGGCCAGCCTCTAGGGAGCCCCTAACCATGCAGTCAGAGTGGGAGGCTGGCAAGGAGCCTGTGCCCAGAGGCCAGCCGGGCAGGGCCCCAGAATCGAGGCAGGGGAGGCCTTCCTGCTGGTACCCAGACGTCAGCCAGCAGACCCCCCAGCTCCCTGACGTCAGCCCCCATGTGAGTTTGAGATTTCAAGTCCAGGTTTGGGGCTTTATTTAGTTCCCAAGAAAGGGAGGAGGGCCAGCGTAATCTCACAATGGACCCAAGGTCCAACTCTGACCTGGTCCCAGCTTGATAGGCATCTCAGAGCTGGAGTTCCGGGTCAGACCACTCTGGGAACCATCCGGCTCACCACTTGCAGGCTATGTGACCTTGACCTTCCCTTGGTTTTCCTCATCTGGAGGATGGGGATACTCATGCCTCCACCCAAGGATGTAAAATACCAGCAAAGGGCCTGCCACATAATAGGGGCTCAATGTACCTGAGCTGTTAGTTATCTTGATTTGGCTTAAAAAGGAAAAACAATTAAACCTGTATCTCTATGGCACCCCTCCCCACAATCCAAAATGTTTTTTGTTTTTTTTTTAAACCAAAGCAGCTAAACAAATTGATTAAATAAAATAAAAACAAAAACCAAAGCCGCTCAGTCTCTGTCTCCAGTAAGGATTTGCTGTGTGACTTTGGGCAAGCACCCTACCTTCTCTGAGTCTTAATTTCCTCACATAAGCAAATAAAAATTTCCTCATCTCTTATAGTCACAGAATCTCCCTTGCAAGCAAAGTGTATAAAACAGTCAGCAAGAAGCCCAGCTTAGGGTCAGTCGAGGTCATTACCGTGACTATCATCCAGGTCCACCTGTGAAATGGAGAGATTAGCCCCACCTCCCTGCATCAGTGGTCTGGGAGGCTCAAACCTGCCTTGGGGAGCTGCCAAGGGCGGGGGCTGGTCCCACATGAGGGTCCCCACGGCTTCTCAGGTGGGTCCAGTCAGCAGGGACACTAACCTACACCCAGACTTGATTTACTACGTCCAGCACCTTCCCTGGGGGCATGGTCCTTATCAGGACAGGAAGAAGGAAAGGAGGCAGCTACATACGTTCCCTGCCCCAGCCCTCATCTTCCCACGTGTGGCCAGAGGAAAAGCACTGGACCAGGAAGGAATCCTCCAGCTACGATTTTACATCCCAACTGCTATTCACTAGCTGTGCGACCTCGGACAACTGACCTGGCCTCTCTGAGCCTCAGGATCTTCTTCTTAGGACCCTAAGCCTTGAGCTGGCCAAGGTGGCATGTGATCAGGAGTATGGCAGCCTCAACCTGGGAGGTTACTTTGGTTTGAGCACTTACATTAAACTCACTGGGGTCCTCAGGACTGGTCAGATAAGCACTCTGGGGACAAGTCAGGGCGCCCTGAGGCCTGGGCACATGCTCAGTGGGGGCAGGGTGAGGCCAGAGCAGGCTGTGTGAGGAGCACCCAGAGGTGGCCCATGTTAGAGAGTGGAAGTGTAGTGTCCGGAGTGAGGGGCAGGCATCAGTGCCTGCTGGAGGGCTCCCCCAAAGAAGCTGCTGGAATCTGGCTGGGAGGAAGGGGCAGTTCAGGGGATGACCCAGAGTCAGACTCAGAAGGGCCCCGACTCTTACAGACCCAGACTCCAGGGCTGAGGACTTGGGAGGGTCAGACCTCAGTCCCCACTGGGCTTCCTCAGACCCAGGGCCACACGGCACACGGGATTCTGGGACCCAAGGGCCATGTGGCCTGCAGATCACCAGGCCCTGCTGCTGTGAGGACCCCGACCCAGCAAGCCCTGGCCAAACCCTGTCAGGAGCTGGGCTGGCCCTGAAGCTCTCCCCCTCCCTGACACCCAGCCCAGCCCAGCCCGGCCTCAGGAAGTCCCTCACTCTTACAGGGGCCTGTGGAGGGGGTGGGAGGAGTGAATAATCCATAATGGGGGAAGGACACGCAAGGCCGTCCCTGGGTGGCTGTGACACCTGAACACCTCACATTTAGCTGGCCCATCTGTCACTAAGCCCCCCACCCCCTTATCCCTCCCCTTCCTCTGGTACCAGCCCCCAATTCCACGGCCACCTGACTTCTCAGGCAAAGGGGTGGTTGAGCGTCACAATGGGGGAAGGGTTCCTGGTGCCCCACCTCCAGTCAAGGTGCCTCACTGCTCTCCAAGGGCTTCCCACGGACAGGCCTGGCCCGACACCCCCTGCCCATCCTAAAAGGCAGGAAGAAGGGAGGGGAGGGGCCGGACAAAGGAAAGGGTGAGGGCCGCCCTCTAGCTGTAGGTGAAAGAGATAGAACCAAAGTTTCCAGAGCCTTCCCTGCCACCACACCTCGGCTCAGGCTGCGGCCCTGGCCTGGGTGCCCTTCCCATCACTGGTTGAGATTCTCCCTGGAACTTCTAAGCCACCGACCTGATGCGTCCTCCTCTGCACGGGCCCTTCCCTCCTCCTGGCCGGCGTGCACCTCTACCGAGCCCTCCTGCAAGGGCCGTGGGTAGGAGGGCCTGCCCACCCCCCAGCTCTGCCACCGCTGGCTGTGTGACCTGGGGCGAGTCACTCTACCTCTCGGGGCCTCAGTTTCCTCACGTGAAAATAAAGCAAAGAAGAGTTTCTACTTCCCAGGGCTGTGGTGACATGTCAATAAAACAACGCCACTTAAAGGGCTCCCGCAAGACCAGGCTCGCACACAGAGCACGGTGGACGGTCAGCTTGCCCGGTGACACCAGCACAGCACCCCCACCATGCCGACGGGGACCCGCACAAGTGGCAGACCTGAGAGCAGGTCTGGTCTGGGGGAGGCAGCAGCAAAGGGCTGAAACCATACGGGGATGGGCTCGGACACGCAAGGGCTGGAAAGGGGGGAGAGCCCCCTCCACCCCCAGGGAGAGAGGCTGGGGGAGGGGAGAGAGCCACTGCCTGAGTTCCGATCCCGGCTTTGCTACCTGGTAGCTGTGTGACCTTGGTCAAGAGCCTTCACATCCCTGAGCCTCAGTTTCCTCATTTGCGAAATGGAGACAGCCCCTCCCCCGTCACTACAGCCCTGGCAGGATTGCATCGAGGAGTAAATACAAGGACCTGGGAAAAAAACGCCTGGCACAGCACCTGGCCCCTCTTGTCCTTCGTGCCTCACAGAGAAGGCAGGCCTGAGCTGGATCTTGAAGGATGAATAGGAGTTTGCCAGGCAGAGACGGGAGAAGGGTGTTTCAGGCAGAGGGAACAGCATGCACAGGGGTCGGGAGGCACCAACAAGCAGGACGCTCCTGGAGATGGTGACGTCCCACCTCCTTAGCCAGGCCTTTGAAGCCGCTCAGGGACCAATTCTACTCTATCTTCCGGCACCTTCTTGCCTCCTCACAGCCCTGAGAGCGTCCAGCCCCCTCCAGCCCTGCAGCCTTCCATCAGCCGCCCCTCTGAGAGCGCCTGCCTTCCGCCGCCTCCGCCTGCTACAAAGCATCACTGTTCCTCCCTGGATGACCTGCCTGAAGCTTCCAGTCCCTGCAGCCACCACCAGAGGGGAGCACACCGCAGGGACCAAATGCCTGAGCGGACCCTGCCTGTCACTTGGCCTGGACTGCAGTTGTCTCCCCCCCCCACCCCACCCCGGCCACACTGGCTCCAGGAAGGTCCTTCTCCACCCAGGCCTCACCGGGTGCAGCCAGCACTCAATGTGCGCTGACCGGTCAGGACGGAGGGCAGGCAGGTTGGCAAGAAGGTGGATGGGGAGGAGGCACGACGCTGAGTGAGCGCGGGAGGGTAGGACCCTCCCCGGTCTCAGCCCAGGGTTAAGGTCAGGACCTGGTCATGCTGGTTGGGGGAAGGGCATA
>NW_027532409.1:5333678-5377474 GCF_008692635.1 Crocuta crocuta
ATGGGGGGGGGGACTGGGGGGCGGGGGGGCAGCCAAGGGAGCCAAAGACCACAGGCAGGGAGGTGCAGAGGAAGCACATGCAGGTGCAGCCCCACTCCCTCAAGCAGCCACGCGCCGCCCACCCAGCCCGCCGCCTAAGCAGTGAGTACACACCTGACATCCACCTTCCTCCTAAGGGCCAGCGAGAGAGAAGCAGAGAGAGGGAGAGCTGAGAGAGTGCTGGAGGGGGCAAGCTGAGCCAGGAATGGGGGGGTAGTTCAACTGAGGATGGGGGTACAGCAGGCCTTGTCAAGGGCAGGAGTGCAGCAGGTGCTGAGCTCTGCCCCGCCCTTGAAGCTCCCTACCCTTCACCCCTGGGCATATGGCCCAAAGCCTGCACCCACCCCCGGTGTGCTCCTGACAGGGGAGGGAGAGCAGAAAAGGGGAGAAGGGCCCCCACCTCATGGTTAGAGCCCCTCCTACCCCTAGTTCATTCCCCGCCTGCTCCTGTTCTCCTGCCCACAGGGGCCCCAGAGCCAGCTTGGCCCTAGGACGCCCCACTCCCAGGCTGGGGTCTCCAGAGATGAACCAGACATCCACCCCCCATCTCCAGTCTCATCCCACGCCCAGCCACAGGCCCCTCACACTGAGTGCCCAGTACGGGACCCCCGCCTCTCCCAGTTCGGGCCCCACCCCCTGCAGCTAGACATTCTGGCTCAGCCAGCTGCCCCCGGCCCTCAAGCCCCAGGCTCCTAAGGAGGGCACCCCGTTTTCTGCAGTCCCAGGTCATGCCCTGACCACATGCCCCTCTGGGAGCAGTTACTGAGCCCAGATCCCTGCCCTGGGAGCCCTCCCAGAGCCCTGGGCAGCACCGCCTGTCTCATCTCCCATAGCCCCAGGAGAGTTCCCCGGACCTCGGCCGGCCTTGACACTAGCCTTCCCTGCTGCCCATCGCACTGCCCCTGGCTCTGGGGTGCTCAGAAGTGGCTCTGGCCCAAGACCAAGTCCCAGGGATGGGGCCCCAAGGGATGACGGGGAAGGGGGTCACTCACGTGTTGTTGACAATCTGGAGCCGCTCCCCTTTCTTGAAGGACAGGTCAGTCTCTGTCCGAGACTCATAGTCATAGAGGGCCACAAAGGTGGTCACTCCACCTGCAGAGAGGGGTGGGGCGTGTCACAACGGCCAGGGCCGCAGCCTGAAAAGGGGGTGCACAGGATGGCCCTGGGCGGGATGGGGGAGGGTTTCTCACGACAGTCACAGCCCAGCCCGCAGATGTGGCCACCTTTACAGGGGGTGACCCGCAGCGTGTCCATGGTGTGTGTGTGTCAGGGAGCCCTGTGAGGGTGTGTGGGAGGCATGTGCATCTCTCCACATAGGAACATGCCCGCCAGGCTCTGGCTGGCTCTGAGTGCTGGCTTCTGTCCAGTGCTCGTCCTCCCTGCAGCCCAGAGGCCCCCAGGCATCTCCGTGTTCTTCCCAGAGCCTGGCACACAGTAGGTGCTCAAGAAGCAACAGCAGGTGAATGAACCAGCAAATGAAGGAAACTGCACCCAGCTGGGTTGCCCGGCTTCCTCTCTGTGTGATTCTCGGTGCTTCTACGTGTCTGGGGAGATCTCGGCTCCAGGTAGTGTCCGTCCCCTCAAAGAGGTCCTCTCTGTCCCCCGTTTTAACCACAACCTTCACCCCGCACCCGCCCCAAGAGCCCCTGCCTGCCCTTTCTGTTCCTTCTCAGCAGCACCACCTTCGAACATGCTCCCCAGTCGACACGCCTTGCTCTGTCTTTCCCCCCATCGGGGTTTGTCTCTTCTATGTACTGTTGTGTCCCCAGCACCCGAAGAGTCCAGCCCACAGGAGGGACACCACAGACGAACGGGTGCTTTCGCGGGCCTGTTTGCGTCACTTGGGCACGTGCCTGAGGCACCCGTGAGCGTCCCCGTGTGTGTTTGCCCTCACCACATGCATGTGCCTCTGTGCACCTGTGGGCATCCGTGATGGTGTTCAGAGCCGAGCACGTGTGTGTGTCCTGTGTGCGGCCTTGAGGGGCTTCTGACTGCACGTGTGTGTGTCCTAATCCGGGATGCTGAGGTTATTTGTGCATGTGTGTTTCTATTTGTGCACATCCGTGTTAGGTGTGTATCTGTGCACGTCCACGTGTCCTTAAGTGTGTCTCTATATGCACGGTACCTTCGATTATCTCTGATGGTGTTTCCAGCTCAGCTTGTTAAAGTGTCTGCACAGATATATTAGGAGTGAGTTGCTGACTGTACGTCGTCCTGAGCATGTCGAGGTAAGAATGCAGGGGTTTACGTGTCTTTTGGGGGGGGGGGCGGTAGGGGAACCACACAGGCATCTCTAAGCACCCTTTGCCTGGAGCTGCCATACCCCCAAGATGCCAGCAGAGGGCGCAGGGGCGCATCTCAGCGCTGGGCAGGCCGCCTGAGGACCAGAGCTCCCTTTCTCCCTCCTAACCTGCCCTGCCCGCTCTGCCACCCAAGGCCTCCTGTCCTGACCCGTCTCTGGGCTGACCAGAGCCAAAAACAGCCGCAGATCTGGTCCCTGTACTGCCCTGAGCAAACAGCGCCCTGGCTCTCTGGGCCTCAGTTCCCTGCTACGGTCAGTCCCGTATCTCCGGACGCCTTTACACTCTGCATTGGATTCACCCTCAAAGGCAAGGGGATGTGCACCACACTTTCCAGTTTACAAAGCTTTTCCCCACCCACAGCCTCCAGGAAACTCCCAGCTGTCCCCAAACCCAAGACACCTACAGCCTGTGTCCCTGCCCCTTCAGGCACCCACACTCCCAGGCCCACTGACCAGCCAGTGGCCCCGCCCTCTGCGGGGAGGTGACTGTGTCCGAGGAGTTGAAGCCCCCGAACAGCTTGGGCTCGGCAGCTGCGGAGGGGAAGGCCGTACTGGCGCCCCGGTGGCCATCAGCGGAGGCTGGTTTGCTGGGTGTCTGCGAGGCGGGGAAGGCACCCCCCCCACCACCGTGGCTGTTCTCAGCGGGCTCCAGGCTGCGGCGCCGTTGGCTGGCATCCTTGGGCTTGCTCTTGTTGCTGCCCATGGTCCTGGCTGGAGATGAGAAAGCACCCTGGGAGTGAAGGACTCTGGGGCCAGGCAGGGCTGCTGGGCCGGGGCCCTTTGGACAGCATCTAGCCCCACCCATTCTACAGATGAGGAAACTGAGGCCCAAAGAAGGGTACTAGCCTCTTTGGGTAAGTTAGACTTTCAGAGCCTCAGTTTCTAAATCTGTAAAATGGGAATAATGACAACCCTTAAGCTGCTTCCTTGGTACGGGGCCAAGCGCAGAAGAAATGACTCATAATCAGAAGCCCTAACCTCCCCCCACCTTCCCCTGAGTCAGTTTCTGTCTGTCATGGGCAGGGACAGTATCTGAGTCATGTCTATATCCCAGGCACGCAGCACATAGGAGAAGGCTCACTGAGGGCTTGCTGACCAAATACATGACTGACTGAAATTGTCACCAAGGGGAAAGGTGCTGGGATATGCAACCAGGACAGCGATATAGCAGGAGGCTGAAAGGAGAGATGTCTGGGAGTTCACGCCAGCCACAAGGCCTTTGCACATGCTGTTCCCTCTGCCTGGATGCTCTTCCCTGACCACTTCACCAGAATAACTCAGGCCTCCTTCAGTCCTCAGCTTAAAAGTCGTCCCCTTGGGAAATTTTCCCCAAATCCTTTCTGGCCTGAGTCCTCCTGGATTTTTGTACCTCTCCTTGGTAACATGTGGTCCAGAAAAGAAACAAGCTGAAAACCTCCCAGTGATGCCCACAGCCCTGTCACCCTCTTTTGCCTCCCACCTCCCAACAAACAGACCCTGGCTGGCCTCAGCTCCCAGCGAGCCTGGCCTTCCCCACCGTCGTGGCCACGCCTCCCTCCTCCCTCACCTTGGCAGCCTTGATGGGTCGTCACCTCACCTGGTGGAAGGCAGGGGCTGTCCCGGAGGATCTGGGAGGCAGCCTGAGGTCTCGGCAAGGACACCAGGGGTGGAGTCAGGGGTCCGGGACTGGAGGCTCTGCTCCACTTCTCCCCACTATGTGACCCTAGGCAACTTACTTCCCCTCTTCGGGCCTCGACGTCTTCATCTGCAAAACAGGGATGAAGAGACTTCTCAGGGCCATCGTGAGGGTATGATTAGAAAGAGACATCACCAAGGCTCTGACTCTTGGGTCACAACTGATCAGGCTCTGACTGAAAGTTCCAGTGCTCAGAGCTTCCCAGACCTGAAATATCCTCCAACCTTCGCAAAGCACTGTATGAGCAAAAGCAAGGCAGGGTATGGCACGGTGGGTAAGGGCGGGCTCTGGAGCCAGACTCCCCAGGCTCAGACCCCACTTTGCCCCTCATCAGCTGTGTGGCCTCAGGCAGGTGACTTAACCTCTCTGTGCCCTGTTTCCTCAACTGGAAATGAAGGGATCGCCCAGGTCCATGGTACAGAATGAGGCAAGTACCCTCCTGCCGGGAGCACAGCAGGTCACCTGTCCCATCAGCTTCTTGATACTGTGGGATTCTGGACATGCGGACAAGGCAGGCTCTGAATATTCTCCCCAGCGGGTGCTGAGGGCCCTGGAATCAGTCCAGAATGTGCTCTGAGAGCCCATGGAGGGGCAGAAGTGCTCTTGACTGGCTGAGGCCTTAGGTGAGACTGCTGGCCCTTAGCAGGCCCAGCTCTGAGAGCTCTCCCGGCCGTGTGAACCTCACTTGGCCAGTTCTTGCACCCCCCGGGCCTCAGGCTGACTGGCTGCACGAGGTGAGCACGGCCTACATGCTCCCCGGGGACCATCCAGCTCAGAGAATGGGGGGGAGGGTGCTGGGGAGGCCCCAAGGGATCAGCAGGGCCTCCTGAGGGACAGGCCATCAGGTCTATGGACAAAGAAGACCAATTTCTATGGCAACCCAGTCCATTGCGGTCACATCAGCACTCACAGAGCTGGTGTCCCGTGGGCCCTACTGACCCAGTTACCTGCAGCCCCAGGCTTGCTGGAGGCCCGGCCCTGCCCACTGCACTCCCTACCCAGTGGCTCGCTGATCCAGCATTCACGGCACTGAGTGCGCACTGGGAGCTAGGCCAGTCTGCAGAGGGACACAGAGATGAACTGGCCAGGCCTGGGGCCAGAGGACATTTGTCTGTGGGACCTTCAGAGGAAATACAAATTGTAAAAATACATTTTGAAATATAATTTACAAAGATGTTTTAAATGGAGAACTTTCTAGGAGCCTGAACTTTCTTCAGAATGAACTAAATGGTGAAGGGTGAGCCCCCTGTCCCTGGAGGTAATCAAGGCCAGGAGAAAGAGTAAGTGGTCAGTGTGCTGTGGAGAAAGAGGGAGAGCCAGGCCTGGGCCAGGCCAGCACTCTCCTGGCACCAAGGAGACGCACGTACCCTCTTGGGCAGGTGCGAGGTGGGGGGAAAAAGGCAGCCCGTGGCCCCAGTCCTCTCACACTGAGCAAGACCCCTCCTCCCGGGGCATCAGGAAAAGTACAAGAAGGCCTTCACGACCCAGCTAAGGTGGCCCGGCCTCCGCTTTCAGTGTTGGTTTGTGGAGTTTCTGTTCTGTTTGTTTTGCTGGTCTTTGTGGTTAAATCTGATTATACAAGTAACACGTGTTTGTGGGGAGGCAGGCGCGTGGAGGTTAAGAGCTAGAGCACCAGAGGGTTTGAATCCCGGCCCTGCCATCTCAGCAGGGGACCCAGGCCTCAGCTTCCTGCTCTGTTGGTGCGGGGTGACAGCAGCGCCCACACGACAGGGCTCTGAGCGAGTCCGCGAGGACGGCACACGGCACGCGCTCAGGACAGGGCTGCTCGCTGCCAGGCCCGCCGCTGGAAGACAACCGCCTGGGCATCGTGGGAACGTACAGCCGTAAACAAACCGGGACCCATCTAGTGGCGTCGTCGAAGCTCCCTGCGGGCAGGGCTGGCTCGTATCCATCTCCACCTCCCCAGTGGCCAGGACAGGCCCGGTACCTACGAATTGTTCTGGAAATATTTGCAGAGTAGACAAAAGACCGAACGAACATACACAAGATTTGCATCCTGCTCTGTTCCTGTCTTGTCATGTTGTGAAAACCAAGTGTCACTTCCTGGATACTCAAAAACCCCCAGGGCCTGGGCCTTAGACACGTCCCGCTCCAAGCAGTTTGCAAATACTCGTTTGTCAAATCCTCATGATAATCTAGGAGGTAGATACTAAGTTTCCCTATTTTACCGATGAGGAAACTGAGGCACAGAGAGGTTGAGGAACTTGTCTGAGGTTACACAGCGAGGGCGAGAGGGGACAGGGAACCACACTGGACAGGCAGGACGCAGGGGCTTGCTCATGGGATCTGCCGGGGGAACTGGGGGCCCTACCTCCCTGCCCTCGGGACCTCTCCCGCGTGGAACAGCCAGGTGCCCTTGGCAGACAGCGCATGAGCGGAGAAGGCAGCTCCCCTCCCAGAGAAAGCCAGGGGTTTCTGGCTTCGACAAAGCAGAATGTGCTCGAGGAAGGACAGGCACACTTAGGGTGGGGTCTAGTCCCCTGCAGGGCTGCTGCCACGCTGTGTGACCTCGGGAGACGGCACCCTCCCAGAGCCCGGGCTCCTTTCTTGAGGCAGGACCCTGTCTCGGGGCCTTTTGGTTCTGGGGCCCAAACGCCAAGTCACCATGAGTTGCCCATTTGAGAGGCGCCAACCCCACATCTCTTCCGCCATTTGCACACTCTGAGATGCAGATAGACCCCTGTGGGGCCGAGGGGAAGTGGTGAGGCCTCCGGACTGGGGGGGGCCTGAGGTTCCCAGAGGAAGGAGGCCCCTTTCCTCCGGGGAGCCGCCCCGCACCCCAGCCTTCCGACCGCAGCCTCCAGACTGAGGGCTTGTGCACGGGAGGTACCAGGAAGCAGGCCTGCGACGCACGCCCCTCACCGCCTCGGCTCTTCATGCCCCAGGGGCCCCGGGCCGACTTGGCATCTCCCCCAGGCTGCAGCCCCGGCCCTGTGTCACGAGTCACTGTGTCAGCGCTGGCTCTCCCACCTCCCCAGATCATCCTCAAATGTGTCCCTCCCCCAACTCTGTCTCCGTCCCCTCAGCCGGGAGCTTGCCTGGGCCCGGATGCAGGAGCGTGGCCCTCCGTGCACCCTCCTCCCCGCAGCCAGAGGCATCCCTGGAAACCGCACCGACAGCGGGGGCCTCCTCTGCTGAGCACGCTCCGTGGAAACCTGGAAACGACTAGGTGCCCGTGAGAGAGGGGCTGCATAAATGATGGTCTGTTCCTGGAGGGGACGGCCGCGCCGCGAATCGGACAGAACGAGAGCTCGGTGTGGCCCGAGAAGATGCGCTGTGAAGAGAGGAGCTGCCAGTGCACAGGGGCCTCTGGGCCCCTCAGGGTCTCAGTCTCCTCAGCTGGAAAAAGAGGACGAGAATGCTGCCTCACTCGTGGGCTTAGGGAAGACTCAACGAGCCAGTGCTCCCCATGTGCACACAGCACCCGTGTGTATGATGACTTCTCTAAAGGAAACCAGCATGTGCGTGTGTAAGTGCGCCTATGAGAGCACGTGCTATAGAGCTGTAGAGAAAGTTCTGGAAGGATTCCAAATTCTTCACAGCGTTTCATCCAAAAGGTGTGGGATGGGGAAGGAAAATCCCTGTTTTACTGTATGTATGTGCTGTATCACTTGACATTTCGAAATTACTTTGTCAAGAATGGTTTTTTAATGAAACCTAAAAAAAAAAAAAAAAAAAAACCCATGGAAGAGCTTCCCATCACTCCCCTCTGGGTGAAGCCTAATCCCCACTTCTGGGCCCGCCAGGCCCTGCACAGTTGCCCTCTCCCATGGCCCCCCTGCTGGAGGGCACCACACTCTCCCTCCTCACCCCTCCCCAGGCACACAGACCCTTACAACATCCAGAAGAATCTGGGGAATCCTGGCATCCAGCTGCAGCAGACCCACCCCTTCATTCCCTACTCTGAAGAGCGTCACCTCCACGTACTCTAAGGGCAAAAGGAATCCAGGGGCCTAGGAGGTGAGAGTAAGGAACACAGTCAGGCCTGGGTTCAAATCCTGCCTCCAGTACTACAAGCTAAATCTTCTTGGGCAAATCATGTTGCCTCTCAGTTTCTTTAAAATGGGGATGATAATAAGCCTAACATCTGAGAATTCAAGAGAGCCCATGTGCCAGGCACAGAATAAGTACTTGGCCAACAGCACCCCATGTCTTTTGCTGTCGTTATTATCATGACAAGGGCTAAGAGGAACGACGCAAGAGGAGGTGGGAGTTAGGTGGCCAGGCCTTGAATGCCACACACAGAGCTGAGAACTTCACAGGCCATGGATAGTCTGTTGTCCTGACAGCACAGTGACGTAGGGACTATAACTGGGCCTGCCTGACAGACAGAACCGAGGTTCAGGGAAGCCAAGCCTTGCCCGAGGCCACACAGCAAGTGAGGGCACCAGGGCTGGGGCGCTCGCAGGTCTGGGCTCGCAGGTCTGGGCCTCCAGGTGCACGTCTGGTGTACCGCCCTCTGTGCAGGCAGCGCCCACAGCCCCAGGCGCCCTCGCCACTCTGCCATCTCCGCCCCCCATGACACAGAGCTACCACAGGGGTTGGAGGTCCGCCTCTGATATCATCATAACTCTGGTCCCTCCAGGAAAGCAGAAGCATCACAAAAATAGAAGCCTGGAGCCAGAGCACTAGGATCAGATGCCGCCTCGCCGCTTCCTGGTCGTGCAGCCTCAAGGGGGCCTCAGTCTACCCGTTATAAAAATGGGAATCTGCCTCATTGTTCCCACATAACTGGCCTTGTTGTGAGGAAACATGAGGTACTACTTACATAGTGCCTAGTAGATAGGAAGTGCTCAACAAATATCAGCTACCATCATCACTGCTCTGGAAAACCTTTCTTATACCCTGGCTCTCTTTTGTAATCACTGCTACAATGAGGCAAAGACTTCCCAGATTCCTACTATTGCCAAGCTCTGTGCATGGCCCTAGAGGGATGGCCTGGCGGAGTTCATTAGGAGCCCAGGCCTAGAAAAGCCACTTCACAGGGAAAGAGTCCAGAAAAGACAAGCGTGTCCACGACTTAACCTTGCTCTGAGATCCTTGCCAATCGAATGAGCTAAGAACAAGAAATGGAAGTAATAAAAGGGAATTAGAAAAGAGAAGACGAGTATCATCACTTGCAGATGTTATCAATGTAGATCTGGGAAATGCAACAGAGTCTGCAACTATTCAGCACAAAGCAAATTAAGTGGAAGGAAATTAAAAGCTAATCTCCGAATCCACAATGTATCTATATACCAACAGCAATCAGAAAATAAAATCAGGGTCCCTGGGTGGCTTGGTTAGTTAGGCATCCAGCTCTTCATCTCGGCTCAGGAGGTCATGATCTCACAGTTCATGAGATTGAGCCCCACATCCGGCTCTGTGCTGCCAGCAGGGAGCCTGCTTGGGATTCTCTCTTTCTCCCTCTCTCTGCCCCTCCCCTCTTCACATGCTCACTTGTTCTCTCTGTCTCTTTCTCTCTCAAAATATATAAATAAACTTAAAAAAGAAAAAGAAAAGAAAATGAAAGGGTGCCTGGGTGGCTCAATTTGTTGAGCATCCAACTCTTGATCTCAGCTCAGGTCTTGATCTCACAAACCAAGCCCTGCATTGGACTCCATGCTGGGTGTGGAGCCTCTCTCTCTCCCTCTCTCTCTCTCTTTGCCCCCTACCATTTGCACTCTCTCTAAAATTAAAAAAAAAAAGAAAAGAAAATCAAAGAAAGCTTAGCATTATGAAAATATCAATTCTTCCTAAATTAATCTAAAACTTGAATGTGATCCCAATAAAAATCCCAACAGGATTTTCTTTTAATCCAGACATGTCAAGTTTAAAGTTATAAGTAGAAGTAAATGTGTATGAGTAGCCAGAAAATTCCTAAAAAGAAGAATAATGAGAGGGAAATAGCCCAACCAAATAGTGAAAATTACTATAAAGTCAGAATAATTAAAACTGTGTGATATCAGCACAAAAACAAATAAATCAATGGAACAAAATAGAAGGTCCAAAAACATACAGGGATTTAACACATAACAAAAGTGGCATTTCACGCCAGTGTAAAAAAAGGTAGATTATTTTTAAGATAGAACTGAGATCAATGACCTGGCATCAGGAAACATACTAAAGTTAGATTCCAAACCTACTCCATATGCCTATAAATTCCAGATCAATCAGACTTAAACCACATAAAAATAAAACCATAAATCTCTAAAACGGGGAGCAGAGAATAAATTTTCTGATCTCAGAATGAGAAAAACACTTCTTAACATGGCACAAAACCTAAAAATCATTTTTTATGTCTATTTATTTATTTTGAGAGAGAGAGAGAGAGAGAGCGAGAGAGCACAAGTGGGGTACAGGCAGAGGGAGAGGGAGAGAGAGAGAGAATTCCAAGCAGGCTCTGCACCACTGATAAGCCCAACCGGGGCTTGAACTCATAAACCATGAGACCATGACCTGAGCCGAGATCAAGAGTCGGCCACTCAACTGACTGAGCCACTCAGGCACCCCAAACCTAAAAGTCATTTTTAAAATGATAAATCTATCAGGGCACCTGGGTGGCTCAGGAGGTTAAGGGTCTGCCCTTGGCTCAGGTCAGGACCTCACAGTTTGTGGGTTAGAGCCCTATGTTGGGCTCTGTGCTGACAGGTCAGAACCTGGAGCCGGTTTTGGATTCGGTGTCTCCCTCTCTCTCTGACCCTCCCCCGCTTGCGTGTGCTCGCTCTCTCAAAAATAAATAAACATTAAAAAAATGATAAATCTATCTACATAGAAATCTAAAATGTCTGCATGGCTCAATAAATATCATAAATTCAAAAGGAAAATAACAAACTAAGAAAAATATTTGTAACTCATATGACAGACAAGGGTTTTCCCCTTAATATATAATGCGCTCCCACAAAATATGAAAAGTAACCACAGATAGTTTACAGCAAGCCAAATAGCTCTTCAACATATGACAAGATGCTCAGCCTCATTAATAAGAGAAATGCAAATTAGGGGTGCCTGGGGGCATCCGACTCTTGATTTCAGCTCTGGTCATGATCTCATGGTTTGTGGGTTTGAGCCCCGTGTCAGGCTCCACACTGTCAGTGTGGAGCCTGCCTGGGATTCTCTGTCTCCCTCTCTCTGCTCCTCCCCTGCTCACACTCCAAATTTTTCCTCTCTCTCTCTCTCTCAAAATAAACAAACATTTTTTAAAAAGATTAATGTAAATTAAAACTACACACACTCCCCCACCACAACAAAATACACATTCTTCTCAAGTGCACAGAACATTCTCTGGGATGGACCATATTCTAAGCCATAAACAAGGGCAGAAGGAGTGAAATAATACAAACTATGTTTCCATTCACAATGGAATGAATTAAGAAATCAGTAACAGAAATTACAAATATGTAAAAATTAATCCATTCCTCAGTAACCAGTGAGTCAAAGAAATCATCAAAACAATAGAAAATAACTTTGAGGTGAATTAAGATGAAGACACAGCATATCAAAATGTATGGGGTGCAATAAAGTAGAACTTGAAGAGAGATTTATAAGTGTAAATACCTATATTAAAAAAGAAGAAAGAAAGAAAAAGAAAGAAAGAAAGAAGAAAGAAAGAAAGAAAGAAAGAAAGAAAGAAAGAAAGAAAGAAAGAAAGAATAATAAATAAGAGGAAAGGGATGCCTGGGTGGCTCAGTCAGTTGAGCATCCAATTCTTGACTTTGGCTCAGGTCATGATCCCAGGGTCATGGGATCAAGCCTGCATCAGCATGGAGCCTGCTTAAGATTCTCTCTCTCTCTCCCTCCCTCTCTCCCTCTCTTCTTCTCTCCCTCTCTCCCTCTCTCTCTCTGTCCCTCTCTCCTGCTTGTGCACTTTCTCTCTCCCAAATTAAAAAAAAAAAATAGGAAAGATATCAAACCAATAACCTAACCTTCCACCTTAACACAATAAAAAAGAAAAGCAAACAAGCCCTAATGCAAGTAAAAGAAAGGAAATAAAGATTAGGGCAGAAATTAATGGCATCGAAAATAAAAACAACAGAGAAAATCAACAAAACCAAAAGTTTGTTCTTTGAAAAGATTGACAAAATTGCCAAACCTTTAGCTAGATTGAACAAGAAAATCAGAGAGAAGACTCAAATTGCTAAAAACAGGAATGAAAGAGAGGACAATATTACAAACCTTAGAAATAAGCAAGGTTATAGGGGAAAGTTATGAATAGTGCTATTCCGACAAATAACATAACTTAGATGAAATGGACAAACTCCTTTAAAAAAACAAAAACTAAGAAATAGAAAAGTGGAATAAAACTAAAACAAGGAAAAAGAGATTAAATTAGTAATTTTAAAACTTCTCACAAATACAGACCCAGATCCAGAGGACTTCACCGGTGAATTCTAGCAAACATTTAAAGAATTAATACCCAGTCTTCACTAGGTACACCACCCAACTCACTCTATGAAGCCAGTATTACCCTAATACTGAAACCAGACAAAGACATCATTAAAAAACAAAAAAGGAGAAATGAATGAATGTAAGATGTAAAAATCTTTAATAAAATACTAGCAAACTGGATTCAACAACATATAAGAAGAATTATATATCCTGACCAAGTGAGAGATTCACTCCAAGAATATGAAGTTGGATTAATTTACTGAAAATCAACTAATGTAATACCCCATACCAATAGAATAAAGGACAAAAAGCACATAATAACCTCAATAGATGCAGAAAAGGCATTTGACAAAATCATGATAAAAACACTCAACAAATTCCATGGAAGGGAATCTGATAAAGGGCACCTATGAAAAATTCATATCCAACATCATATTTAGTGGTGTTGAGTACTGACCTATGAAAAGGTCAGAAATAAGAATGTCCTCTCTCACAACTTCTCCTTAACATTGTACTGGAAGTTCCAGCCAGGGCATTTGAGAAGAAGATGAACTAAAAGGCATCCAGACTGGAAAGGAAAAAGTAAAGCTCTCCCTGTTTGCAGATGATATGATCTTGTATACGGAAATCCCTAAGGATTCCACTAAAAACTTATCGGAATTAATAAACAAGTTCATCAAGGTTGCAGGTACAATATCGATTTATAAAAAAATAAATTATATTTCCATATACTACTAATGAATAGTCCAAAAATAAAATTAAGAAAACATTTTACAATATCAAAACCATACTTACGAATAAGAGTAGTCAAAGAAGTGCAAAATTTATACTCTAAAAAACTTCAAAAATTGTTGAAAGAAATTAAAGAAAATCTAAATAAATGGAAAGACATCCCATGTTCATGGATTAGAAGACTAAACATGGCTAAGCTGGTAATATTCCCCAAACTGATCCACAGACTCAACATAATCCCTATCAAAATCCCAGCTATCTTCTTCGTGAAAATTGACAAACTGATCCGAAAGTTCACATGGAGAGTCAAGAGACCCAGAATAGCCAAAACGATTTTGAAAAAGAACAACAAAGCTTGAGGGCTCTCTCGTCTCAATGTCAGAACTTGTGGAAAAGCTCCAGTACTCAAGACACCATGGGGCACCTGGCTGGCTTGGTCGGTACAGCATGGGACTCTTGACCTCAGGGTGTGGACTTCGAGCCCCACATCGGAGGTAGAGATCACTTAAAAATAATTTTTTAAAAAAAGACACCATGCTACTGGCATGAGGATAGACATATACATCAATGGGACTGAATTGAGGGACAGAATAAACCCTCACATTTACAGTCAAATGAGTTTTGACAAGCATGCCAACACCACACAATGGAGATAAAACAGACTTTTCAGCAAATGGTGTAAGAAAAACTGGATAGGCACATGTAAAAAAAGGAAGCTGGATACCTTCCTCAAACCCTACACTAAAAATCAATTCAAAATGGATCACCAGGGGTGCCTGGGTGGCTCAGTTGGTTAAGTGCCAGACTTCATTTCAGGTCATGATTTCATGGGTTTGAGCTCCATGTTGAGCTCTGTGCTGACAGTTCAGAGCCTGGAGCCACTTCCGATTCTGTGCCTCCTTCTCTCTCCCCCACACCCTCTCTCTCTCTCTCTCTCTCTTAAAAATAAATAAACATTAAAAATTTCTTTTAATAAAAAAGAATTAAAAATGGGTCACGATGGGGTGCCTGGGTGGTTCAGTCAGTTAAGCGTCCGACTTCGGCTCAGGTCATGATCTCACAGTTCGTGGGTTCGAGCTCCGCGTCAGGTTCTGTGCTGACAGCCAGCTCAGAGCCTGGAGCCTGCTTCAGATTCTGTGTCTCCCTCTCTCTCTGCCCCTCCCCCGCTTATGCTCTGTCTCTCTCTGCCTCAAAAATAAATTCAAAAAGCAAACAAAAAAATTTTTTAAAAAATGGATCATGAACCTAAATATACAAGATCAAACTGAAAAAATTCTTATAAGAAAAAGTAGGTATAAATTTTATGACCTTGGTTTGTTAGATATGACACCCAGGGCACAAGCAACAAAAGAAAAAAACAAAAACAAAAACAAAAAAGAAAAAATGATGGACATCATCAAAATTAAAAGCCTTTGTGTCCAAAGGACACCATCAAGGAGATAAAAAGAATACACAGAATGGGAAAAAATAATTGCAAACCATATATGTGATAGACGATCTGTACCTAGAATATATAAAGAATGTCTACAAGTCAACAACAAAAAGACAAACAAGCCAATTAAAAAATGGGCAAAGGATTTGAATGGACATTTCTCCAAAGAAGACCTACAAATGGCCCATAGCTGCGTGAAAAGATGTCCAGCATCATTAATCATTAAGGAGATGCAAATTAAAACCATAACGAGCCACCACTTCACACCCATTAGGAAGGCTATAATTAAAAAGACAGATAACAGCAAGCTTTCGGCAAGGATGCGAAGAAACTGGAAACCTCACACACTGCTCGTGGGGCTGTACAATGGTGTCTCTGGCATTTCCCCGAAAGATTAAACATAGAGTTACTATATGATCCAGAAGGTCCACTCCTAGGTGTATACCCAAGAGAAAACATTCACATAAAAACATGTACATGAATATCCATGACAGCATTATTCATAAGAGCCAAAAAGTGGAAACCACCATATGCCCATCAGTTGACGAATAGACAAAGAAACTGTGCTACTATATCCAGACCGTGGAGTATTATTTGGCAAGAAAAAGGAATGAAGTGCTGATAACATGTTATAACATGGAGGAATCTTGACAACATGATGTAAGTTAAAGAAGCGAGACACAAAAGACCACATGTTGTATGATTCTGTTTAAATAAAAGGTCTAGACTAGACTAGGCAAATCTATAGAAACAGAAAGATTTGTTGTTGCCTAGGGTAGGGGAGAAACATTTGAGGAGAGTGGGGACTGATTAATGGGCACACGGTTTCTTTCTGGGGTGATAAAAATGTTCAGGGGCACCTGGGTGGCTCAGTCAGTTAAAGGTCCAGTTCTTGGTTTCAGCTCAGATCATGATCTCACAGTTCATGAGTTGCAGCCCCCCGTCAGGTTCTGAAGTCCTAGTGTAGAACCTGCTTGAGATTCTCTCTCTCTCCCTCTCTCTCTCTCTACCCCTCCCCTGCTAATGCTCTCTCTCCCTCCCTCTCTCTCAAAAATAAGTAAACTTTAAATTAAAAAAAAATTTTTTTTAATGTTTTATTTATTTCTGAGAGAGAGAAAGAGACAGCGTGAGCAGGGGAGGGGGAGAGAGAGATGGAGTCACAGAATCCAAAACAGGCTCCAGGCTCTGAGCTGGCAGTCAGCACAGAGCCCGATGCGGGGCTCGAACCTATGAACCGCGAGATCATGACCTGAGCCGAAGTCGGACGTTTAACCGACTGAGCCACCCAGGCGCCCCCAAAATAAATAAACTTTGAAAAAAAGAAAAAAAAGTTCTAAAATTGATTGTGGTAATGATTACACAACTCTGTGAATACACTAAAAACCATTAAATCAGACGTTTTAAATGGGTGAATTGTTTGGTCTGTGAATTATATCTCAATAAAGCTGTGATAGTAGAAAAAGCAAAACACTACAGCAGAGACCACTGTTCAATTGTCAGATTGGCAAAGACCCTGAAATTCTATAGCAACCCACATTGGTGAGAATGAGGAGGGACCAGAGGGTGTGGCGCGAGGGTGCGTGATCACAACCTTCAGGAAGGACACTCCGGCAATCTCCAGCAAAATTACAACCACACACGCCTTCTGACCCTGCAGTTTGGGATTAATCCTAGATGAGCCCTCATATATGAATAAGAAGTGTGTGATGCATATTCATCACAGAACTGTCTATAATTAGCAAAAGACTGGAAACAACCAAAATATTCTTCACTAATTAAACAAAGCCTGGTCTCCATCCACACAGTGAATACTAGAATATTCAACCAGGAGAAAGCGGTAGCACAAATGATCTTCAAGGTACACCGTCAAGAAAAACCAGGTGTAGAACATGCTACCCTTTGTGTTTGTTTGTCTGTTTGTTTGTTTTCTAACATACACGCTTATATATGTCTGCATCTCCCTGAAAGGACCCCCCAGAACCCCTTCCCAGTGCCTGCCTTGGGCAAGGAGACCTGGGTGCAAGAGAGGCTTTTCCCTGTCTTCCTTTGTACTGTTCGAATTATTTTTTACTGTGTGTGGATTAATGGTTTTCCCTTTTCTTTTTAAGAAAAAACACAGTCTTACCTGGTTTCAAATCCTGGCATGCGCTCTCTCATAGCTGGGAAAGTCACTTCACTTCTCGGAGCTTCTGTGCTCTGCAAAGGGAGAGATGATAATGAGATCTACCTTCAAGGTTGTTGTGGAGGATTCACTAAGGCCACCCATGCACAAGGCTCCCCACTGTGCCTGGTGCCTAGTCAGTGCATGGTCCTTTTGTTCATCAATATATTACTATGTACATGAGGTGGATTGTCAACAGGTCTCCATCCACATCTCTGAGCCGAGAGCCTCAGACCAAGTGTGCAGCGAGCACTAGCGACCCTCTCTGACTGGGAGAAGCTGGGAGAGGCAGCATCTGCGAAGGGGCTTCAAGGATGAGTTCCATAAGCAGAGATGCCTAGGGACAGGGCTCCCACAACAATCGTTGTGCGTTGGTTGGCTTCTTCTTCACCAGAGCTTAGCTGAGCACCTGCTATGTGCCAGGCACTGAAGTATGAAAGACAGACTAAAGCCATGTAGCTAGACCAGCCAAAGGAGGAATTATAGAGTACAGTGATGGAGACAAGAAGGGGCTCAGGCAGAGCCTCGCCCGCATCCAACTGCTCGCGAGATCGGACCAGGAAAAGGAGGCTCAGAGAGGGACAGGGGCTGCCCAAGGTCACACAGCACATTCTCAACTTCTGAAAAGAGTCTCTCTCGGCTCCGCCTTCTCACTCGTCCCACAGGCCTGAAGAAGAAAAAGCCTACGGGGCCCTCCAGATGTGCACTCAGCAGAAGGTAGACGCATGCCATCCATCCAAACTGGGGGCCCCACAAAAAAGGAGGGACAATTGATTCTCCGACGCTAACAACAGCTGGTTGACCCCTGTATGTCAGGCACCATGCTAAGAAGTACACTACATGCATGAGTCCAGATGAACCGACTGCAGCCCTATGTGGTCAGCCCTGGTTTGCAGATGAGAAAACTGAGGCCCAGAGAGGTCAAGGGGCTTGCCTAAGGTCACAGAGCTCATAAGAGACAGCATCAGCAAGCAGACCTGAACTGTCAAGGCTCTGCAGCCTCATAGGGCCTAGATCAGCAGTCACAGCCCCTCTCAGAAGGGCAAGGTGGGAGCTCTTCTCAGCCAGTCCAGGAATGTCTCCTGATAACAGAGGCCCAATCAGGGGCAGGAAGAATGGGTGGTGGAGGCTGTGTCAGGAATGTGTTGGGGGGAGGGGGGAGGAGGGAGGATGTGGTGGGGAGGGAAACAGCCCACCATTGGCAGCCATGGTCCTGCCTCTGGAAGGAGGGGACCAGAAAGTCCCAAGCAGACACCTGCCTGACCCAGGTGGGGTACAGCATCGTGGTTGGGGGGCCCTGCGGCAGCCCATGGGAGGACTCTGGGTAAATTGACCAAAGACCCCCTCAGTACCATGGAGATGCCCATGTCACCCCCCCAGGAGGTCGCAAAGGCAAGTGAGCTAACCAATCAGGGCCCTGAGCACACAGGCCATGCTTTGTAAGCGGGGCCCTCACTATTATGAACACGACTGCTTCATTATTGCTTAGTTCTCTGGGTCTCACCAGGACCCAGCTCTGCAGGGACGATCAGTCCCCTCTTTTAGAGGCGGGGACAGAGGAAGGCTCAGAGAAGCCAAGCCAGGGCCCAGGCCACCATCCAAGATAAAGGAGGGCCAGCTGGGGATCCTGGCTCCCCTGGCCCTGGGCTGCTGTCAGCCCCTCTCTCCACAGCCACAGTCCCAGCTGGACCCCTGCAAGTCATCCACACATCAGGGACTAAGCAGGGCTCCCTGGCCAATCCATTTTCCATAAGGGGAAATGGAGGCCAGGACAGGGAGAGGGGCTGACGTAAGGCCACGCAGCCCAAGGACCACTTACGGGGTGAACATGTGACCCTCTGAGCCTCCAAGGCTGGGTCCCCAACTGACGCCCCCTCCCTCCTCACAACAGCCCCTCAGGGCAAGTGCTGCAGGCACTGCCCTGTCCCCAGAGGAGGAAGCTGAGGCAGGGGAGCATGGCGGGGGATGCCAGTCCGACGCTCCCATTTCATAGATGGGGGCTAAATCCCTCTTCTGCCTCCCCTACACGCCCCGTCCCTCCGCCCTCCCCCACTAGAATGGAAGCTCCCCGCACCACCCCACCCTCAGGCAGGGCTCTTCACCTGATTCCACTTTTCCTTCACACTCTCAGAGGAATTCCCTGTCAAACCGGGATGTTTTTCTACAAGTGATTTCAGAACATGGAAAGGACCCTGGCTTCAGAGTGGAGGAATATGCACAATGACAGTAGTAACAGCTAGTGTTTCCTTAGGACCTACTATGTGTCATTACCCCATGTACAGATAAGGAAACTGAGGCTCAGAGAGATTAAATGATGTGACTAAACTCTCACCTCTTAGCAGCTGACTGGCAAGTCCCTCCCTCTCTGAGCTTCTCCCTCAGGGAAGGACCCAAGGAAGGAAGCTATGGGGGGTGGGTCTTCTTGGTAGGGTGTAGGGCCACCTGGGCTCCCTCTCCAGAACTCAGTGAGTGCCGTCAGCTGCTCTGGTGCAGGCTGGAGGAAGGGGGCATGCTGATGGCCACACGCTTTCCCCTCACACCCTCCCGCCTAGGGTTCACGCACCCTTCAAACGCTCCCAGCAGGTCTGAAGTGAGCCATGACCACACTCATTTCTCACGTGAGAACATAAAGTCTCCGGGAAGCAGCCCAGCCAGGACATGGAGGCCCAAACGCCAACCCAGGTCCAAGTGATACCAAAGCGCATCCTCTCTCCACTGGACCGATAAGAAGGCCTGCATGGGAAGGGCGGTCTAGGAGGCTGGCACAGCATGTGCAAAGGCTCTGAGGCAGGAAAGTCAGATGTGCAGGGGGTTATTGAGTGAGAGGACTATGTGGGTCCCAGCTTCACTGGGCCACTGCTGGTCTTTGGCCCAGGCCTGAGAAGGTCTGAAGGAGGCCCTGAGAGGGATCTGTCCAGCCATCTAGGTCAGAAGGTCCTGAAAACCTGAGAGGCCATGAAGGTTTTCTCAGGCCCCTGAGGGTGTGGGGCAGGGCAGGGTAAGGTTACTGAGCAGAGTGACACTGGCAGACCACAGTGATCTCGAACTCTAGCGGGCTAGAGGGGGCCTAAACCACAGTGGACTTCCCAGAGGAGGGGACATCTCAGCTGAGCTCCAAAGGCTGGGCAGTGTGTGAAAAGAGGGAGGGGAAGTACAATCCAGGCAGAAGGGACTGCTTGGGCAAAGGCCCAAAGGTAGTGTAAGGTCAGTGAAGTCATGCAGCCTCAGTCCCCCCAACAGCAAAATAGGGGAAAAGACCAGCACACAGCGGGTGGCTCCGTGTTTCCCACTCCGGCTCCCCACCACCCCCTCCACCGAGGCCAGAGGGGGAGCTCACTGGAAGGGGCTGCCGGGTCCTCCTGCCCATCAGAGCATCCTGGGGCAGGTGAGGTCGGTGCACGTGGGGGCTTTCACCCACCCTACTCTGGCCTCTCTATCCCCGAGTCCAGGCCAAGCAGCCTTGACAGCAGGCGGGCAGGGTGGTCACAGGCCAGGGGGTCACAGCCCTGGTGTCAGGGAGCCTTCGTGAGATATCCCCATTCACAGACCAAGGGCTGAGACTCTGTGGGGGCACCCAGCCCCGCATCCCACAGCGAGGTGAGGCTGGTTGAGGGTGTGGGCGCTGGGGCGGCAGAGAAGATTCCCGAGGCACCGGGCCCCATACAGGCAGGTCTCGGGGACCCAGCCAGTACCACCATCAAAATCACTGTGTAAATCACACCCCATCTCGGGGCTCAGCACCTGTACCCGAACAGAGACCCTGGCGTTCCCGGTCCTGACCTTCCATCCCCACCCCACCCCCACCCGACGCTACTGAGGTCACAAGTCTCCAAGGTCGTCTCTCCCCTGGGGCTCCCAGCTGCCCCATCCCCGCTGGCTGAGGGCCTGGGGGGGACAACTGCCAGCCAGCAGCCTCTGCCCACTGCCTTCAGGGGCACACAGCGCTCCCTCTCCCCCGCCAGCAGCCCTGCCTCTCTGCTCTGGGAACACGCAGTGCCCCCCACCCACACCCGTGCAGGAACTCCCTCCAGGGACATTGGTGGGCAGGAGCACCTGGTGGCCTGGCCCTGCCACGCGGTCCGCCCTGAGCTCCACCCCCTCCTCCAGTCTCAAGGCCCACACACAGGTGGCCTGCCCCGGCTGTGTGAGCTCAGGAAGTCCAGGCCTCCCTCTACTTACCCGTGACGGGGTGCCTCTGGCAGACCTCCGAGGCCGGGGGCATCTGAGGCTGGGGCCGGCCGGCAGCAAGATGCCTCAAAACTCCTGCCTGCTGCTCCCAGGATGGAGGCCTGCCGCGTTCTCCTTCCCCCCTGCCCCCCCCCAGCTTGTAATCACCCCCTAGCCTTCAGAGCTGGCACACGCCGTCACCTCCCCAAAGCTCTGCCTGCCTCCCTTGAGACTTCACAAACCCCAGTGCAAGGAGGGGGGAAGGGAAGGATGAATGGGTCCTACCCAGGGCCGCCTATGAAGAGGCACAGGCCTCGGCCCTGGGCCTGTCGAGTCGCACAGCCTATGCCCCGACCGCCGCTCTCTCCTGCCACTGCCGGGCACGTCCCTGTCGCAGAGCTTCTGACCCCCCTGACTTACACAGGCCGTGTGCAAGTCCGGGACAACTCCGGGCCCCAAGCCGCACCCGGCACGGGCCCAGGCACAGAACGGGGAGCAGGGGATGTCTGCTGAGCGAGCGAGGAGTGAGGGAAGAGTGAGCCAGGGGCCATCCACAGGCCAGAGCAGCCACAACATGTCTGGTCCCGTGTGTCCATGGCGCAAACACGCTCGGGGCGGGCAGGGCTCAAACCGGCTCCGCCAGTGTGGCCGGGGAGGGGCAGGCGCCGCACGCAGGCTTGTTCTGGCACCAGCAGAGAGAGGCAGGCGTGCTGCCCGCGACAGGACCTGCGGCCAGCCCGCTGAGGGCAACGCGGACCATGGAACAGAGCCCCCTGATCCAGCCCCATGGGGACAGAACTAGTCCAGCCCCTGCAGCTCTTGGGTTTCTTCCTGGGCAGGAAGGGGAGCCCTTTCCAGACCGCAGGTCCTCACCTCCCCTGTAGATTGCAGGGTCCCTTCCCGCTAGGGTCTGTCTACACCTGTCCACAGCCTAGAAGCCCTAGAGGGAAGAGGAAGGCCCGGAAGTGGGCAACGCAGGAGCCGGGCAAGGCGGCACGCCACCTGGTGTAAAACCCTGCTCTGTCCCAAGTTGCTTCGTGGCCAGTTTCCCCCGTGCGGCAAGTGGCATTGGGCGTGGACCCCGGGGGACCTTCAATCCCCTGGTGCTGAGTTATCTAGAAGACATCACCTGGCAACTCCCGCCCTGCCCCCAAAGCCCAGCTCTGTGTGTGGACGTAGCCAGAGGCCAGACTTACACACGTGCCCTTACTCCCCCACAGAAACAGCAATAATAAAAATACCTGCTGATTACTGAATGTGTATTGTATGCCCGGCATTTTACATGCATTGTTCTCTCCGGTCCTCCGAAAGCTGCTGTGAGGGAGGACCCCCAACAGAGGAAGCTGAGGTCCAAGTCACATGGCACGTGAGAGTCTAGGCTCCTGACCCCACCCCTGACCCTGAGGTCATACTGAGCAGCCTCCATCTCCCCAAGACAGTTCAGGGCGGAAAACAAATCTCAGGTACACCCAGAATCTTGAACTGGAACTGGTAGGGGGAGGCAAAGTCCATATTCCCCCAAATCCATAGATCCCCCGAGTCCTGAGAGACCAAACCCCGACCCTGCCCCACTGTATAGCCCAGGCTGTGGAGGTCCCACTCTTTGCCTCAGTTTTCTCATCTGTAAAATGGGTAGGGTCCTGCCAGTTTCACCTAAGGCGCACAGTTGTTTAGAGCCCCAGCAACTGGAGGGCTTAGTCCAGTCCTTAGGACAAGGTGAAGAAGTTGCTGGGAATTCGTGCCTCCAGAAGGACTGGGGAGAGGGGATGAACATAAACCAGAAGCCACAGTGCTCTGTGGTGGGGACTTGGCCCCTCATCACCAGGAGCCCAAGAGAGGAAAGATGATTCCTCCTGCCCCCGTGTAACTCAGTTCCAAGCCCTGTCAGTCCCGCCTCCAAACACATCCTGAATCCAAGTACACGGCCACCCCCTAGTTCAGGCCCAACCTCCTCCTCCAAGCGGGCCACCTGGGGGCAGAGAGCCTTTCTGAAATGTCAGTCTGAGCCATCACTCCCACTTAACACCTTTCACAGCCCCTAACAAAGGACAAAGTCCTCGAGGGGCCTCCAAAGCCCTAGAGAGGACTCTGCCCCCTGTCACCTATTCGGCCCTTCTGGCCCTTCTCACTCGGTCTGCTGCTTCCCCTTCCCCCAAGAACCCAGTAGGCAGCACCTGCCTTGGGCTTTGCACTTGCACTTTGCACCTGCTCCCTCTACCCAGAGCACAGTATCCCTGACATCTCCACACCTCACTCCTTCACTTCCTTCAAGCGCTTTACTCAAACACCACCTTCTCAGAGGGCCTTTCCTAACCACCTGTTTAAGTGGCAACACACCCGGACGACTCCACTCTCTCTTTGAGTCTCGTTTCAAAAGCTATACCTCCTTGCAGAAGGCCTCTCTGACCTCCCCCAGCTGGAGTGAGAACCTCCGACTTCTCCTTCCTAGCGCGGACCGCAGCTCTGATGACATAGTGAGAGTCCACATATGATGAGGACAGGGGCCACTTCTGTCTCACCCATGACTGAATACTCTGCAGTGGGTGTGACATTCGAAACGGTTAACAGCTGGGGTGCTTGGGCACCATCCGGTCAGAGTGGACACTGGCCAAAAGCCTAGGGCCTAGCATGGAGTGGATGCCTGGTAATTCCGGATAGATGGATGGGTGGATGGATGGACGGCTGAATGGACAGACAGATAGACGGACAGGTGGATGAGTGAACTGGGCACACACAGTGGGCTTGGGACCTTCCAGGGCTGCCCAGGGCCCTGAGAAGATGGCCCAGGGAAGGCGCGGGTCCACCCAAGTTCACCAGCCAGGTTCCGGCCCGCGCAGCTGCAGCCCAGCCTCTCCTCCTGCACAACCCGACTTTCATTTCCCATCTTCTCTGTCTGAGGAAGCGCCTTCCCTCGGGGGAACTGGGTGAGGAGGAGGGGCAGGTGGCCCTCTGGTCCCCGAAGAGGGGGGCTCCCAGGCTCCATCTGTCCTACCACAAAGGGGCTTTGTCCTCAGTGCCTGTGCTGAGCCCGGGGCAGACTGGAAGCCACTCCTCAGCCGCACAGCAGGCCCCACCACCCCTGGTGGTGCGCCAGGAGCTGGGGTCCCTGACATCTCATTACATCCTCAGAGGGAGGCTCTAGGGTGACCTCCATTTTTGCAGATGAGGAAACTGAGGCTCAGAAGGGCAAAGATATTTGGCCAAGATCTCCCAGCCAACAGAGAACAAAGCTGGGCTTCAAACCTATACGCATCTGGCACCACAATCTTTAGCCATGGTTCTCAACTCACCTTGCCTGGAGAACAGACCCTCTGGGTGCAAGAGGGCGGAGGGGGCTTTCTGGAGGCACAAATGGGCAACCATGCCTAACCCTGCATCCAAGTGGGGAGATCTTTACCCTGGCAAGGTTTACCCAACAAGGTGGGGAGGCCGGGCCCTGAACCCAGCGCCCTTGCCCCACACACAGCCCATCCCCCAGGCGCCTTCGGAATTGGCCAGCCAGGCCCCAACACATCTCCACCACTTCCGGCCAGGCCGGCTTCCGCAGGGAAAGGATGTACAAGGAGGCAGAGAGGGGACAGAGGCCCCCACCCCCTCACCTCACTGCTCCCCAATCCATCCCATTTGCCTGGCTAGCACCCACTTTCTCTCCAGGGCCACCTCACCAAAAGCCACAGCGCCAACGGAATGCCCACAGTGCCGGACCAATCGGTCCTGTCCAGCAGTCCCTCCTTGTGCCTAAGGACAGCAGGAAGACCCCCGAGCATGCCCGTGGCGCTCTCCACCGATGGCCACCAGCCAGCTCTCAAGTCAAGACTCGACCACTCCTCCGGGCTCCAACAAGAGACGCTGCTCACACCGCACCTTCAGGCCCTGGTTCAAGCGCCACCTCCTCACAGAGAACTGGCCCATCCTTCCAGGTACGTCAGGTACTACTTCCTCCAGGAAGTCCTCCCTGGCCTGCTCCCTCCAAGGCCCCAACCAGCTCCCACCTTCTGCCCCAGAGAGGGGTTCTTGATCCCTATCTGGAACCCCAGCCCCCATGAGCTACCTTCATTTGACAACAGTAACTGAGCACGGGAGCCCGGTCGGACCCTTCTCTTTGTCTTCCCATCACACCGTCAGCAGGAGGCCTCAGCAAAGCCTGCCGAGGGTTTGAGGGCTTGCCTGGTCAACCTAGTCACCTCCTAACTGCCTTGTTCATGACCTATGCCTGCACACACCAGGTGAGTTCACACCTCCAGATCTTCGCCCATGCCCTCCCTTCTTCCTGGCATGCCCTCACGATGCTTTTTCCCTCACGAGCTCCTGCTCACCCTTTAAGACTCAGGCCAGGTATCACCTCCTCTAGGAAGCCCTTCTGGCCTTGTGATGGGCTGCCACCATTCATATGTGCCTACCCTGTGGTAGGGCAATGATCAGTGTCTGTGTCCGTCTACACCAGAGTGCTGGCTGCTCCCAGAATACACCCCTTGGGGTCTCCAGCACCCAGCACAAGCCCCGACACCAGCAGCAGGTAATCAGGAGTCCAGATGCCAACTCCCTACCCAGAAGACCCAGGGACAGAGGCCAGGAACAACTTCCAGATGCAATAATGAGTCCTGTTTTGCCCAGGCTGCCCACAGATCTAAGGTATGGGCGGAGTGGGGGGGGGGGTGCTTTCTGCAAATGGCCAACTGGTAACCAAACCCACGTCGTTTCTAAAACTAGGGCACAGGAGAGAAACGGGAACAGCAGAATTGTCCCCAAATAGAACTGTGGCTCATCTGGTCCCAGGGCCTTCGGGAACACCTGGCAGGGATGGGGGTGGGGATCACAGGTGGCTGCTCCCAAGCCTCCAAGGGCAAATCTACAATTTGGAGGGCAGGAAGGTCAACATCACCAGGGTGACTGCTGACACCCTGCCTACCTCCCTCAGGGTCAGCCCAAATCCTGGAAGTTGGCAGTCCTCTCCCACTTACCCCACCTAACCGCAGGGTGCTCCCTAAACGTCCTGCCTCTGAGACTTTGGTCACATGGGCCCTCTGCCTGGAGTGCTGTTCCCCCTTCCTAGCAGTCAGGAGCCTCCCATCCTTACAGCCATCGCCACTAGCTGGGTACTTCCTATAAGCCTGGCGTAGGCAGGCATTTGGGGGGAAATGAGCTTAGCCAGTCTCCCCAACAGCCCAGCGAAGAAGAGACTCCTGCCCCATCTCGTAGATAAGGAAACTGAGGCTCAGTAAGAGAAGCCATTTGTCCAGGGCATGCAGCAGAGGAGGCAGATGGAACAGGTGATGTGGTGGGACCTGGGTGCCAGCAGCCATAGGGCACAGAAGGCCCGCTGGGCCTGTTTCAGCCTCCTAGACAGGCCCGGACTTGAGAACTTGGCAAAACTCAGAGACAAAATGCACAGGGCACAGCCCCACCAACCCAGATAGAAGAGGAACTCCGACCTCCCACTCTCTCTCTCACTAGGGTAGCTACTGACAGATGGACCACATCGGTTTGATGTGATAGACTATCTCTCCACAACATGCACAAACCCACTGCACAGATGAGAAAACTGAGTCCCAGAAAGAAACAGCTGCCCCATCTGGAAAATGGGATGTGCCCCAGGAACCTTCTAGCTGTGACATTCCCCAGTGGCCTGGTGGACGCTGCTTCCTTCCTCTGAGTCCCGGCTTCCCTATCTGGAGAATGGGATTGTCAATCCTCTCCTCTTGAAGTTGGTACGAATTATAACAAAGCAGCGGCTAACATTTACTGAGGGTGTGCTATGTGCTGGCTTTGCTGAGAGTATCAAGCACCTCACTTCATTCTTAGAACAAGCTCATAACGTGAATACTATCGTTAGGCCCATTTTTCAGGTAGGGAAGCTGAAGCACAGAGAGGTGAGCTGACTCACCAAAGTCACAGAGCTTGTGGGTAACAGCAGGTGGAGGTGGAGAAGCCCTGGGCTTGGGGGCAGGTGGCTCCCCAGAGAAGTCTCCTGGCCTCTGCCCTCAGAGGAATGCCTAGCAGGGGCTGAGGGAGGGTGAGGGGTCAGACAGGAGGCAAAAAAGGGCTCAGCCTGGATGGGGGATGGGGGGGGTAGGGGTAGACTGTAGTGTTCATGGGGCCCTGGGTCCAAATTCATGCACTGTGTGACCTTGGGCAAGTCTCTTTGCTTGTCTGAGACTCGGTTTCCTCTCTGGTGAAATGGGGCCAGAACCGCGGCCTCACAAGACACCGGGAGGACTAGACATGAGCACTCACCCCGAACAAGGGCTCCGCTATGTGCTGAGGGAGCCAATGCCTTCTGAAGGAACCCAGCGGCTGGTCACTCTCCCCTCAGGATCACGGGTACATCTGGTTCTCCACTCAAAAGCCGTGGGAATGTGGGCACAATCCGCCCCTTCTCAGCTCTGCAGGCCTTCCACGCCACGTGACCTCAGACCTAAGTCACTCTGCCTCTCTGAACCTCCAAATCCCTTCTTGGGGCTCGGAGAGAGGGGTTCCTGCCTCAGGAGACTGGGGGTTCTTGGGAACGGGGGTGGGGTTCAGTCCCATCAGCTCAAGCAGAGAGGGCAGCTGAGGTGGCCCTGAGCTTGAGGCCTCAGTCTCCCCACCTGCTTAGCTCTGCTGGGGGATGCTCAGAGGAGACTGTGGAAAGTGCTTCGCAAACTGTCAAGTGTGGCAGCCTCAGAGTGATGGTTACCGCCTTACTGCCTAGGAGGCAAAAAAAAAAAATCCTATGACTTGCCGTCTAAGGCGGAATGTGTCAGAGCCATGAGGGAAGGCAGAGAGGGGCAGCGGGGTGCAGAGGAGGGAAGAACGGAGCCAGGTGGGGGTACAGAGAGGGGTCACTAAGAGCCTTCTGGAGGCAGAGGCATCAGCCGCTTAGTCAAGTTGTGAGAGGGTGGACCGCTGGGCAGTGGGCCCACAGAGGCGAGTGGGAAGCCCAGGCACACAGGAAGAGAGCCTTCCAGAAAGGCTAAAGGGGCACCTGGGTGGAAGGGAAATGTAGGAGTGACCAGGGTGGGGTCAGGAAGAGCTCACCTCCGGGAGCCCCTGCTGTGATCTGGGCCCATCTCACCTCTATCTGAGCCTCAGCTACTTTCCCCCAGGAAGCCCCAGCGCAACAGCTCCTGCCTCTCAGGCCAGGCAGGCCAAGGGGCAAAGCACCCAAGGTGCCATCAGTGGTCACCTTCACAGGGAGGGACCCGTTCAGTGAGAAGGCCTTCAGTGCCAGGGCTTAGGACACTGGGAGGCCTTGACAAGTCACAGACAAGTCACAGTTCGGCTGAGGCAGGAGCCACGCTCAGAGGCTAGATGGCGACAGTGGTTTCCAGTCCACCCAGTCATAAAACTTATCTGTTTCTAGTTACCCTTCCCCTCAGCCACACCCCACCCCTGCCACAGACACAGGTATCTAGACTCAGCCCCAGGGATTCCCTGATCGGTCGGCCTGCAATTCCTGCCCCGAATTCCCACCTCGTCAGGGAATTACCTTCATAATCACGAAGATATTAAGCACTTACTGTATGCAGGCTCTGTGCCAAAGCAGACATACAGTAGCTCATCAGATGCTCACACCACCTTGTCAAAGCTGGCACGGGCACTGTCATCCCCGTTCCAAAGACAGGGAAACTGGGGCTCCAAGCAATTGTTTTCCCACAATCCTACACAGCAAATGGCAGAATCAAGATTTGAACTCAGAACCAAGTGGCTCCAAGAGCCTTGCTACGTCTACTCATATGCCGTGAGCTTCCACTGAGCACCCGTGAGATGTCACCCCCAGCCCCTTGCAAGACCCAACACTCAGGTCTGAGCAGAGATCCATAATCCAGAACCAGAGGCCCAGAAAGTCAGGGTCACCTCCCCCCAGCAAAGATTTCAGGCAAGCTGGGTGCACACTCCGTGGGACTCAGACGCTACAGATCACCCAGAAGCCAGAAGTCTGGGCTCACACTTTACTGTGCTGGGCGACTGTGGCCCCAGACCTTGGCCTCTCTGAGCCTCAGTTTCCTTTTCTCTGTAATAGGAGCAAAAGTTCTGCCTACCCCATGCTGCGGCAAAGGATGGAATGGGTCACCTTGCTATGACCTGGCTGGAGAGGACATGGCATGGGGACCTCCACTTCAGACACATTGCAAATTAGGGCAGCAAATCCGGGCAGGCTGAGAGAAGGCAATCAGGCCTGCCAAGGCCGAGTTTCCTGACACCATCCGAACCTGACTTCCATCCCTGGCACCAGGAGTCTGTCTATGTTGGCCTCGCGGCCCAGTGGGTCTGAGGACTTGAAGGACTCATGCCCACAGTCTCAAACAGCCTACATGCACTCTAAGAGGACTCGGTCATGCCTGCCCTGGAGAGCTCCCTGGCTAGGATCCCCATCCCAGAGCCTCAGAGAGGGAGAAGCCCTCACTGCACAGAGGAGGAAACTGAGGACCAGGGCAGGCGGGAACTTGGCCAAGATCATCTGCTTCTCCTCTCCTTTAGCTTCTCCTTTTATCCTGGAACTCCTCTGGTTAGTCTACGGGGAGGAGAGGAACTAGGCCCAGGTTAGAGAGGAGTCATTATTGCTCAAGGTCCTATAGCAAGGAGTGGGGACACGGGGGGTTTTGCTTCCGGCTCTGGGATCCTCCCCAGTCATCTGTCTCTGGACTCCTCCCCACCCAGGCTGTCCTGCGGAAAGGGACAGGCTGGCTGAGTCAGGAGAGCCCTGGATCAAAAGACAAGAGATGTGCATTTTTCTCCCGGCTTGGATAGTATGTCCTGGGTCTTTCTGGCCTCAATTCCCCCATCTGTGAAAAGAGAAGGTCAGAATCGATCAGGACTGACAAACTCACGGCACACGTACAACACGCTCTACTCCCCTGCCAATGGCAGACATTGCTAATCTCTCCCCACACTCATTCCCATGAAGCCAAGACTTGGCCCCAGAATGCTTCTCAGCACAGCAGTGCGGGCCTGGCCATCCTAAGGCTGGGTAATATCTGAGCCCCCGCAAGGGAGGGCAAGGGAGAAAGATGTAACAGTCACTGAACATCCAGTGATTCAAGCCACTGGGAGAAATTAGCTGATTTAATTTTCATAAGGGAGGTGTGCAGCGGCTGATGCTCAGAGAGGCTACGTGACTTGCCTTTGGACCTACAGTGGGAATGGGACCTTGAACACAGGCAAAGCGTGTGCTGGGCCTACCTCTCCCAGATGGGTAATCACCAGGTAAAGGCTGGTACAATCTCATCCCAGTCTGCCTTTGGCCTTACTAAGTGTATGCCCCATGCCCATTTTACAGCTTCAGAAACTGATTCGCAGGGAGGGGCTGTCGCCTCCAGAGGAGGAAGGACTTGAGAAATGTCTCGTTCTGCCCCATCACTATTTATCTGGTTAATGTGTGCTAAATGCTTTATTTTGGTCCTCGTGGGACATCCCAAGAGCCATGACTCATATTATCCCACTTCACAGATGAGGAACTGAGGTGCCCCAGAGGAAGTACCCCCGCCCCCTGCCAAGTGGCTTGAGTGGAAACCAGAGTGGTTTACGGTGGAGATAAGGGGGTAAGAGCAGTGGAGGGGAAGTAAAGGACTATAGGGACCCAAGGGAAGATAGAGGTGTGGGAGCCGCGTGACCCAGGCAGGAAGTGGCTTCTCCTCTCTGGGTCTTGGTATCTACATCTGGAAAATGGACCAATCTCACCTAAGGCAGGCTTTCACGAAGTGGGGCTGAGCTAGACCAATAGATACTCTCCCCAGGTCAGCTTCCTCACCCAGCAAGGGCAGAGCAGGACTCAAATCGCCCAGCACATGGGTGGCCTTGTCTGCAAATATCCCTTCCTAGGCCAGTCCTGCCCAGACCGGCACCTTCAGACTCTGTGAGTTCATCCACTGAGGGCCTCTGTGACACGCTGGTATAACATCACTCAAGGCAGGTCCCTTTCCTAAGTACCTACGGGCACCAGGCACTGGGGCCATAACAGTCCTTTAACTGTCACCTGATAGGGAGATATTTATTGTTCCCATTTTCAAGACAAAGAAAGTAAGTCTCAGAAGAATACAGTAAATGACCCGACGAACCACAACAAGTGGAGACAGACTGTCAGAACTTGAACGCAGACCTGACTCCTAACCCCTCATCATACCTTCGGTCTCCAGGTGACCCCTGCCTGCTCCCGGGCTCACTCCCAGCCTCCAGCCACCCTCTCCCGTCTTCCTACCAGTGAACTCCTACTCCGCTCTCAAAGCCCGAACTCAAATGTCTCCTCCTCCTCCTCCTCCTCCTGACTCCTGATCTAGGCCCTCACAGAATACTTGGAGTCCAGCCCACAGATCTATTTCTACCAGATACCTTTTGCCAGCTCTGTACCCTTGGCCTCCAACATAGGTCTGTTCACACAAGGGGATACCAATTACCACCCCCCTATTTCACCTCTCACCACTCTCCTTAACTCTCTGTGCCCCAGACTCAGAGGTTTTCCCACTGTTTCTCCATAACAACACACACTCCCCCACCTCAGGGCCTTTGCACATGCAGTTCCCTCTGCCTGCTAAGCCCTTCTCCTAGCTCCATGCCTGGCCAACTCCTACATGTTTCCTTCAAGATTCCTCTGCACCCCACGCCTCTCTCTCTGGGCCCTTATCGCATCTGTGATTATATATTAATTTATTCGGCAACTTGTTTGCTATTTGGCTCACCCTCTAGACTCAAATATCTGGGAGGCCAGGGACCTGTTCACAATTCTGCAGCAAGGACTTACCCAGGCTGCCCACTCTCCACAACCCCAGGGGCCCTGGGAGTGTCTGAACGGAAGGGGAGAAAGAGCACCGTCTCTCCTTTAGTCGAGCAAACTGTTACTCTCAGTCAGCACCACCTCCTGGGTGCCACCTGGTGCCTCCTACAGCCCTCACTCACGAACCCCATCACCACACCACTCAGCCTCAGTTTGAAACTCCTGGTTTATAGCAGAGGCCCATACAGGGTCATGGATGTTTGCATCAAGGCAGGTTTGGGGAAATGAGGTCACCAGAGAACCAAGGGGTTGGGGGTTGGGAGGGGGTTGTCAGCAGGTCACTGAGCCTGACTCCTGGGGCTTGGCGGAGTCAGACACTCCCCAAACCCTAGGTCACAACCAGGGAAGAAGCAAAAGAAGGCACTGTGCATGAGCTAGGGAGAGTTCATGCTCCAGGAAGAAGCTGGGGAGTGGAGGGCAGAGCCGGGGAGCCTTCCTGGGAGAGGTGGGCCTGAAGCTAGACCCAAGAGCAAGAACAGATAAGCAGTTCGTGGAGGAGAGGGCAATCCTGGCAAGGACACCTTCAGGAGGAAGAGTCCAGGGGCCACACAGGAGGGCCTGGGCAGGCGGTCAGCTGAGCGAGGTGACACACTGTAAGTCACTTCCCCGGGTGGAAAGACCACATCACCAAGGCAAAGGCCCTCGTGGCTTCCATGCAGCCACTCATCAGTACAGCCTTTTCCAACACTGTTGGGTGCCTGGCCCCACACTGGCGAACCCCTGCTCCCCCAACACTGGAGGGGTGCGAGGCAGCCAGGCCGGGCTCTCTGAAGCGTTGACCCAGCTTCAAGTTGTGTGGGCTTGGTCAACTCACTTTCCCCTCTCCAAGCCTCAGTTTCTCCATTGGGCCGATTTTATACTAATTGCTTCAGGTCACACAGCTGCTGCGTGGTAGGACTGGGCGGGAGCTGATTCTTTCTCCAGGGGTCATGAAGTGGCTTTTCAGACACCAATCCATCCTCTTCTGAGATGAGCCCCACTAGGGCCAGCACCCTCGGCCCCCACCCATTTTAGGCAATTCATCCAGTGAAGCGGTCATTTATGGAGCACCTACTGCACACCAAGCTCCTACACGGTGAAGTGCATCTATGCTTCCCCCTCCCATATGTGGAGACTCAAAAGGGGCAGTCCCTTGGCCCAGGTCACCCTGTGAGACAAGAGGCCTTGGTGTCTCGCCTGCCTAACAGGAGGCTGAGAAGAGGGTCAGCAACAGGACCAGCCTGGCCTATCCCTGAAAGCAAGCCTGATCCCAGCAGCACCGTGGCAGGGCCTGGACTCACCCTTGGTGACCCAGGGACACTGCCCCAGACGCACTTGCTCTGCCCACTGTCCAATCGGCCTAAAGGCCCCAGAGGTGGAATTGATACCCCACACCCACAGGTGAGCCTCTTCTGTTCACCCCCATTCCTCCTCCAGCCCAGTAGCCCCAGCCAGACCCACCTGCCACTGATCAGGACCCCCAGATCAGAGAGGGTAGGCAGCCGTCTGACCACACAGAGCAGGGCAAGTGGTGGCCCCTTTTGGGACTCAAACCCACCTCTAACCGAAGCCCAGGCAGGCAGATGGACCCGGCCTGGTGGAGAAAACCCAAAACTTTTGCCAACTTCTGAGCAGGCAGGCGGCTGGGCCTGCCAGGGGCGAGGCTGGGGGGCTGGGGGTAGCGGGGACCAGCAGCGTGGCCCAGTCTCTTCCAGGCCGGCGGCACCAGGCCCTACCCAAAGCCCCAGGAGTATAGGGAGGTCCTGATGCCCCGGCCCGGCGCCCCTGGCTTGGCGCCCCCAGGCCCACCCTGCCGGCCCCCTCTCCACCTCCCATCCCCGGCCGGGGGCGCCAGGCCNCGCCGGGCAGGTCCCCGTGCGCCCGCCCGGCGCTCCGGGATCGCGGCTCGGGCACGGGGGCGGAGGTTGGAGAGGTGGACAGGAGCCCCCGCGGCTCCGGGATCCAACACCACGGTGGTCCCGCGTGGGGGTTCCCCCATGCCGGCCGGGACTGGGGGCCCGCGGACGGGCGGGGGGCGCTCACCTGGGCCGGTCGGCTGGCTGGCGCATCGGCAGACAGACGCACCGGAGGGCGGACCGCGGGACGGCCAAGGGGTCGGGCAGTCGGCGGCCTTGGCCGCTCCGGCTCCCAGGCCGGAATGGATTCCGGGCCGGGAGAGACAGATCGAGAGAGAAAGGGAGGAGGAGAGGAGGAGGCGGCGGCCCGGGGAGGGGAAGAGGAGGGAGGGAGCGCGCGAGCAGGGAGGAGGGGCCCGGCAGGCCGCCGGGAGGAGGAGGAACGAGGAAGCGTGCGGGGACGGATTCCCCGCCGGTGACCTAGGAGAGACCCACACGCGGGGCCCCCACCCCACTGGAGTCAGGGGTGCGGGAGGGGCAGGCCAGGGGGCGGAGACGCGGAAACCCTGCCCCCACCCGGCCGGGNATGATAATCTCAGCACTAACGGAGCCCTCACTCCTTGCCAGGCATGGCGCTAATGGCCAGGTGGACTTTAGGATCTATTCCTAACAACACCCGAGGCTAGGCAGGCTGAGGATTATCCCCATTTTACAGATGAAGAAACTGAGTCACAGAGAAGGAAGTCACCTGACAAGAACCAGGCCTTGGACTCTGGCCTTGACCTCAGTTTCCCAAAGCAGGGACTGGGACAGGAAGGACAGCCTGGGGAGGAGCAACATTTATTTTAATAGATATGGGCTCATTTTAATGTGCATTTAAAAACAAAGCAAAACAGTAACTAAGGCAGCTCATCAGAAGTCACTGAGTTCTGGATATTCCTGCTTATGAGGGGGCTGAAGCTGGTATTTAGTGGCAATCACACTTCCAAGTAAATAAAGAGGAAAATTACATCTAGATGCAGGGGGCAAGGAGGAGCCTAGCAGAGAAAGGAGACAATAAGGAAATGCTACTTTAGGCCACAGAGGCTCCCCCAACCACTGTGCCAACCGCTTTAACCCCCTCCCCACCTCCTGGCCCAGGCTGCAGAGCTGCCCTATTAAGGGTGGGCACCGCACCCTTGGCTCTTCTCTTGACCTCCTGGAATCATGGCCTAGGGAAGGGTGGGTCTGAATCCAGCTTTAAATACCACCACCTGCTTCTTCTCTCCTCTGAAAGTTCTCCCATTTCACAAGATGGGAAACTAAGGCCCAGCCAGATCAAATAGCACCAGGCCTAGGCTACTCGTAAGAGGAGCTGGGAGGGGAAGCCTAGAATATAGGAGCCAAAGGCCTCAGAGTACAATAGAGCCTCCAAGAGATCAGGAATGAGCAAGGCCTGGAGCCAGACTGATTTGGGTTCAAATCTAGACTAGGTCCTGCTGCACCTGGTACAAATCTACCAGCTTCTCTAGCCCAGTCCCCTTGCCTGTGAAACAGAAGTGAAGGTGGCCACAGAGGACTCCTGAGAGGGTGAGAAGGGAGAAGCGTGAGGGTGGCTGAGCTTGTGCTCAGCTAATGGTAGCTCTTACAGTCAGGAAACTGAGGCCAGAGAGGGAAGAAGCTGCTCGAAGTCGCACAGGAGGCCAGCAGCAGAGCCAGCACCAGAAGCCAGCCTGAAAAGAGCTGCGCTTGTTTGCAGGGCTGGCTTAAAGATTAACCGCAGTTTCCTGGGATTCTGGGCGGGCCCCTGGCTGGAGGAGCAAGTTTCTCAGCCCTTATTCACTCCTGAGGGCCTTTCCAGGCCACTCTGGGCCAGGGATAGGACATGAATCCAGTGGGTGCCGGAACCCACGCTTACACCGCTCACAGGAGCTAAATGCGTTCATCTCTTTCCAACTCCAAGTTCAACGATGTCACATTGGTGACTTGATATTCGCCACGGCCGGTGGGAATATTTTCACCTTGGAAATTAGACTTTTTTTTTTCCTTCCAGTGAGCTAATTGTTAAATATTTACAGGCACATCACATTCATCCCCAGGAACTCAACTGAAAGTTCTGGGCTTCTTCTGGGCCTGGGATGAAAGAAGGCTTTAAAAGCACAGACTTTGGACCCACAGACCTGGGTTCAAGCCCCAGCTCTGCCACGTCTTGTATATGTGCTGTCTAGCATGCTATTTCTCTAAGCCTCGGTATGCCAGTCTGTAATATGGACTAAAGACCGTGTTTCTCTCAGAAGGCTCTCATAAGATGAAATGGGTGTTAGACACTTGGTATGTGTGAGCCCTCGTTATTCATGCCCCTACACACTCTCTTGGAGGAGTGGGGGACGGCTGGGGCAAATGTTGGCTCTCAAGCACAGATGTGGCCTTCCACCTGGAGCCATCACTGGTTTTGAGGCTTGGCTCAGAGGCTGAGGTTCTCAAGAGCCCCTTCAGGAGGATGTGGCCAACACAATGGTTTCATTATTGAGTGTTGGAAGCGTTTGTCATTTTCAAACCACCCCTCTGGGCCTTTGCTCAGGCCGTAAGCCAGCGGAGAATGCTTGCCCCATATCTCTAGCTTCCCAGCCCCCCCTGTTCATCAAAGTCCTGAAAAAGTGCCACCTCCCCCAGGACGTGCTTCCTGACAAATCCCTGGTGGAGGCATACCGCAAGTCCCTCTGGGGTGTGTCTGTCCCCACCCTGAGGGCGGGGACTATGGCCTGACCCATGCCCAACACAGAGCAGATACTGCCCAGTTGGCCGGAGAAAGAGGGATATCCACAAAAGCTCAAGTTCCAACTCTCCCATTGACTATATGACCTGCCCTCTCTGAGCCTCAATTTACTCATCAGTATACTGGGGGCAACAATCGTACCAACGTCCATGATGATGCAGATATAAGAGTCGCTGATCTGGCCTAGTGGATAAGTGACTCTGTGTGCATTATTTTGTTTAAAACTTTGTTAGTAAAACAGCAACTCACCGCAAATTATTCATCATCATTAATGGACAGCAAACATTTATTGACCACCAACAGTACACCAAGCCCTGGGCCAGGCCTAGAAAGCCACAAGGACGATCTCCCCACCCAAAGCACTCAGCAAATGACAGATATTATGGATATCAACATGTTATGTCTCTGGAAACCTCTTCCCTCTGACACCCATCCTGAGTCAAAGCTACACGGAGGACAGGCTGGAAGGTTTGGGGGGAGGCCTCGCTAACTGGCCACAGTCCCCTGGGTCAGACTGGTTTCCTGTGACACGGGATCTGAGGCCCCACCCCCCACCAGTAACTCTGGCTCATTGGCCTGTCTGCCACGCCCACCCCAGCCCAGCTCACACTTCAAGCAGCAGAGACTCGGAAGCTGACCCGTGACAGACTCTCAGCGGGAAATTCCAGACCAGCCCCGTCATTCCCCCGAAGGTCTACTACAAGTTGTTCAAAACCACCGGGCTCAGTGTGAAAGAACAGGGTGGAAAAGTAGGCAGGCTCTAGCCTGAGGTTGTGGAATGGGCTTGGCACCTTCCATGGCACCGCACTTTACAGTTTACACAGAGATGCCCAGTTCTTCGGTGCCTCAGCCTGATCTGGCCCTTGCCAGCCACTCAGGCCTCCTACGCTGGTCCTGGTCGCCTTCCCTCCTTGTCCAGCCTGCCTCCCTGCAGCCACTCTATCAGAGCCGATCATCCCGCCTGGAGACCTTGCACCTGCTGCCCCTTCTGCCGGCAGTGCTCTCCATGCCCTAGTGCCTGGCCAGGCCTTACTCTTCCCTCCTCTGGCCAGTCCGTATTTACCGAGCATCAACCGAGCACCTAGGTGCTAGGGTCTGTGCTGGGGGCTAGGAATGCAGAGCGGGGAACAAACTAAGTCTGGTCTCTGCCTTGGAGTTGCTCACAGCCTTAAGGAGAGGGAAGTGCGACCCACGCACTAGGCATGGTGATGGAGCGAGCACTGGGGGCCGGAGGGGCCCAGAGGAGCCCCCCAGCCTGTGTGATGGAGTAGGGAGGCTGGTGAAAGAAGAAGGTTCTTCTTTGGAGAGGGTAGGAACCTGAGGAGAGGTGGTATTCCAGGCAAAGGGAACAGCATGAACAAAGACACACAGCCCAAACCACTGCTGTGCTAGCCACTGTGGCCAGGGCAGGGCTGATGGGCACAACATGATGGGCGGGCTGGAGCTGGGGAAGTGAGGTGGGAAGTGTGGCTGGGCTGAGCCCTGAAGACCCCTGCATGCCAGGCTTCTATCCCAGAGGCCTCGGGGAGCCGTGGAGGCCTGAGGAGATGTGCTATCACTGAGCGGGAGACAGACTGCGGGGTGCGAGGAGCAGTGCTGACGCCAGCCACCGCTAAGCCAGCTGAAGCCAAGTCTCTGGCTTTCCTGGTGTGTGTGCCTGGGAGTTCCAGGGAGCGAGGCCAGCGCAGCCTGAAGGCGTAAATCACAGGACACTAGAGAACGTGCCTGGCCTCAGGAGAGTCAGAAGGAGCTAGGAGAAGGTGAGCCTGTTCTCCTCAGAGGCCAGCTGCCAGGAGGGTGGCCAACCTCCAGCATGTTCCTCCAGCCGCCACCCACCTTCCAGTGAAGGGAAGCGGGTGGAGCCCGAGCAAACCAAGGTGTTAACCACTGGGCGCAGCTCCGCACAGTCAAAATCCTCCCAGCCCCATCTTCTGTGTACGCACGGCCAATTCACAGATGGGAAGCCTGAGGTTCAACTGCTTCTCTGTCCAGCCCAGGGTCTGGTGACTGAACAGGGGATGTCACCTGCAGAAAAGACCTACCCATGTGAAGAGAAGGGAGACACTTGGCCCCACAGCCTCCTGTGAAGGCTGAGAGCCAAGAAACTCAGCCACACACCCCCACCACTCTCCTCAGGCCACAGTGGAGGACCAGAGAAGGACAGACACTCTCTCAAGGTCACACAGTGTGTCTCCAGCAGACAGAGCCAGCCCCGCTCCAGCCCAGGCCTCCTTCCACCATGTCTCAGAATGTTTGTGAGAAAAGATGAAAAGAGCTGGGGCCCTTGATCTGTCTGGCCTGGCGGGAGGGCAGAGGGCAGGGCGGAAATCTGCAGCCAGAGCGGTGACCCCAAAGATCAGAGGGGGTTAGAAGCCTGCTGAGCAGACAACAGACAGCCTGCGACAGGAGGGCTTCAAAGAATACTTGTAAAAATAATCACCCCAGCACCAGCTTGCCGTCACTGTGCACAGAGCTTCCTGGCCAGTGCTCTGTTCTGGGGCTCTGTGTGTACGTACCTCGTTTGTTCTTCACAGCCTCATGGGAGTAGGAGTTATTGTCCCTGTTGGACGGATGCGGAAACTGAGGCTCAGTGAGGCCGCATGCCACAGTGAGGGAGTGCAGGACCTCGAATTCAAACCCAGGCAGAATTCAAGCCCCTCTGAGAATGATACAACGGTGGTTCTATCCTGCCCAGACCTTCTGTGAGCCTAGGCCTTCACGGCCTTCACCTATTTCACATCCAAGAGGGAGAGGTGGGTCTCACAGAGCCTGATGTCACCCTCTAGCTCCTCCCTGAGCCTCCACTTCCATCTCATCTCCAAAGGTTCCCAGGCTTGTTGGAAAGGCAGACTGTAGCAATGTTTTACGGAGGGGTGTTTTACGGAGGGCTTTGAAAAGTAAAAATGTTAATACTATACTCTGCTGTCAAGGAGGGGAGCATAACTGCTCCATTCCTTAGTGACTTCCTTCCTTCCAAGGAGGACAGCATGGAAGTCGAGGCAGGGAGGTACCTTTGCAGTGGAGAAACCCAACAAACACTACCTCAGCCAGGTGGTCAAGGTTGACATCAACAGGGATAATATTAGCATGGTGATAATATGCGCCCTTGATAAGATATGATGAGAATAGCACTTCACCTCTGTGCTCTTCTTCCCTGGAATCCATAATCCCAATGTAATCATGAGAAAAACATCCGACAAATTCCAGTAGAGAGATATTCTACAAATATTAGCTCACCCTTTCTCCTTAAAACTGTCAAGGTCATCAAAAGCAAGGAAAGTCTGAGAAATTGTCACAGTCAAAAGGAGCCTAAGGAGACATGATGATTAAATATAAGGTGGCATCTGGGGTGTTTGGGTGGCTCAGTCGGTTAAGCATCCAAGTTTGGCTCAGGTCGTGATCTCATAGTTCGCCAGTTCAGGCCCTGTATCAGGCTCTCTGCTGTTCCCTCTCTCTCTCTGCCCCGCCCCCACTGGTTCTCTCTCTCTCACACAAAATCAATAAATAAACTTAAAAAAAGAAAGCTTAAAATAAATAAATAAATCAAGTGGGGCATCCTAGGTAGGATTCTAGAACAGAAAAGGGGGCATTAGGGAAAAACTAAGGAACTCTGAGTGAAGTGTAGACATTAGTTAATAATAATATACCATTATTACTTGATTAGTTGTAAGGAATGTACCGTACTAATGCAGGATGTTAACAGTAGTGGTAACTGGTTGTGGGGTATATGCCACGTTATGTTCTAGAGCAAAGAAAATGGCTTTAGGACAGGCAGGAAGCCAAGAAAGTGCTCTCTAAACGTTTCCTACTAAAGCTGGGAAAACTGGGGACTGAAGAATGGAAGTGACTTGCCCAAGGTCATACCACAAGTTTATGACAGCCTGGACTAGGATCAAGGTTTCTTGATGTCACAAGAATGTATTAAACGCCTACTGGATACAAGGCACCAGCCTATGTCCTCATCATGGTGAAGGCAGGTTAAGTTCAAAGATTTGTCCTTGGCTCAGCAACTCCCTTGGGCCAGGTGTCCAAGGACACAGATCCTGCCCTTTGGGGGCTCTCAAGCCAGCAGGAGAGATAGATGCTGAAACATCCTGAGACAGAGAGCCAGGGGCCATGAATTTTCATGACCAGAAGATCCAGCCCCACCATCTGCAACCCCTGTGACCTTGCTAAGCCTCACTGTGCTGCTGGTAAAGTCGAGTAGTTGGTGACTGTACCAATTACCAATGATGCTGAGAGATTCCAATAAGATGTCAAGGCTGAGAGATAGCTAGCATGGGGCCTTGTGCACTGCACCACACTCAATAAACAGTGATTCTATCCATCAATTTTTTTAAATGTCTATTTATTTTTGAGAGTGAGTGCAAGGGGTGGGCAGGGAGAGAGGGGGACAGAGGATCCGAAGCGGGCTCTGTGCTGACAGCAGAGAGCCCGATGCAAGGCTCAAGCCTACGAACTGTGAGATCATGACCCGAGCCAAAGTTGGATGCTCAGCCACCGAGGCGCCCCATTTCCATCTATTTTTAAGCGCAGTCTGCGTGCTGGAGGAGTTGAGAGAGGCAGCCGTTTCTCAGTTTGCTTTCTGGGGGTCGGGGGGGTGGGAAGGGGACTTCTCCAGGAGGCACCCCGATGAGGGACAGTTAGGTTGAGTCTTGAAGGATGAGAAAGGGTTTGCCAGGCGAGGAGGAACTGGAAACTGCAGCCCAGGCTTCCGGAATTCACTGTCTGGGCTGACAGAGACTTCAGGCCACTCTCTCAGGGCATTTCCATGCAACAGGACTTCCCTGTTTCCCGGCCTCTTCCCGGGCTTGGGGGCTCACCACAGCCTGAGTCAAGGGCAGAGGCAGCAGGGGACAGGCCAGGGTGGGGGCGGCACCAGAGCCAAACAACTCCAGGACTCGGTCTGGAAATGAAACCAAGTCGTGCCTCCCACTCACCGGCTGAGTGTCGCTTATAGAACTTCCTCCTTCTGTTCCTATTCAGGAATTACCAGCGCAGGCTCTGTGGTGGCTAGGGGATTGCCCCAAAGGCCAGGCCTGGGGCCCCTGGGTCCTCTCTCGCCCCTCAGAGACCCCTAGACCCTCTGTCTGCTCAGTCTTCTCGTTGTCCCGTTCCTGTCCTTCAACACACCCTTTCTCCTTCCTGCCTCCACACGTCTGGCTGTGCAGGATGGCCCACCAGCTCCTCTCTCCCTGCGTGTCCAAACCCTACTTGCCCCTGGACCCCTCCCGGAAGACTTCCACAGACACCCCTCCCCGGCCCGGCCTCTTTATCCATTCACAGCTCTCCTGTACGGAAGACTTGTGCCAGGACAGATGTAGCAGTGACGGTCCTTCAGAGCTCGGGCCTCTAACCCCTATGTCCTTGTCCATCCACATGCTTTGTCCACCCCCAGGGGACAGAATCGGAAACCAGGGCCCCAGCCCAGTGCAATCTCTCCACAGTGCAGCCTTAGGCAAGTCCCTTCCCCTCTCTGGCCTGCGTTGTTTCCATAGCTGCAGAGGGAGGAGGTCAATGACACGTCCAGGGAGCCGTGAGAGAAGGGCCTGGAAGGATGATGAGGCTGTCCCGGCCCCACCCCGCCAGCCCCAGCATACAGCTTCCCTCCAAGCCGAACTCGTAAAATGCATGCACAAGGCTCCAATGCATGTGAATTTCTGGGTGGAAACGAATATAGGGGCCCAGGAAGGGGTACCCACCAGGTGGCCAAATATCATTGTTAAGAGCAGCTACAGAGACCTGGCTTTGAATCCTGCCTCAATGGCCCTGTGGCCTTGGGCAAGTCACTTGACCCCCCCTCACCCTCACTTCCCTCATTTATAAACTGGGGGGGAGGGGACACACCTCATGTGGCTCTTCAGTGATTAGCATGACATGCGCATGCTAGATGTTTGGTAAACGGATATATTGTTGTTGTTACTATTATTTCTGGTGCAGCTGGCCCAAGATTTCGTTCATAAAGTGGACAACATTGCTCTGTCTCTCAAAAATGAATAAACGTTAAAAAAAAGTTTTTTTAAAAACAGAGGGGAGCCTGGGTGGCTCAGTCAGTTAAGCGTCCAACTTTGGCTCAGGTCATGATCTCACAGTATGTGGGTTTGAGCCGCCACACTGGGCTCTGTGCTGGCAGCTCAGAGCCTGAAGCCAGCTTTCAATTCTGTGTCTCCTTCTCTCTCTGCTCCTCCCCATGCTTGTGCTCCTCTCTGTCTCTCAAAAGTGAATAAATGTTAAAAAAATTGTTTAAAAAATAAAATAAAGTAGACAATGTTGGCAGCCTTAAAATGAACAACGTAGATCTATATATTTTGCCATGGAAAGAGTTCATGCTATATTAGTAAATTACAGTGTTACAGTATTAACAATATAATCCTGTTTCTGTTTAAAAAACAACAAAGTGGGCATAGGAAAAAGACATAAACATCAGTATGTTTCTAGTCATTGTCCCAGGGATAGGGGATCATGAACTTAATAATTTTTTTTCTTTTGTGCTTGTCTCTACTTCTTTAAATCTTTTTTCTTTTAAAAATGTTTAACGTTTTTATTCATTTTTTTGAGTGAGAGAGAGTGAGACAGAGAGAGAGCATGAGAGGGTCAGAGAGAGAGAAAGACGCAGAACCTGAAGCTGTGTCTGCATGGTGCCTGCGGGGCTCCAACCCACGAACTGAAAGATCATGATCTAAGCTGAAGATGGTCACTTAACCAACTGAGCCACCCAGGTGCCCCTGTGCTCGTCTTGACTCTTTGAGTCTTCTACAGCACGCCCACATTCCTGGGGCCCTAGGAAGCAACACAGGTTATTTGTGACTCTGATCGCAGTGGGTCCTTGCTCCCCGACTGATCTGGACACCAGTACAAGGCCTGGTCACAGATCACCACAGCCGAGGGCTCCCAGGAGCCTAAGTCCTCAGGGATGAGCTGGTGTGCAGGTGACCTGTCTCTGCCCCATCTGGGCTGGCCCCTGGAGGTGCGTCTGTCTGGGATCATGGTGCTCATTTTACTCCCGGTCCCATCTGATGAGGAAGAGAGAAACTCCCAGGGGAAATGCCCAGTTCTCTCCCATGATGTCCTAGAACCCTGCTCTTCCCCTCCCCCTTAGCCTTGCCTCACCCTATTTACTTCCACAAATCCTCCCTGTGGGCAGAGGCAGGAATGAGTNCAAGAGGAGCCCACAGTCCCGTGGCTTCAACCAGACTCTATCTTGGGCCCTCCTGAAGCAGAGCACTTGCACTCACTTGGGAGGGGATGTAGGGAGCTGCAGAGGCAGGAAGGAGCGAAATCAATAGAAGATGTACTATCCAGGCCACTGCTATAGGCCACAGGAGCCCCAGTCCTCGGAGACCTCCGACTGGTTTCCACATGCCTCCCAGAAATGCTTCGCCCATCCTAAGCTGGGGGCTGGACCCTGTCCCCCTTGGCTTTGGGGTGCTCTCAGGCCCATTAGCTCCCTCACACTTCCTAGCCAAGCCTGCTCCCTGCCTCCAGGGAGCCAGAGGGAGAAGAGAAGAGACACCACCCAGCCTTACCCCCTCCCCCTCCCCAGCCCTAGTCTCCTCAGTT
>NW_027532409.1:5377582-5378155 GCF_008692635.1 Crocuta crocuta
TTCCCCAAAACCCACCCCCTCCAGTGTCCCCTGCTTAGAGACAGCTGCTCCAGCCTCTCAGGCACTTGGGCCAGAAACCAGGCATTCCAGCCTCCCCCCACCCAGACCCACGCCCAAGACCTGCTGTCTCTACTACCCCGGCCACGCCTCCTGTAGGACCCCTCACCCCATGCCCAGGCGGAGCCGGCTCATCCACACACCATCCTGCCCTCTGCTCTCCTGTCCCCGATTCGTCCTTTCTCAGCCCTCATGTTCCTCTTTTCCAAACACAACTCTGGTCCTTCGCTGACTCTCTGTGGCCTCTGGCCAGAGCCCATACTTAGGAAGGCACACAGGACCCCGCCAGCCTCTCCAGTCCCTGCGTTACCTTGGTCACCCCCGCCCTGTGCCGCTGTCTCACCTCCAGGCCTTTCTCCTGCTTTCTTTCCCTTTCACCCCGGTGTCCTTCTCGCCGCCTCTCCTCCCTGGTGAGTCCTGTTCATCCTCTGGTCCCCCCCTCTGCCCCTCCAGCCTAGGCCAAAGCTTCACAGACCGCATCTGCTCTTTCTACAAGGAATGCTCATTTTAACCATC
>NW_027532409.1:5378355-5388916 GCF_008692635.1 Crocuta crocuta
TACCCATAGGCCTAGAGCTCCAGGAATTAAGAGTTGGGCCCTGGGTCATGCTATGCCCCAGCCCTGCCCAGACCAGGGCTTGACACGGAGTGGGTCCCATGCTTGTTGGGACAGGAACCTCAGGCCTGGATTGCCCAGGTCTGCTGGAGCAGTGCCAGGCCTATCCCGGCCCCTGCCCGAGGCTAGCATATTAACGCAGGCTTCCAGACCAGGACTTGAGCCAGCCACCCCGCCCCAAGCCACGCCCTGAGTCTGGCCTCACCTTCTCCCCATACCCATGCCAGCTCAGTGGGGTGAGGATCTCGAGGAGCCGGGAAGGATCCCAGCCCCCGTGTTGGCCCAGGCTTCAGCTCCCTGGGGCCACAGTCCCTGGCTGAGACCTCTCCCATCCAGATGGTTGGGTGGGGAAGGCCCAGAGTTGGCAGGGAGCCTTCTCCCCACAACATGAATTTGAACCAGGCCTCTTGCCGCTTGCGGTCTGTGCTCTACTTCCTACTACAGGTACTTCCCAATAATTAATCATATGTAATCATCCAATAGTTAAATTAGCTCCCTGGGCCTCCAGCTAGCTCCCCTGAAGCCTTCCCATTCCTAGAGGTGCTGGTATTGTGTTTCCAGGGCCTTGGAGCAGGGCTGTTTGACTTGATTCAACTCAGCAAACATAGGGTTCTTTATCCACAAGAGGATATGTGCCCCGGGAAATATACAGCAGGTGAAACGGCAACCCCCCTCCCTGCTGCACCTTGCGCCAGGGCAAGGAGGAGTCCATCACCAGCCAAGCCCCTCTACCTGCCACGCACTGGAAACTCAAGGCCCAGAGAGGATGAGTTACTTCCCCAAGGCCACAGAGCCCAGGTCTGGATATCTGGTTGAGGCCCTGAGAGTTGACACAGGGCCTGTTGACATATCAACAGAGTTGATATAGCTGTGTGACACACAGCTCCTGCCTTCAAGATCACAGGTTGAGATCTTGAGAAAAGTGAGAGGTGGTCAATAAACCAGAGAGCACCCCTGCTGATGCAAACACAGACTGTGCTACGTGCTAGAGCATGAAGGGGGTGGGGCAGCAGAATCGGGGGGCTTGAGGACAGGAGGACAGGAAGGGCCTCATGGGAGATGAATTTTAGCTAAAGCCTGAAGAATGGAAAGAGTGGCTGTAGAAAGATTTGTGGGGGAGCAGTCAGGCAAAGGCCCTGGGGTGAGACCGACCTGAGTGGGAGATGCAGCTGGAGCCCAGAGCCTGTGGGCTGTGCTGAGGGCCAAGGACGGAGGCACATCCAGGGGATGTTTTTGAAAGATCCCACTGGCAGCTGTGTGGAAGGGGATTGAAGGGGCAGAGAGAGGCCGGGCCATCCTCCGGGAGGGGGTGAAGTGGCTCAGCCCTGGCAGGAAGGTTAGCAAGAAGCACCTGATTCAAGTGCATGGAGGAAGCCCCCAGGGTCCTCTGCTGGATGGGGAGTGTGGGCGCATGGAGAGGCCAAGTCAAGACCGGTCCCCAGGCTTTTAGTTTGAGTGGATGGAGTTGCCATTTACTGAGATGGGGAAGCCTGGGCAGGAGCCCGCTGGGGGGAAAAAAGTCAAGAGCTCAGTTTTGGCCAAATTATGTTGGAGAAACCCTTTAGGTATCCATGGAGATTTTGAAAAATTAGTAATACTTCAGCCAACACTTACTGAACACATTGCTTCAGGCACTAAGTGCCTTATTTCTGTTACCTCATTTGATCCCTTCATCATCCCCTTGGAAAAGGTGCTTTCCTGCAGGCCCATTTTGCTGGTGGGGAAACTGAGGCTGGAGTAGGACATTGCATATAGGGGAGAAGAAAGCAGGCAGTGTCCCAAGGAGCCCTCGTGTCTAAAAGGCTGAAGGGGAGGGCGCCTGGGTGGCTCAGTCGTTTAAGCGTCCAACTTTGGCTCAGGTCATGATCCCACGGTTTGTGGGTTTGAGCCCCGTGTCAGGCTCTGTGCTGATGGCTCAGGGCCTGGAGCCTGCTTCAGATGCTGTGTGTGTGTGTGTGTGTGTGTGTGTGTGTGCGCGCGCGCGCGCGTGTCCCTTTCTCAAAAACAAGTAAACATTAAAAAAAATTTTAAGGCTGCAGGAGGAGGCCTCTGAAGGGGTCAGATGTTGCCAGGAGGTCCCAGGAGTGAAGACAGAAGCACGGGGTGTCCAGGAGATTGAGCCTCAGTGAGGCTGTAGCTGCACCCTGGGCAAGCAGTGGCAGGGGGTCGGGTGGAGGGGCAGAAGGAATGAGAGGAAGGCTGGAGAGCAAGTGGGCCTCGCACTTTGCAGGAGCTCAGCCTGGCTAGTGAGGGCAGGGGTGAGACAGAGCAGCTGACTGGCCTGAGGATCCCGGGATGCTGCCCTGCCCACCTGCGGTCAGGGACTCCCGTGATTTGCCAGAGGGACAGACACTTCTGAATAACAGTTTCCTTTTTGATACCATCCAGCCCGCTATTCGATGAAGCCCTTGGTCAGCCTTGACAGCTCTCCCCAGCCTGCGCCTGCGGCAATTCTCCAGTGGACTGAGGACAGGGCACGGGGTCAGGGGAAGGGAAGGGTGACTCACTCCCACCTCTCAGCTTGGGCTGTTCCCACACAAACTGGGACTCGATCAGAGCTGAGAGCGTTGCAGGGAGCGTGCTCCCTGAGACGTGTGGGCCTAGAAGATGAAGAGGGCAGAGGCATTGAATGCCAAAACAAGGCAGGTCTCTCCTGGCTGCTGGACCAGGCACCCTCCAAGCTCAAAAATGAATATCGACACTTTCCCTAGCTCAGAAATCCAGACTTCGGAGACCACGGCCATCACCCACAATTGCATTCTAGGGAGGCTCAGGTCCAGAGTGGGGAAGGGGCTTGCCCAAGGTCTCATGCCATCCCCTTCTTTCATCAGTGCCAGCCGATGCTAATCCTTGTCACTTCCCCCTGGAAACTTTCCCTGACTCTCCTCCAGGCTGAGGGCCTTCCTCTGCATTCCCGAAGCCCCTCAGGAATGATATCACCAGGCTTACCACAGACTACTGTAATGTCTATGTGTCCATGTGGCCCCACAGACTGAAGGCAGAGGCCACATCTAATGCACTTTGGTGTCCCCAGTGCCCTGCTCAGGGTCTGGAGAGAGCTGGGGTTTGGGTGTGTTTGCTGGACCAACCTCAACTCAACTGAACCACTTGGTGCCTTGTGAGGGGCCACAGACCTTGACCCTTCTCTGGCTTAGGAGGCAGAACACCGAATTTCAGTTTCAGATTTTCTATCAAGCGGCCGTTTAGATGCAGAGGGCCCCTGAATGATAGAAAACTAAAAGGGATATCAGACTCCCTGGCCTCATTTTCCAGAAGAGGAAGCTGAAACTCAAAGCAATGATGGCACAGTCCCTGGGCCCACAATCAGTGGGGGTGAATCATACTCAGACGGCCTTGGCCCTGTTCCGCGGCTCCCCTAAGTGCTAAAACCTAGGCTTCCTCATCTGCATCACTGGGGTAGGCGCAGCAGTCTCTAAAAGCCCAGCCGCGTTCAGTTCCATGAGCCCACAGGCCCCAGGCCCTGCAGTGAGGGAAGGAGAGATCACTCAAGAGGCTGTTTATCATCTTGTTGTGCACCCCCCCCTCAGCTCTTGGAGCTAAACATTCCCAAGAAACAGGGTGATTCATTCACAGCACCATTTGCCAGTTCCAGAGAAAAGGCAGACCATGAAATACATTCTGCAACTTTTGAAGAGGAGACCAAAAAAAAATCTCAAGATGAAGTTTCCCTTTAGTGGACTCAGGCTGGGAGAACATATATATTTTATATATTTATATATTGTAAATATTTATATATTTCTATATTTTTCCTCTCAGAGAACCACCCATTGGGGGAAGGAAGCGGTCATGGTTTAAGCCAAAATCCCCCCAGACACAAGGTAGTGCCCTCTCAGAACACCAAAGACTGCATGGCTTTTAAAACAGCTTGATGGGGGGGCGCCTGGGTGGCTCAGTCGGTTGAGCATCCTACTTTGGTTCAGGTCATGATCTCACGGCTCGTGGGTTCGAGCCCCGCGTCGGGCTCTGTCCTGACAGCTAGCTCAGAGCCTGGAGCCTGTTTCAGATTCTGTGTCTCCCTCTCTCTCTGACCCTCCTCTGCTCACGCTGTCTCTCTCTCTCTCTCTCTCAGAAATAAATAAAACATTAAAATTTTTTAAAAAATAAAATAAAATAAAACAGCCTGATGGGCTGAACCTGACAACAGCTGCTCTGAATGCTCACTGATGGGCTGTGAGTTAAAGCCGAATTAGATGGGCTGGTTTTGTGGGTTCTTTTGTGTTGTTTTGTTGTTGTTGTTCTTGATGCGAATTCCTGTCAGAACTCCAACTGTCAAGGAGAAGGTGAGAAAGTCATGTGCGCCCCTCTTAAATTAAGTAGAAGGAAGTTTGCTGAATGCGTTGGGATCCTTGGACATCTTGCAACCAAGAAGACACAGAGAGGGGCGCCTGGGTGGCTCAGTCGATTAGGCATCTGACTTTGGCTCAGGTCATGATCTTGTTCGAGCCCTGCCTCGGGCTCTGTGGCTACAGCTCAGACAGAGCCTGGAGCCTGCTTCCAGTTGTGTCTCCTTTTCCCTCTCCCATCCTCTGCTTGTGCTCTGTCTCTCAAAAATAAACATCAAAAAAAAATTTTTTTTCAGTAAGTAAAAAAGAAGATACAGAGAGAGGTAACAGGTGAGCCTGGTAATAGGGGGCGGAGCTTGGGGGTAGCATAGCATAATTGCAGGGAGAGTGAATGACAAATCTCCAAAACTCACAGAAAATGTCTAGAACTATTCTAGCAGTACAAAGACAGATGGAAAAGTCAGTCTCTCACCTTGAATTCACAGGTCTTCTATGCTCTGTTTGGGTCTCCTATAATACGAATGTTATACTCAACTCTTTAAAAATTGTACTTGTAAGGGGCACGTGGGCAACTGAGTCAGTTGAGCATCTGACTTCGGCCTAGGTCATGATCTTGCTGTTCCAGAGTTCAAGCCCCTCATCAGGCTCTGTGCTGACAGCTCAGAGCCTGGAGCCTGCTTCAGATTCTCTCTCTCTCTCTGCCCCTCCCCCACTCATGCTGTCTCTCAAAAATAAACATTAAAAAAAATTGTACTTTTAGCTCCCGACTCTGAGCTAAGTAGGAGTGAGCTTGACCTCTTTGTCTGAGTAAAGATTTGTGCTACGGTAAGAAGGCTCCAGAAACCTGGGTTCTAGTTCAATTCTGACTCCAAAGAACATAGGTGGCATCGAGCGTGTCTCTGGTGCTCATATATACCACGCATAAAATACATATATTTCACTAACACACCTTGCACGTGCAATTTCACAGCACATACATCACACAATTTTTAAAAATATTTTATTTATTTTTGAGAGAGAGAGAAAGAAAGAAAGAGAGAGAGAGAGGGAGAGACACAGCATGAACAGGGGAGGGTCAGAGAGAGAGGGAGACACAGAATCTGACGCAGGCTCCAGGCTCTGGCTAGCTGTCAGCACAGAGCCTGATGTGGGGCTCGAACCCACGAACCGTGAGATCATGACCTGAGCTGAAGTCGGACGCTTAACTGACTGAGCCACCCAGGTGCCCCCATACATCACACAATTTAATATCACCCCATCTTAAACATGTACCACAAGCACACGTACCACATACACGCCAATCATTACCAGACGTATCACACAATTTCCCCATCTGTAAATGTTAGGGAAGATGGGTTGAGGGAGGAGAGGGAATCTTTGAGGCATGGGCTTTGGAGTCGTACTGCCTGAGTTCTAATCTAATTTTCTTTGCTGTGTGTCCTGAAGCAGGTTGCTTAAACCTTCTGAGCCTTGGTTTTCTCAACTGTAAAGTAGAGAAAATAAGATCCACTTCATGGCTTTGCTGACAAGTTAAACAACATAATGTATGCAAAGCACATAACTTAGTGCCTGGCTCACAGCAAAGGGTTTTATTAAGGTGTAATTTACACATAATGAAATGCTCTAATCTGAAGCATTCGATGTTGGTAGTTGCGTATCAAGATGCAGAATGTTTCCATCACCCTAGAAAATGTTTCTCGTGCCCCTTCCTGGTCAGTCCTTCTCCTGGGAACCACCACTGATCTGATCAGTCTATTGTAGAATTCCATATGAATAGAACCATATGGTATTTATATTTCTGTGTTTGCGGGTATATTGGCCTCTTTCATGCAACATAACAGTTTTGAGAGTCGCTCATATAATATTGTGTGTAGAGTAGGTCACTTATTTATCATGTATAGTATTTCACTGCATAACACGCTACAATTTATCCATTCTACTGAAGATGAGCATCCGGGCTATTTCCAGTTTTGGCCTTTTATGATCAAAGCAGCTATGAATAGTCAGCTAGAATTCAGTGCAAGACTTTCATGGACAAATATGTTCTTTTCTCTTAGGTAAATTCCTAGGAGTGGAGTGCTGGGTCACAGAGCAGATGTGTGGTGAATTTTTTCAATTAACTCCCAAACGGTCTTCTAAAGTGGTAGTACCACTTCCCGTGTCCAGTGGCAAGGTGCAAGAGTTAACTCATGTCCTTCCCAACAGGCGGCGGGGTCAGTCTTTCCTATTTCAGTCATTCCAGCATCACATTGTGGCCTTAATTTGCATTTCCCTGATGACTAATGAACTCCCTCCATGTGCTTATTTAGAGTTTCTTTAAAGGTAGCTCCTCTCCCCTTCATTGCTCTGTAGCTTTCCGCCTCCATCATTTGAAAAATGAGGAAGGAAAAACTGATAGCAAAATCTACTAGAAATAAGAAGAGCTCTGCAAATACAAAAGCAAGTAGGAGCTTAGCCTCAGAACCCCTCCCTTAACTCTGGTTTCCCAGGACTGAAAAGCTAAGGACATGCTTGTCTTCCAAAGAAGCTAAGATCATGACTGGTTAGAGGTCAGAATTTTATTGTTAGTTAGTTAGTTAGTTAGTCAGTTAAAGCAGGCTCCACACCCACATGATCTCCCTCTGCTCTCACCTCCAGCCAGGCTTTTAGACTCAGCTCAGTCTCACCTCCCCTCTGCCAGGTGGCCGTGTTGACCACCCGGAATGAGCTGGGTGCCCCTCTGCTCAGCTCCCATAGGATCTGCTGCCCGCCCCCGACGGACAGCTCCCCACCGCAAGCCAGTTTCCACATCCAAGTCTCCCACTGGGCTGGGCGCACCTGGGTTTCCAGCACGCTTCCTCCTTTCTGCATCCCTGGTGCCTCCCTGGTGCGAGGCATCGAAGAGGCTCAGTGTCCGGCCTGGTCCTGTTAAGCTGAAGCGCCAGCCCCTGGACTGCCCAGACCTTAATGGGGGTGTTTACACGCTGCCCCTACCAACATTCACTGAGTATTTGTTAAACACCAAGGAAAGGGCCGTGGACTCAGGCCCAAGACCGACCTCGGGCGCTTTCAAGCACTTCGGACTTCAGTCCCCCTTCTCTAAAGTGGAGGTGGTGCAGGCCCCTCACTGGTGGTGACAACATTTGGGAAAGTGTTGGGCAGACTGGAAAGCAGTTCGGCAAGTCGGAGTCACCACAGCTCAGGGCTTTTCCTTGGCAGATGATTCAGGGCATGTGACTGGCCCTGTGTGACCTGCGTGACCCACCCCACGCCCCGAGAGCCTACCACTTGGGTTTCTTCAAGCCACTTGGAGGACAGGCAGCGTCTTCCTCTGGCGATGGAACCAGGGGCACGAGCAGGGCCCAGCCCGAGGGAAACTCTCACGGCCGCACGGACGTTCACGACCTTTCCAGTGACTAAGAACCACATGAAGCAGCTGCCTGGACCCTTCCCAAAACCTGTCCCAGAATGGCTCAGTCTAGTGCACCGCTCTGGCCACCCTCAGCCCCGCTATCCCACTTCTGGGGGGGCCCCTTCCCTAAACCCAGGGCAGGGTCCAAGGCTCCCCTTTTCCCTCGACAGCAGGCAACACACAGGAGGTCCAGCCTGGGAGACAGTTTATTGATGTTTATTTGCCCAGATGAGTTTTCCTCGCTGTTCTGGGGTTGAAGGGATTAGGGGAAGTGGGGACGTGTCGATGGAAGCCAAAGGCACACACTGGATGTGCCGTGACGGGCCAAAAAGAGGTCGGTCTGAGATCAGCAAGCCCCCATTTCAGAGGCTAAGAAAGACTAGGCCCAAGGGCACGGGCCAAGTCCCTTCCCTGTGCCAGAGGAGGACCAGGCATGGCCCCGACGGCTTTCCCGCTGCTCCTCACGCCAGGCAGCTTCGGACCTGGCTGTCGTGCCTGTGGGACCACTAACATCACAGTGGTCATGGCGTCTTGACTTAAACACAGGGAAGGCCTGGCCTGGCTCCTTCTGTAACCAGCAGGGACAGAGGTGACTGGTGAGCAGATCTGCGGTGTACGCGCAACGGGAGGGGCAGTGCTTGTCAGCATGAGATCATGACTCTAGAAGGTAGTGTAAATCCACAAGGTGAGTAAGTAAAGGCTGGACGCAATGATTCAGCATGGAAATGTCACTCCGAGCTGACCCGACTTCTGGACAGACAGGCTTCTTAGACAGCCTCTGCTCGTAGGGGGTTTTGGTCCCCCTGGCTCTAAGCTGTCATGGAAGCAGAAGGAAGAGGAAGTGGTGGGCTGTCCAGCTGGGGCCTGGGGTCTGCCAAGACTGTCCAGATCCGAGCGGTCAGAGAGGGCCCGGCCACCTCAGCCCTGACCCTGGAGTGAGCGAGGGAACAGGACGTTGAGTCCCGGGAGGGCTGCCCCCGGGCCCCCGCCCCGCCTGCCTGGCTCCGGGGCCTCTTCTTCTACCGCTTCTTCTTGGCCTCCTTCTTGGGCCTCTTGCTGGCGGACAGAGCAGCAGCCTTGGGCCTCCTCGTCACCTCCACGCTTCTAGGCTCGGAGGGTTCTGCCTCCTGCATGGCAACAGAAAGGAGAGTCCTGTTGAGACGCGTCAAGCCCGACCCAGCAAACCGAGACTGTCTGGAGGGGGATTTGCAAACGAGAGCAACGGCCACAGAAACACCGGATTGGAAGCGCCAGCGCCAGGACCCCGGACCTCAGGGCTGTGGGGCTGGCCTCAGTGAGGAACCAAGCAAGAGGCCCCAACAAGGGAGGAGGCAGCCTTTGGAGTCTCAGGAGGCCTGAGTGGCACTAGGCTCCTCTATGTGCCAGCCAAGTGACCCTGTGAGCAACTCGCTTCCCCTTCCCATGTGTTGGTTTACCCACCTGTGAGATGGGAACAGTGACGTAGGCCCCAGAGGGCTGACATGAGGAGGCAAAAGGCACGGAACGCGCCCAGTGGCTGGCCGCTCGCCCGTGCAGGTCCCGGGCAGATGGCAGGTGAGGGGCCACCGCGGGACAGACCCACTGTAGCTTGCTCTCCTTCCGGCCCAGCTGCTCTCCTTCTCCCCTTCAACCCACAGAAGGCCAGGGCTGGGAGGGGTGGGGCGCGCCGGCCGGCAGGTGGGCCACACTGTTCTGGGGGTCTGGCAGAGGTGCCCTGTGGGGGAGGGCAGAGGGCAGCCTGGGGACAGGCCTCCAGACTCCCTACGCCTGGGGCGGCGCTGGCTTTTATCTGTCATGTGCACCCGGACTTGTTCCCTGTAAGATTTGGTTTACACAGAGCTCCTGCTGCTAAGAAAAGGTTCGAAAGCACAGATGCAGCCCTGGCCTTCGCTGCGTGGATGAAGACAGTGGACTCCAGGGAAGGGACTCGCCTTGCTGCAGCCATAAAAGCTCCTTTCCAGGAAGACCCTGGAGTGGATTCAGCCCTGCCAAGTGCTCCCTCCTCCTCGGGCGATAAGACACACTGGCCTAGGCCAGGTAGGATGTTAGCGAGGCACGTCGGGCCCAGAGAACGCAGGCCACGGCCCCTGGGCCTCCTCCGGCCCACAGGCGGACTTCAGTTAGCCTGCCATGTTTATTTTTAAGAATTTGAGCCAACTGGCAGATTTTCCATTCAATCTGGACTCCTAGCTTTTCTTGAAAACTTTGAACACCTAGTAATGCTGGCCCCTAATCCTCTGGTGGGAAAAATGGGCTGAGCAGCGGCCGCCCCTTTATTCAGGTGCCCACGCCCCTCATGGCCGCTGTCCCCAGCACTGCAGTAAGGAAATGTTGCTCAGGACCTGTGTTCTTTTATTAAAAATGGGAAGACAAACAGCAGACTAAGAATACTAAGAAGGAGCACACTTCTGGAAGAGAAAAATATTTCCCCGTGTTTAACCGGCCGACTCCCAGCTTCCAGTTTGCTTTGCTTTGTCCTTCCCTGGTCCTGCACCGTAAGCCATGCACTCATAGAAGACACGTGGCCGTGGCTGGGGAGAGGCAGTCCACACCTCTGTACCGGCCGGCTCCCGAGATCTGTCAGCTCCCTCTGGCCAGCCGTCACGGCCTCCTCCCCACCTCGCCAGCCTCCGGCAGAGACCCCAGAGGTAAAGGCCCAGCCTGGTCCCAGGTGCCCACAGGTGTTCGTCCCAAGATAATGCGGGGGCTGGTCCCCCCCGGCCAGGTCTCTGATGGTGGCTCTGGACTCCCCCAGCCTATCTACTTGTGGGATACTGTTAATGTAACTTGCTCCTCCTCCCCCCCCCCC
>NW_027532409.1:5389039-5435631 GCF_008692635.1 Crocuta crocuta
GGAAAAGCTGGTTAGAAAGACAAACAAACAAAACAAAATCTCAGAGGAGCCAGCGTGTCAAGTGCAGGAGCAGCGGCTGCACAGCACAGCAGGAAGGCTACTGTTTAAGGCAAACCCCATGGGGCACAATGCCTTTGGAGACCTTAGGAGCTGGAAACCATCCCGTCCAGCTGCAGTAGCTACAAGGCCAGAGGAAACCAGTCAGTCCCCAGAGCCCTAGGCAAACAGGCCCTGATAAGAGGAACAGTTTATGCACAGGGAACTTGCCAAGCCTGCGGGACCTCCGGGGATGGAGCCCCTCCCCCACCGCTCTAAGCTCAAAGCTGGGTGCCTCCTCCACCTCCAGTAGGACCCAGTTCAGAGTCCACCGGGATGGTGACACGCGGCTGCCATCCCCAGCGCGTCACTCGTTCCAAAGACCCTCTCTTAGGCTCCTTTCTCTCTCTCCTGAGCAGACCTCGCTCCTCATCCAGCTGTCTGTCAGAGGACTGGATGGGCACCTTCCAGGCACCTCAACTCGACGGTCCCAGACCAAGCACACCCCTTCTCCGGCGGGCCGGGTCCTCCTCCCCACCCTACAGGCAGAGCAACTGGAGTCCCAGTAACCCCAGCCCTCTCTCCTCCCGACTGTCCACTCAGTCACTAAGTCCCGGTGACTCAACCCCTTCCACCTCCTGACTCGGTCACCCTCTCTAGCACCAAAGTCCCTCCTTCGGTCCCTCCACTGCTAGCTGGCCTCTCTGCTCAGTGCCGCAGCCCGCCCCCCCCTTAAACCTTCCAGGGGCTCTCCATACCCTACAGCCGATGCCCCACACATGGGATGGCATCTAAGAGGCCCCATCTCCAGCTCCTTCCGGGCTCTTCCCTAGACCCCACCCTGGGTCAGGTGTCAGGGCTTCCACCAGTCACTCTTAGCAAGAGGACCGCCCTTTACGGCCACGCAGCAAAGCCCTCCCTGTGGTTTGGCCCAGCGCAAGAACACACCCTACTCACCGTCCAGCCTTCCTTCTGTGCTGCTCCACCTCCAGCGGCTTCCATCCCTCCCTCCAGCCCTGCCCCCACCCACACCCGCTACCGAGGAACTACACACTGCCACTATCTTACCACAGGTCCAGTCCTCCTGTTAGTACCCCCACCAGCCTGTGGGCTCCCTGGGACAGCTTCAATTGTGAATGAATGAATGAATGAATGGAAAATGAAAGAGAGAAAAGATAAAAAGGAAAGGAAATAAAAGAAAGAAAGGGAAGATCAGGCAAGATCTCCCATAGCCATGGGAACTTCACTCTTGTTTATCATCATGAAAATAGAACACTTAAGGATGCCTGGTTGGTTCAGTCAGTAGAGCGTGTGACCCCTGATCTCGGGGTTGTTGAGTTCAAGCCCCACTTTGGGCATAGAGATAACTCAAATAAATATTTACAAATATATATACATAACAGTTAGTACTGGGCCTCACTTTTCCCATGAGCACAGAGGACATAAGCAGGTTTTAAACCCAATGTACACTCCCGGAAGCATGGCTGGACGTGGCCCCCGGTGATAATAATAACAACAAGGGCCACAACAGCCACTAACGCTATTCAGTGTGCCAGGCCCTGGGGTGTGTGGTGTGCACTTACCTTATTTTAGCCTCACAAAGTACCATAATGAGTCCCATTGTACAGATGAAAGAAACACTCAGAGAAACATGTGACTTGCGCAAGGTGTCACTTAGTGTGCAGGAGAGCCAGGATGTGAAGTCAGGTCTTCATGGTGACAGGATACCATCTGTCCCGGGGTCTCCTAGGGACCTCAGGGCTGGAACCAGAGTCAACTAGGAAATCGACTCTCTATTTAGTAGCGCCTGGAAACACAGGTTCCATAGAGGACTGTGGAACGACAAGAATGGCTTGTTCCAGACTCTGTCGATGGGTCACTCGGACCCCTTGTTTGTGATGGCAGTTCCCGCAGGAGTCAGGAGGGCAGGTCAGTGCTCCCTGCACCAGGCTCTGCTTCTCACAGCTGAAAGCAGCTCTCCGTGGGCGTGTATACACGTTACCGTCATCGAGTCATCTGGATGCATTATCTGTCTCCTCCTCACCCAAGACCTCCTCCTCGCTTCCCCACCAAAGATCTGGCATTGTCGCTCACCCAGTTACCCAAGCCGATAACCTCCAAGCCGGTTCTGAGTTGGCGCTGCCCCCTCGAGCCCCAACACCCAACTGGCCCCAGGTCCTGCCCATTCTACGTTCGGAGGGGGCTCTCGAATCTACCCGGCCCCTCTGGACACACACTCCTGCACCAGGCCAGACCCTGCGGTCTGCCCCCCACTGTGTCCGCCGCCCACATGTTCTCCTTGCCACCCGCCTCACTGCGTTCAGTCTATTCTAGAACAACAGTCCTGACCATGTCTGTTTTCCACTTTAATATGTTTCTGGTTCTCTCTTCGGAGGAGACAAATTCCAAGAGCTTCCTTGTGGCCCCCACGGCCACTCCACTCCAGTGGGGGCCCTGCCTCCCGGCACGCGCCCTCACAGAGCCCACTCTGTCTCTCCGGGCTGCCGGCCCGCCAGTATCGCCCACTGCTCTCTGCCCTCTCCTGCTCTGCCTCGGTTCCCAGCACCCCACCTGCCTGTGTGCGCCCACTGGATGCAGGTCCTGTGCCAGGCACCACGGGGTACTGAGAGAACACATGCTTAGTGATATGCGCCCAGCATCTGCTCACTGAGCCTCCACCACCCCAACAAGCCAGCTACTGTGAGCTCACTTCACAAGCGAGGAAACTGAGGCTCAGTGATGGATCCAATGCGGCGCAGCCACCTTCCCCCCAAGCTACAGGGAAGCAAAGGCAGCTCCTGTGCACATGATAAGCTCCCACGAAGAGCTGTAGCTCCAAATTCTTAGCTAGTAAGAATGACTCTCATGAATGACTGACCTTTAATTTCTCTTCAAACACACGTTGCTGGTACAGGCCAGGCAGACTCCAAGTACTACAGCCCCACCTTTTTTATTATTTATTATTTTTTAATTTATTTCTGAGAGAAAGAAAGAGAGAGGCAGCATGAGCAGGGGAGGGTCAGAGAGAAAGGGAGACACAGAATCTGAAACAGGCTCCAGGCTCTGAGCTAGCCGTCAGCACAGAGCCCAATGTGGGGCTAGAACCCACAAACCATCAGATCATGACCTGAGCCGAAGTCAGACGCTCAACCCACTGAGCCACCAAGGCGCACCAGCCCCACCTTTAAATCTGGGAACTCCGGGCCTCATCCGAGGCAAGTTTTAGGTCTCCTTGGCAATCACACCAGCGGGAGTATAAGAAAACCTCCCCCATTAAGTGGCTCCTGGCTCTGCCGGGCGTCCGTCCTCCATGGACACAGGCCTCATCAATAACGAAGCGGTTCCACAGCTGCTTACAAGGCCTGAAAATTGCTGCTATTCATCAGATTCAAATAATCGAATCTGGGCCACAATGCATCAAATCCCTTCCAGCAGAGAAGGCACTCGGAATTTTATGATTTCCACTATACAGTTCAGCGTGCACTGGGTCCGATAAATCAGGACAAGATGTCATTCCACCCAGGCTGAGACCGTTCTCTCCTCTCCAGTGGTGCCGGGAAAGAAACCCACTGGGCTGTGCTCAACCCTCACGCACCTCATCTCACTCCATCCCCAGGAACTCTGGGTTGGGTCTGCTTGCCCTTGTCCTGCTCAGGACCCAGGTTCAGGGACACGGAGGGTGGGCCATGCTCAGGCCAGGTGGGCCCAGTGCCGATGCCCCCACTCGTCCTGCCGGGCACTCCTGCCCCAGGCCTGGGCAGGGCGGGGGCGAGAAGGCCTCGCAGAGNCGGGCCATGCTCAGGCCAGGTGGGCCCAGTGCCGATGCCCCCACTCCCCACTCGTCCTGCCGGGCACTCCTGCCCCAGGCCTGGGCAGGGCGGGGGCGAGAAGGCCTCGCAGAGGTGGAACAGGCACTGGCCTTGAGGGGGAGACGGGACTGGCAGGGCGTGGGGGAGGCCTTCCACAGCGGCTCAGTCTCCACAGGGCGCCCGAAGACAGTGTCCGGGTTGTGACTGGCAGGCGAGGAGAGCTGTGATTACAGGGAACAGCCTCGGGGCTCATTCCAGACACAAGTCAGCAGGCCTGCGGGCCCTCCCCACCGCCTGGGCCGCGGCTCCTTGCGTCCAGCCGCCTCTCCCATGAGACGGCACACCTCTCGAGACCGTGTTTACACCGTCACCCTGCCCACCACACGGCAATCTCTCCAGAAGGGCTCGTTAAGTAAAAAACACCCTGCTGCCCAATTCAACTGCAAACTGCTCCCAAGCTTAAACAACAAGAGGGCAGAAGTGCAGAGTTAGTTCTACGAGCCTGTCTCCGAAGGTGTTGAGAACAGGTATAACAGACACTTGCCCGAGTTAATTATTTACTCTGGCAACCTCAGGCAGAGTTTCCCAACAGGCTCCGGAACTTCCAGGCCACAGCGGGGAAGGCTCCATCATTTTTAGGGCTCCAAACCTGCAGAGCTTTCTGGCTGACAGTGAAGGCTATGTGGGCATCACACTGAAAGCCACCACTCTTGCTATCAGTTCTGGTGAGTTCTCCACTGGATCACGTTGCTGGTCACCAGTTGTCTCTGTCTGCCCAACCCCCACCTCTACATCGGGGCTCTGCCGTTTCTCTGTCCCATATGGTCCTGGGGGGACTCTCAGTCACAGTGGCCACAGGAGTGCCCAATTAAATGTGGCCAGGCCAGAAATGGTACCCACTGCCCCTTCCCACCTACAGAGCAAGGTGCAAGCATGTGGCCAAGCCAGGGCCAAGCAGAGGCCTTCCATGAGACCTGGAAAGTGAGCATAGGCAGAGAGATAGCTTCTCTTGTTTACAAATCATGAGCAGTACGGATAGAGACTGGGGCTGGGGTAGCCATCTTCCCGACTCATGACGAGGGCCTAGGAACGAGGCCAACGGCTCACGGGAAAGCCAGGAGATGGAGACAGAGCCCTGAAGCCTTTTGGAGCCTCTGAACCCAGCTGTGCCTTGAAATTCCCAGTTCTGAGAACCAGTATGGTTTCTTTCTGGAAAAACTGCTGGATCTGAGTTTCTGACTTTCAAAACAAAGAATGCTCATTACTGCAAGAAGAGACTGCGGCGATCTACACAAAGGCAGCAGAGTGCAAGTGGAGGTACCGGCCTAGGGGCTGGCGGCCGGCCGGGGAGACACGAGTCAACACATGAAGAGATGGGAACAGTCAGCACTGGGACTGGTGGGAGAGCCTGGGATTCACCACCAGGTGAGCCACTGCCATCTGTTAGGCGAGTCGCTCAACTAAAAGTCAACACCCACGTGCTGGGGTTAACTGATCAATGTTCCGTGTAGAAATTGATCCAAAAGAGGCTGGGAGGCTTTTGGGGAAGGGGGAGAGGAGCTCACTACCTTTATTTCCTCACTGCCTACTCCTTAAACTCCCGGAATTCGGCTCCCACCTCATCAAACTGAGAACAGCAATAGTCTGTCTTTCCAGAAAATGTGCCTGAGCATAAAAATGTCACACTTTTGTTCACAATTCCAGGGACCCTGTGAACTTCTGAAGCCTATCCAGGGACCCACGGGACCCAGGAACCCTGTTAAGAACTTTGTTCTACTGAAGCCAAACTCTGGAGGAGAGCAGCCTTTCCTCGGTCACTCAGTAGTTCCTGTTGTGCGGTCTCCATGGGGACTGGGTGGTACATGTACTCCCCTGGAACCATGGCAGTTTGCAGGGAGACCGCTGTCCCCTCTGCCCATCGCTCTGCCCTGTCTCTCCTGAGAGAGCGACAGGAAGAGACAGCTTTGTCTGCACGGAACTCCTGTCCCTCCTAGGATAGGATCCTCCCCTCCCGCCACTCTGGCCATAGCTGTCCCAAGCTGCATCAACCACAGTTCCTTCCCTGCGGATTCTGGAACTGGGAGCAAGCAGGAAGGCAGCCTCCAGATACTGCAGCTGAAAGACATAAACTTTGGAAGCTGTAAGTGGCCATGTTTCATCTCACCACAGGAGCAGTGAGCAGAGGAAGCAGGGTCCTGGTAAGAGAAATGAAAGACAGGAGATGGACAGGGAGGGGAGAGAGAGGAGATGCAGGTGGTGAGTGACAGGGTCCTGGGTTCTCGTCCCTTCCAGAGGCCCAGCTGCACCCCTGCTCTGGGACAGCACCCGCTGTCTTGTCAGCGCATCTTTTCAGTATATCCACACTGCACAGAAACCACTTCAAGCAGGTTGGGAATGCCCCAAGTTCAGGTCTTTTCTGAATCTTAATTTCTGCTGAAAAGCTCAGCAATGCGCTCTCAGGGTTTCAAGTAATAACGCCATATTGATAAAATAATTCCCAGGTCTCTATCCCCAACTTCTCACTGGCTCTTTCTTTCCCACTTGGACGTCTTGCTATTATTTCTACCTTGACACATGTAGAACTGAACACCTCCTATCCTCCCAAAATTGGCTTGTGCTTTAGGGAAATCGTCTCAAGATTGGACCAGAGGCTGCATAATAGAATCACCAGAGCACTTCGAGAAAATACTGCCCCAGGCTACAGTGAACAACAGAATCAGAATCTCTACGGATGCAGCCCAGGCCTTTGAACACTCCCCAGGCAGGTGCAGACAGATGGAGAATAGTGGACCAGGTGAAGGGCTCCCTGGGCCCTTGCTCACAGCAGGCATCGATGACCATTACTTTACCTGGGGCCTCGAAGCAGCCCAGAAGCCTTTCGCTATGGCCACCACACAATCAGTCAGCTTTGGCGTGAGAGAGGAAATGTATCTACCATCCTGGACTAAAGGGAAATGGTGTAAGGATCTCCTATCTTATACTTTAGAATCCAACCTACAAGAAAATGCTTGGATTAAGGGTGGTCCGGGCCTCCATCATTCTCACACAAATGTTTCTTTTCTCAGGTCTTAGTTTAATGAGGTGTTGACCAGAACAGTTCTCATTTGGCTTAGGACGGGAAGGACTTTAGTTCTGATTCTGCAAATTGGTTCTTATTCCCGCTATGAAAAGGAAGGGGGTGGGGTGGGAAGCATTTGTATGTATTCATTCTTTCTTCCCTGATTACCCCCAAAAGAGCTTTCAAAATAATCTGCTAAGTATTGAAGTACTGAAGTCATAAACTAGTTGCAAAAAATCGGCTTACTGGAACAACAGGAAAGACATTCTTTCACTTTTCAAAGGCTTTCCCAGCATCTACAGCCAAAAATATTATCTTCTGACCCAAAAAGCCACTAATAAACCTTGTTTCTATAGGCCTAGCAAGAGAGATGATTTTGCCTGAAGCAAACAGTCAAAAAGAGCGAGATTGTTCTCTGGGTCCTCCCTCCCCCCACTTCTGCCCTCTCCCCACCTCCCGGCACCCTCCACTTCCCTCCCACCATCAGGGTGGCAAGGGGGGGTCCCCACCAGCTATTCTCACTCCACAGGTACCCTTCCCCCTCAGAGCTCCCTGGCCCCAGGTAAAACCCTCTTCTCCGTCCGCCTCCAAATCCCAAATCCCAAATCCCAGCTAGCTGCCAGGCCCAACCTCTGAGCACGGGCTCAGCGCTCACCCTCCCTTCGTGAGATCGCATGTGCACAGAGGACCGTGTTCCCTTCCATCTCTTCAGGAGTGTGGGGAGCTCGAGAAGCCTGCCTTATGGGGGCACCCCTAGAAAGCTAGCAGTAGAGCCTCTGCCTAACTGGGGGCCTGACACACCAGTAAAAAGTTTAATGACCAGTACTGTCACTTGTTGTTACTGAGCCACGGAAAAGCTTTAAAAAAAAAAAAAAGCTAAAACAGTAAGTTTCAGTCATGAAGAGTTCCCTTATGTGAGCCTTACTGCCCGAAACTGCAAGATAAATTAAAATGAGATGTCATGTGCTATATTTATATTTTCAAAGACGAAGCTGTTGTCCCAAATTAACCTCTAAACAGCAGAGTGGGGAAGTAGGCATATTGCCGAGCCCTTTGTCAACTCCCTGCCTCTAAAGACTGCAACCCACTGCGCCGCTGAGAGCAGCAGAGAGAGGCGGAAAGGGTACCTCTCTTTTCCCTTGTTCGCCGAACTGACCCAGGCCTCCGGGGCTGCCTGGACAGGGCAAGAACACGACAGGAGGTGAGCAGCAGCTCTCCAAAAGGCCGCACACCTCTGACTCTACATCTCCGCCTATAAAATAAGAACATTCATCACCTCCCTCCCTTGGGACCCTTAGCAGGCTTCATCAGTGGCCAAAGACAGTAAAAATGTTTGTTATTTATAATCGCCAATAGCACGCCGAGGCTGGGAAGACAGAGCCCCAGAGCACAGGGATTACGCTGTTAGAGCGTGATACAATTGTGGGTGGGAACACTCCAATCATGACCTCCTTCTCCAAATACCAGAATACGAAACAGAGACGGACAGACCCATCCAGAGGCCACGGGCCTGTGTCCATGCCCACCAAGGTTCTCGATGCCCTCACTGGCTGTGCCGTCTCCCCACCTGCCCTTTAAATGCTAAATCCTTGGGGCCGCGGCCTTGGATTTCTCATCTTAGCCCATGTTCTCGCCCAGGAGACCTCATCCTCGCCCGGCTTCAAGTACATCTCAACTCTCACCTGTTGATGAACACTCAGCCCAGACCCTCCTCCTGCTAGAGACCTTCTGCGTAGTCGGCAGAACCACCTGGTATCTTTTCTTTTTTTAACGTTTATATATTTTTGAGAGAGAGAGAAGCAGAGAGGGGGACAGAGGATCCGAAGCAGGCTCTGCGCTGACAGTAGCGAGCCTGATGTGGGGCTCAAACCCACGAACCACAAGATCGTGACCCCAGCCAAAGTCGGAAGCTCAACCAACTGAGCCACCTAGGCACCCCCGAACCACCTTTAAGGAACCTGTTTAAAACTGAACTCAGCGCGCTCCTTCCCCAGTCGCACCCCAAGCAGCTCCTCTGCCAGGGGTCCCCACTGCATCAGTAATTGGCTGTGATCCTCCCAGCTACATGAGCAGGGTCTCTGGGACATAGTCATCTCCAGGAAAAATAGACCTCCAGGATATACTGTATGTTGTTGAATGAAAAAAGAACCATGTGAAGCTGTATTTAATAGTATGCTATCTTGCATGTGTCAAAGGGGAGAATATTTATATGTCTACGCATGTACATACATATCACATCACAAACATATGCATTTGCTACGTTTTCAAAAAGAAGCAAAAGAAGAATAAATAAAAATTTTAAAAATGGGGGCACCTGGGTGGCTCAGTTGGTTAAGTGTCCGGCTCTTGATACTGGCTCAGGTGACGATCTTGCAATCATGAGATCAAGCCCTGCATCAGTCTCCTTGATCTCCAGCCCTTAGTATGAATAGCATTTCAGAATAACCATACAGGCAAAGAAGAAAAGGTCTTCTTCACCGAAGAATTCCAGCTAATAAATGCAGAAGGAAATAATGGAGCTCAGCAATGACCACTGATGGATGCTAAAACCACTTAGGTGAAAGATTGGGGGTAGTTTTTAACACAACCAGACAGCACGTGTCCATTGATGACACAGACCGGGAAGTCCACAGCACCAGCTATGAGGTGTTCTTACCAAATAACCTGATCTGAGTTGACTCAAGCCTCAAGATTGAACTTCCTATTAATAGGAAATATGGGGAACAGAGAAACATGTTAAATGACACCGCACAAAGGTAATCAGCTAAATCCTGGATGTGGATATCGTAGATGACAATGAACTGCCTTCTCCAACAAATCAATGTCATGAGAAAACAGAGGGGAGTGGAAGGAAAGTGCATGGCTACAGGATAAAGAGACCTATAGAAAAAAGTCAAAACAACAAAAAGCCAATGTGATCATGGCGGTCTCTTACTTAAAACCCTCTGGGCCCTGCCCACTCTTCTGGCAGTGCCCCTCATCATGCCCCCTCTGTGCTCTGGCCACAGTCACCTTTTATTCAGTTACTTGAACCAGAGGCCTCACAAATGCAATTACCTCTCCCTAGGGGAAAGGGCAACAGGTGGGCCCCTGCCCCAAGGTAACATCAGGTCCTTCCCCTTGATCTGCACCTGCACGGTGCCCTGGACTTCTCATGGAAACACGCACGTCTGTTCCCCATCTGCCTTTCTCTCAAGGATTAGAAGCTCCGTGCAGACAGATACCACATCTCGAGGCAGGCTGACATGTAGTAGGCAGTAAATAAAACCCTGCTTAACATGTGTGAACAAATAAAGTACTGGGCACGTGGTTCAACGCCACTGGGTGGGAATCTGCCAGAGCCCCAACTGCTCTTCTTTGCCGTGGTGTCTGTTTTTAGTACCTAGAATGCCATGTGAGGAGTGGAGGCTCACAGGGAAGAACTCACCACCTCGTGGGACCTGGGAACAGGTACGATGATGGCCAGCACACAGATGAGCTGGAAGATGGCTCCCAAGAAGAGTCCGTACCGTAGCAGGTTCTCCAGGAAAGTAGGCTCGGGCACCTCAGGGGGTGAGAAGTCCAGGTCGGAGGCCATGACCTCAGCCGCCTGCTGCCTTCGGTCTCCTCTGACTCACCAGCCTCCAGAGCCAACTTCTAAACACAAAGGTTAAGTGTCATGTTTCTACAACTAACTTCTAAATAGTTCCACTTGCACAAACACACACAAACTTGTAAGAACCCATAAAGCAATCATAGCGAAATGCTAACAAATCTTTTTTTAATTAAAAAAATTTTTTTTATATAATTTATTTATTTTTGAGACAGAGGGAGACAGAGCCCGAGCAGGGGAGGGGCAGAGAGAGGAGACACAGAATCCGAAGCAGGCTCCAGGCACTGAGTTGTCAGCACAGAACCCGATGTGGGGCTCGAACCCACGAACTGTGAAATCGTGACCTGAGCCAAAGTCAGACGCTTATCCGACTGAGCCACCCAGGTGCCCCAACAATTCTTGAATCTGAGTGGAAGATATATGGATAGTTGTTGGACTCTTCTTTCAACTTTTTGTGTGTCTGCAAGTTTTTCCAAGTTAGAGAAAATAAGTAAGTAAATGCAAACACTTCGACGAAAATCTCTAATCAACATACATCTGGAGGCCAGCTATGTTTCAGGTTTTGTTCATTTCTTCATTTCTTCATCCAGTTATCCATTCACCACACACTTACTGAACACCAAGTACTGAAGAGAGGGCAAAAGAGACAAATCCCTACTCTCCTGGGGCCTACATCTCAAGGCAAGGCAGACAGCACATCCAGACATGCCATGGCAGCTAGTGACGACTGTTTGGAACAAAACTTGAGGGCACTGTTTTAATCTGTATAGGGTGACAGACAGGAAGGGCTCTGAAGAGACAGGAATCGAGTGGCAGAGACAGGAAGTGTAAGTAAACCACTGGAATGTTTGAGAGAAGCATATCCAGGCAGAGAGAAAAGCAAGTGTCAAGGCCCTGGGGCAGGGAAATGAGTTCAAAATGGTCAGAGGGGGATACTCAGGAAGGAGGAAAGATCAGAGAGGGGTGCGGCTGACCCACCAGGACCTTGACACTTCCAAATTGACCAAAGCCACCGAAGGGTTCTGAGCAGAGAAGTGACACAATCTGACTTACGTGTTTATACATATATACATATTACTTTTAGTTTAAAGTTTAGTTAACATACAGTGCAATATTGGTTTCAGGTGTAGAATTCAGTGATTTGTCACTTACATACAACACCCAGTGCTCCTCACAAGTGCCCTCAGTACCCATTACCCATCTAGCCCATCTCCCACCCACCTCCCTCCATCAACCCTCCTCAGTTTGTTCTCTAAAGAGTCTCTTATAGTTTGTTTTACTCTCTCCTTCCCCCATCTTCCCATGTTCATCTGTTTTGTTTCTTAAATTCCACATGAGTGAAATCATACGGTATCTTTTTGACTGAGAAAGTATGCTATCTTATTTAGCTTAACATAACACATTCTAGCCCCATCCACATCATAAATGGCAAGATTTCATTCTTTTGGATGGCTGAGTAATATTATGTATATATACTACATCTTCTTTATCCATTCATCACTAGATGGACATTTGGGCTCTCTCCATAGTGTGGCTATTGTTGATAGTGCTGCTATAAACACTGGGGTGCGTGTACTCCTTCAAATCTGTATTTTTGTATCCTGTGGGTAAATACCTAATACTGTAATTGCTAGATGGTAGGGTACTTTTATTCTTTGGTTTTTTTAATTTAATTTTTTTTTAAATTTATTTCTGAGAGAGAGAGAGAGAGCGTGAGAAGGGGAGGGTCAGAGAGCGAGGGAGATACAGAATCCAAAACAGGCTCCAGGCTCTGAACTAGCTGTCAGCACAGAGCCCGACACGGGGCTCGAACCCACGAACTGTGAGATCATGACCTGAGCCAAAGCTGGACACTTAACTGACTGAACCACCCAGGCACCCCTATTTTTAGTTTTTTTAGGAACCTCCCTACTCTCCCCTAGAGTGAGTGACTTATATATGTATTTTTTTTTAACTTTTGTTTTTTTACTTCTTTATTAAGAAAGAGAAAGACAGAGTCGGGGAGGAGCAGAGAAAGAGACAGAGAGACAGACAGAGAGCAAATCCCAAGCAGACTCCACAGCACAAAGCCAGACATGGGGCTCAAACTCACAAACTGTGAGATCATGACCTGAGCCAAATTGAAAGTCAGGCACTTAACTGACTGAGCCACCCAAGAACCCCGAGCATCTTACATTGTAACTGGGGCGGGGGGGAAGATGATGGGGTACAGAGTAGACACAGGAGGCCAGTGAGAGGGCTACTGCTAATAACCCAAATAAGAGATGCTGGGGACATGAATGACGAGGGCTGAGGTGGTGGTCAGTGGTGACAGATCCAGCCTCAGCCAGTCTCTCCTTTCAGCAGGAACCCCACTCCTAAATACCCTGATCAAGCCAAAAGAACTGCCTGTAGTTTTCAAGAGCACAGGCTCTTTAAAAATCCTGGGCCTCTTCCCAGGCTGCACACTCTGCCAAGAATGCCCTTTTCTATTCCGATGCTTGGTGAAGCCCCCACGCTCCCTCCAAGGCTGAGCTCAAGGGCCACCTCTCCAGCACACCTTCCGTATTGCCGTCCTCTTACGCTGGTATGACTGAACTGCTTCCCCTCTACCACAGCACCTGAGAGTGGCTTCCTCCTGCCCACCCCAACGAGAAAGGGACAAACTTACTTTGGAACCAGGCCCACCTGACTCCAAAGCCCTCTGTATTTTCAGAGATCTGTGCCACAGTGCAATTCCCTGCTAAATGTGAGCTGTCCAACATGGCAGCCAAGAGCCACATGTGGTTATAGAGAGTTGGAACGGAGCTGGCCCAGCCTGAGAGGGCTGTCAAATATATACTCAATTTAGGAGACAGCAGGAACATAAAAATGTAACATATCTCATTAATGAGGTTTTTATATTGATTACATGTTGAAATGATATACTGGATTAAGCTGTATTATTTTCACCTGATCTTGAAAAAAAGCAAAATTGGAAGATTTACTTTCCGATTTCAAAACTTACTAGAGGGGCACCTGGGTTGAGCATCCGACTTCGGCTCAAGTCATGATCTCACGGTTCGTGGGTTCGAGCCCCGTATCAGGCTCTGTGCTGACAGCTCAGAGCCTGGAGCCTGCTTTGGATTCTGTGTCTCCCTATCTGCCCCTTCCCCTCCCCCACTCACGCTCTGTCTCTCTCTCTTCTCTCTCAAAAATAAATAAAACATTAAAAAAAACTTACTAGAAAGCTACAGTAAGCAGAACAGTTAGGCACTGGGGTAAGGATATAGACTAATGGAATAGAGAGCTGAGAAATAAATCCACACGTGTGGAGTCAACTGATTTTCTAACAAGAGTGCCGACACCATTCAATAGGGAAGAACAGTTCTTCCGACACATGGTGCTGGGAAAACCGCATATCAACATGCAAAATAATGAGGCTGGAACCTTATACCATATACAAAAATGAACTAAAAATAAACAAAAAATAGGGGGCACCTGGATGGCTCAGTCAGTTAAGCATCCAATTCTTGATTTCAGCTGAGGTCATGGTTTCACAGTTCGTGGGATCAAGCCCCTCATCAGGCTCTGTGCTGACAGCATGGAGCCTGCTTCCAATTCTGTGTCTCCCTCTCTCTCTGCTCCTCCCCTGCTCACACTCTCTTTCTCTCTCAAAATAAATAAATACACTTTAAAAAAAAGAATCAAAGATCTAAACTTGAGAGCCAAAACTATGAAACTCACAGAAGAAAACAGAGAGGAAAATCTTCATGAAATTGGATTTGGCAATGACTTCTTTGATGTGACAGCCAAAGCACAGGCAACAAAATGAAAAATAAATTGGACTTCATCAGAATTTAAAAATCGGTGCATCAAAGAACACTATCAAAATACAAACTAGAGTGAAATTATACTAGAGTGAAAATACAAACTAGAAAGCAGTTTGGTTGCTTCTCAAAAAGTTAAACATAGAACTACCGTATGAGGGGGCGCCTGGGAGGCTCAATCAGTTAAGCATCCAACTCTTGATTTCTGCTCATGATCTCACGGTTCATGGGTTCAAGCCCCATGTCAGGCTCTGTGCTGACACTCAGAACCTGCCTGGGATTCTTTCTCTCCCTCTCTCTCTGCCTCTCCCCTGCTCATGGGGATGCGCTCCTGCATTCTCTCTCCTGCTCTCTCCCCCAAAATAAATAAATAAACTTAAAAAAAAAAAAAAGAATTACCACATGATCTGGCAACTGCACTCCCAGGTATATGCCCAAAAAAACTGAAAGCAGGGACCCAAACAGATACGTGTACACCAGTGTTCACAGCTTCATTCGCGACAGCCAGAAGATGGAAACAACCAAGAGCCTATCAACAGATGAATGGGTAATCAAAATGCGGGACAGACTTACAAAGGAATACTATTCAACTATTAAAAGGAGTGAAATTCTGATACACGCTACAACATGGATGAAGCTTGAAAACATGATATATGATGCTAAGTGAAATAAGCCAGACACAAAAGGACAAATGTAGTATGACTCCACTTCTAAACGGTACCGAAAATAGGCAGTTTCTAGAGGCAAATTCTAGGGGCAAAGCCCAGAGACAGAAACTAGGCTACAGGTCAGTAGGAGCTGGGGGAGGGGTAGTGGGGAGTTATTGTTTAGTGGGTACAGAGTTTCGGTTTGGGATGATGAAAAAGTTCCGGAAATAGATAGTGATGATGGTTAGACACCATTGTGAAAGCTACTGAACTATATACTTAAAAATGATTAAAATGAGGGACGCTGAGTGGCTCAGTTGGTTAAGTTTCCGACTTCGACTCAGGTCATGATCTCATGGTTCATAAGTTGGAGTTCGGTGTCAGGCTCTGTGCTGACAGCTCAGCTTTAGATTCTGTGTCTCCCTCTCTTCTCCTCCCCTCTCCCACTCATGATGTCTCCCTCTCTCTCCTTCTCACAAATAAGCATTAAAAAGTTTTTTAATTAAAAAATAATTTAAAAATGGTTAAAATGAAAGAAAAAAGGTTAAAATGGTAAATTTTATGTTATACATATATTTTACCACAATATATATTTTTTTACTTTTTATTTTTTACCTTTTTCTTTTTACTTTTTTAACTAGGCTTCACACCCAGCAGGGAGCCTGGCGTGGGACTTGAACTCACGACTCTGAGAGTAAGACCTGAACGGAAATCAAGAGTCAAGAGTCAGACGCTTAAAGGGACTAAGCCACCAGGCGCCCCTCTTTTTACTTTGTAACTGTAGCTACTAGAAAATGCAAAATGACACAAAGTGGCCTGCATTGTGTTCCCATACCTTAGCCCCAGGCTAAAGAAAAAGGTTCTAAGACCTTTCTCCACTTTGGCTCTGCAGCCTCCCTGCTTTGCGCGACTGTCCCCATGCCCGACTGTCCCCATGCCCGGGAGTGACTAAAGGATGACCAAACCACCTTCTGGGTAAACAGCATGGGACTTAGGCAAATGCGCGCTCTCCCTTTTGACCTGCACACACAGGAAGGTCACGTGCCTGAGCCAACAGGGGGCCCACTCTCCCATCACTTCTGCTCTCTTTGGGAGCCGCCTTCAAAGCCCAAGGCCCTTCTTTAATTAAAAAAAAAAAAAAAAAAAAAAAAAAAATTCTCAGCTGGCAGATCTTCCTCCTCCCAGAAAGGATTTGACTTCTGGAAAGAACCCAACAGGATCTGGATCCAAGCGTGATGAAGCAGGTGGGGCCTCGAGCTCAGGAATACCATTTTTGGTCAAATACAAGGTATGACGCTCAGACATCAGGCAGACTGGGGTGGCTCGTGAGCAGGCCCCGAAGTGAATTCCAGGGCGGCCCCCAGAGCAGCTTCCCTGCAGGAAATGCAGCTCTGCCGGGGGAACCCCCACATGAACACCAAGGTGCAAGAAAAAGCTCACATCCCTTTACAGGGGTGGCTCATAAAGTATACATTTTTTAAAATGCCCTTCGTCCCAATGCTGTAACAAGCCTATTCAACTTAGATACTTAGATGAACTCTTGTTACTAACAGCAACACTGTTATGAATGTGTGGAATACAATAGAAAGATGGGGCTTAGGGGTGAGGGCAAAAAGCCCGACTCTATCAGCAATTAGCTACACTTTGGGCCCATCTCTCGACCTTCTGGAGACGTGATGTTCTCAGGAGCCAAGTGACAATCATCTCTATTCAGAGCTATAATGCATTTTGGATTTTTTTTTTGAAATGGCAATAAGACAACATATAACAAGAGCCATAAAAGTGATTATATCCTTTGACTGAATAACTCACTTCCTAGAATTTACAGCAAGGAAACAATTCAAAACAAGAAAAAAAGGCTTCAGGTACCAAAAAGTTCATGGCAATCTATTCATAATACTGAGAAACAGGAAGCGACTGAAGAGCCCAACAGCAAAGCGGCTGACCCGATTAGGGCGCATCGTGGCGCAGTCCCCCTTCGCTAAAATGGCAAATACACACAACGTGTATCAGGCCAGTGTAAAGTCTTTGAAAGCAAGGTTAGCTGAAAAAAGAAAACAATTATATAAACCCTGTGACTGCAACCATGTAGAAACCGTGATTTCACTGGCCAAAGATCAAAGGAGGCCACGAAAATGTCAATCGTGGCTGCTCAAGTGAGCACTCCTATACAGGACAGCACAGGTGTAATGGGGAGGTGGTTGGGAGAAGGTTCTGGGAAACATCAAATGTCCTGCACATACTGTGTATGCTTCAGAACTTTACCTAGTTGCCCCTGCACCCCCGTGCTGGACTTCCCCGCCTTCCCGCCAGTGCTCTGGGTCTTCCTTTCCCGAGTACAGAAGTCACATGAGCCTGGCTCATCCTTCACACCTCTAGTGGGAGGCGGCTGGTCCCCTCACCCCTGCTGCGGTAGCAGCAACAGCAAGGAGCCGATCAGTTGCCAGATTTGCACAATACTTCCCAGCCTGCATCTCATTCACTTCCGGTCGGCCAGGGAGGTGGGCATTGCTGCTAGCGAGGATGAGGAGACTGAGGCCGAAGAGGCTGCATGGGTGGCCCAGGGATTACTTGGTGGGTGGGTGGTAAAGTCAGGGTTCAAACTGGCTGGCTCCGCCGGAGCCTGAGCGCTCCCCACTAGGTCAATGGCTTTCCAGCTTCGCGCTGTGACCCAGTAGGTGAGCTATGGAAACCACTGGGGGGTGAGACCTGCATCCAGCACTTTTTCCCTTAACCTTCATTTGCCAGCACTGTATTTAATTAAATAAATGACAATAGAAAATAACACATTAGTAAGGGTCAGCATTGTACCCTGAAGCTTTGTTTCAGTTATAGCCATTTACATCCAAGTATGTGTGTTCTAGGCCAAAATTCAAAACATATTTATTATCTGAGACATAAGGAGTCTGGAGTCTAACATTTCTCACTTGCTCACTACAAGGCTCTGGTCCACCCGGAGCCTGTCCCAGGGCCTGACTCAAATATTTGGTAAATGACGACGTCTATGCCTGCTCCCACCAGGAAAGCAAGCACAGATGCCTCCACCAACCGCCTCACTCAACGGGGAGGAGGAGGAGGAGCTGAGAAGCCCGGGCTGCTCACTTCCCGGTGAGTCGGTGAGTCGGGGCACAGCTGACTCTCTCTCCTTCAGTGACTCCAGCCCTACAGGGCGCCAGACTCGCTTTAAGAGCAGAGGTTTTCACACGTTGTGGAAATCTCTTACCCCTACCAGAAGTTAAGAAAAACGACTTACTCATCGATTTCCAAACATGGCAAATGCTTTCCTAACGTTACTGTAACGCTTGAGGCTCGTCCCTGAATGCCTCGCTCTAGTGGTCTGACACAGTCATTCACTGGACACATACTTATTGAGTGCCTACTATGTGTCAGGTGTTATTCGGACTCCTGCCAGGGAGTTTTCATCCAAACGGAGGCGCGCGCGCACGTGCACACACACGTAACACAATGTCAGAGGTGAGTATTAGGAGAATGCTATTTTATATGCGGTGGTGAGGGAAGGACCTCTCTGAGAAGGTGACATTTCAGCGGAGGCAAAAAGCAAGCGCAGGAACAAGTCATTTAAATATCTGCTGGACTTCCCCAGGGAGGAGGAACAGCGAGGATAAGGTCCTGGGGCAGGAACGAACTTGATGATCCAGGAGAACGGTAGCGTGAGCAAGCCGTTAGGGCCAGCTGGCCATTATAAGGCCTTTGGCATCTCCCCCTGATATAAGGGGAGCCACTCGAAGGTACTTAGCAAAGAAGATGACATGGTCTGACTTATTTTAAAACGGTCCCTCTGGCTGCTATGATGAGAATAAGAATAAGACTGCTGTTCAGTCAAAAAGACATGCTTGCACCTGGTGGCAGAAGTGGAGGCGATCAATTCTGGGGCCGTGCATATATTCTGAAGACAGAGCTCATAGCACTGCTGAGGTGGAATCTGAAAGAAGAATAATCCCTGAAGGTGAAACTATTCTGTATGATACTGTAATGGTGAATCCGCGACATTAAGGATCTGTCAAAACCCACAGAACTTGACAGCAGAGAGTAAACATTAATGGGTGTAAATGTTTTTAAAAAAAATCATTGAGGAGGTCAAGGTATCCCAGCATGGGACACAAAATGTGACATTCTGAATCAAAATGTTTTACAAATGTATTAAGCAACTTCAGTGAAAGGGCAGGGCGAATCAGGTGCCGACCTCGGTCGCTTTGGAAATGAGTGGAGACTGGAGGACTAAAGGTAAAAGGAATTGCACTCGGACGGTATATTCTAGTTGATAAAAGTATTTCCCACAGAGGACAGACTCTAACAATTCTGAAGCCACCACATATGTATGCTGAAATTGAACAACTGAGAAGATGGATGGTAGATGGTAGGAGCTAGATTAGTCACAGATAGGCCAGAGGAGGAGGCTAGAAAGATCTGCGTGGAATGGACGACAGTTGCAGATATCAGTATGAACTCATATGTAGCTTAATATAGATACAGGTGGCTACAGAGAAATATTTATAGATATGTGTGCATATATAGGTGAGTATACACACATCTGTTTCTTGCACAGAAGACCTGGAAGCATGGGCATAATGATCACACCTACACCCAAGTCTCGGCATTGAATACATTCTCCAATAAAAGGAACCAAGGCTCCTTGGAGAAATGGTTAATTCTAGGACTGAGACATGAAACGTACAAGATGAACCTGGAACAGAAGGTGTTCAGAAAACAAAACAAAACACACATGTGCTGGGGTATCGAAAAGGGATAGGGCCCCATTGCCAAACGGTTAACAATTTTAGCAACAAAATAGAGTAATACTGGATGATAACCCAGAGCAGGAAAACAAACATCTGAGTCCGCACTGACATATGTAATTGAATAAGTAAATACATAAACAGGGGAGCGTTGACAAATTTCCCATGGAGAATTCCAAATAATCTATGTAGATTATCTGACTTGGTTGTACATAAAGACTTTCTTCCGAGAGTACAATATGTATGCGGGAAGGAAGGGGAGTAATTTTATAGTGGAAAAACCTGACCACCTCAAGCTAGCGATCCCGGTGAACACCAACAGTGACAATTTATATTGACAGTATGTACCCTGATGTGACATGATGAGAATGGCACTTTACCTCTGTGGTTTTCCTCCCCAAACCCCGTAACTTCAATTTAATCATGCAAAAAAAAAAAAAACATCAGACAGATGTCAGTTGAGGATCATTGTACAAAATATCTGACCAGGAATACTCAAAACTGTCAAGTTGATCTAACAAGGAAAGTCTGGGAAACGGTCATAGCCAAGAGGACACCAGGAGACATGACTACTAAATATAATACAGTATCCTGGACACGACCCTGGAACAGAAAATAGGGCATTAGGAGGAAACTGAGCAAATGTGAATAAGGCATGGACTTTAGTTAATATTAACTTATCAATATTGGTTCATTATGACAAATGTACTACACTAATGTAAGATCTTAAGAACAGGGGCAATTCTCAGGGCGCCCGCCTGCCTCAGTCGGAAGAGCATGGATTCCTGATCTCGGGGTGGTGAGTTCCAGCCCCATGTTGGGTGTAAAAGATTATTTTAAATATTAAATAAATAACTTTGAAAAAGAATTCATCCAACAAATATACACTGTGCACCTACTAAGCGCGCTGCACTCGACACCTCACTTAATCATCAGCTCAAGCTATGCGCCCATTTTACAGAGGAGGAAACTGAGGACCAGAGGGGCAACCAGAGAGACTGCCCAGGTTACACAGCAATATGCGGCCCACTCAGGAGTCGAATTCTGGCCGGGCTGGTTCCAGGGCCCGAGCACCTCCTAATGCTCCCCGGATCGGGGCGGGGGAAAGGCCAGGCCCCGGCAGCGAGCGCTGGGTTCAGGCCCGGGCTCGGAACGAACGCTCTGGGCGGCACCGGCGAGGCCCTCCATCTCCCAGGGACTCAAATTCCCCTCTGCGAGTAACTTCCTGAGGGGCGCCCCGGGAAGTTCTTCTCGCCGAGCGGGNACTCACCTCCCGCGCCGCCGGGCCGCTCCCCCGGAAGTGGTTCCCTGCGGCGGAGCCCGGAAGTGACGCGTTGAGCAACCGGCGCGCTCCGCTCCGCCCGCGGCGCAGGGGTTCCGGTCTTTGTCCCCACTTTATGGGTTTGATCCCAAGGGAGAGCTCTGGGGAAGCGGGGTCCAGGTCCCTTTGTCCTCAGCCCATTTCAGCAGATGTTTATAGACGTCTGTAGACACTTTAATTCTTTACCAGGTCCTGAGCTAGGAGCTTGCAATGCAGAGGGGAGACGAGATGGGCATAGGATCTACTTCTAAAAAGCAAAAACATTGCTGAGCACGTACTCTATGCCCTGTGCCGGTTACTGGAGATGCAGTGAAATTGTGAAATAATACATGTTACTGCTCCTGTGTTTTAGAGTAATTTGTTACACAGCATAGATGACTAATAAGTACATAGACTATCAAAGAGAAGCGATTGGGTGGTAGACATCCAAAAAAGAATGAAGATCTAATCTGGGGCTCCTGGGTGGCTCAGTGGGTTGAGCTTCTGACTTCAGCTCAGGTCATGAACTGTGGTTCATGGGTTCAAGCCCTGCATCCGTCTGTCTGCCATCATCTTGGCCTGCTTCAGATCCTCTGCCTCCCTCTCTCTGTGCTCGCTCACCTCTCTCTCTCTCTCTCTCTCTCTCTCACACACACACACACACACCCACAAACATTTGAAGGAAAAAAAAAAAGAATTGAGACCTAATCTTACCTTCCAGGAGCTAACTCTCAGAGGACACAAAAATAATTAAGTCAACATCCACTAACTCCATACTTTATGAGGTGATATGGAGGATACAAAACTGTAGCATTCGTTTATTCATTCAACAAATATTTATGGAGTTTCTACCCTGGATCATGTACCATGGAACTGGGAAGACAATGGGAGGTAGGTGGGTTCCCACCTTCACTGTGCTTACAGAGGAGGGGTTAATGTCTGACACCTCCATTAATCAATCACACAGAGAAATGTATATGAATCAAGAGATATGTTGGGAGGGGCGCCTGGGTGGCTTAGTCGGTTAAGGGTCCGATTTTCGCTTAGGTCATGATCTTGTGGTTAGTGGGTTCGAGCCCCGCGTCGGGCTCTGTGCTGACTGCCAGCTCGGAGCCTGGAGCCTATTTCAGAGTCTGTGTCTCCCTCTCTCTGACCCTCCCCTGCTCACGCTGTCTCTCCCTCTCTCTCCTAGAAATAAATAAAAATATTAAAAAAAAAAAAAAGATATGTTGGGAAGAAGGGGAAACCACGAGAGAATAAACAACATGAAAGATACAATCAAGACAGGGTGATCAGGGAAGGCCTCTCTGGGGAGGTAACATATAAGCTAAGAAATAAGGAATGAGTAGGAATTTTCCAGGCAAAGAGAGGAAGGAAAGAGCTTGGCAAGAGATTGAAAGGCTGTGGGAAAGGCCTGGAACATAAGAAGGGGGAGAAACTGAAGCTTGAAGGGCACAAATATGTAGGACAAGACGTGGTACTTGTCTTTAAAGGGGCTTACTGTGGGATGTGGATGAGGAGGGTCATAGGAGACAAAGATGTTTTATGTGCTGAAATGTGTTCCCCACCAGCCCCCACCAAAAAAAGGAGTCCCAACCCTCAGTACCTCAAATATCATATATGGAGGTAGGGTCTTGACAGAGGTAATCAAGTTAAAATGAGGTGATTAAGATGGGCGCTAATCCAATATGACTGGTATCCTTATTCAAGGGAGAAATTTGGACACAGATGCACACACAGGGAGCATGCCATGTGAAGATAAAGGAAGATAAAGGATATGCTTCAGGCACCTGGGTGGCTCAGTCGGTTAAGCATCTGACTTCATTCGGCTCAGGTCATGATCTCCCAGTTTATGAGTTCAAGCCCCACGTCGGGCTCTGTGCTGACAGCTCAGAGCCTGGAGCCTGCTTTGGATTCTGTGTCTCCCTCTCGCTCTCTGCCTCACCCCTGCTTGCACTTAGTCTCTCTTTCAAAAATAAATAAACAATTTCAAAAAATAAAAAGGATGATGCTTCTGCAAGCCAAGGAATGACAAAGATTGCCAGCAATGCACTGGAAGCCAGGGGAAAGCAATGGAACAGATTCTCCCTCCAAGCCCTCAGCTTTGATTTCAGATTCCTAGACTCCAGAGTTGTGAGAAAATAAATATCTGTTGGTTAAGCCACCCAGTTTGTGGTACTTTTTTATGGCAGCCACAGCCAACTAATACGGATGTGTGGGTGCTTTGAAACCTGCTACACCATAGCCAAATGTAAAAGATACCCCATGTGGCCACTGGAGGCATAGCTACTTTCTGGCTCTCTGGAAGCTCCTGGAAAAGGCTCCAACTGAGTCTTGCTCATCCCTGTGCCCCGCATGACCCCATCAGCACCACAGCACGGCGAAGAGATCTGTGCCACACTTGCTCCGATCTGTAATATCTAGGCATGGCACACTGCTTGCACCATGAAAGAAAAAGTTGGAAAAGATTTGGTTTCTGCTCTGAAAACAATTGCTAAACTAGATGAACACGTGATGGTATAAACTGGGGCTTATAATCATTATAATAATAATATAATATAAACTGGGGTTTATAATTATTAATTCTAGCTGCCCTTTATGCCATGTTCACTAAGTGCCAAGTACTTTCCATGTATCAAGATTCTCCTGCCAGCGAGCCTGGAAGGCAGCTGTGATATTCTCATTTGCAAGTGAAGAGACCTAGGGTTGGAGAAGTTAAGCAACTTCCCAAGGCCTCACAGAGACTGTGCACAACCAGTGCACACCCGGCCAACCTGTGCAAGCCAGGTGGGCGCTGCAGGAAGAAAGGAAGGATCCACAGGGACTGAGGTATCTGAGAAGGCTTCATGAAGGAAGCAGCTCAACGTGGGTCTGGATAATGGGCTGGACTGAACACGGGAAAAGGAAAGTCGAGGTGCGAGCCTTGCTGTTCTACTTCTAAGCCCTTATTTTTGTTGGTCTCTATGCCCGGGATGCTCTCCTCTCCTGGCTTTTCACAAGGCAGGCTCATTTTCATCCCTCAGCCCAAATACAACCTTATCAGAAAAGGCTTCTCTAACCACCCATTCTGGCTGGTGGATTTTTTTTTTCTTTTGAGAGAGAGAGATAGAGACAGCATGAGCAGGGGAGGATGGTCAGAGAGAGAGGGAGACACAGAATCTGAAGGTCCAAAGACAGGCTCCAGGCTCTGAGCTAGCTGTCAGCACAGAGCCTGATGCAGCACTTGAACCCATGAACCGTGAGATCGTGACCTGAGCTGAAGTCGGATGCTTAACCAACTGAGCCACCCAGGTGCCCCTGGCTGGGGGGTTTTTTAAAGATGATGTCAGCAGTATTACCCATCCCGCAGGCTCTTCTGATCCATGACTGCCTTGACCAATAGCATACCATGGAAGAGAGCCTCAGGTATGGCACTTACCAGGCCTGGAAGTCAGCCATGTAAGAAGGGTGACTAGCCTGAGATCAGTGAGCTGGGAGAAGTCCGAGCTACATGGGAGGAAGAGATTCCAAGGAGCACCAGATGCCAGGTCAGGGAGTGAAGAACCATCTTGGAGAGGTGAAGAGATGGATAATAGGAGATAAAGCAAAGATGGTAGAATGTTAAGTATATGACCTAGGTGGTGAGTACAATGTTTGCTGTATAATCCTTTCGACTTCTTTATATATTTGAATGTTTCACTACAAAATTCTGGGCATAGAGAAACCAACTTGGAGGTAGATTCTTCAGCCCCAAATACCTTCGCTAACAACACATGGAGCAGAGATGAAGCTCCCAGTCCAGACTGTTCCAAATTCCTGACCTGCATAATCATGAGCTAAACAAATGAGTACTTTAAGCCACTAATTTTGGAGTTATAGGTAACAGAAACTAAGTAGCCCTCTCTTACTTTCTATCACAGCTCCCTGTGCATTTCCTTTATAGCACTACCTCAGCTTGGGATTGTCTTGTTTCCTTGCTTATTCATCATAAGCCTCTCATCCGCTAGAGTGTAACTTCTGTTTCCTTTGCTCACTCCTTTTGACAACACCTAGCACATCGCCTGGTACATGGAGGTACAAGTGAATGTTTGTTGCATGACTAACGGAGCCCGGGAGATGGAGCCCCTCTGTAGATTCATGGGAGAGAATATAGAATTCATGGATGGGGGGAAAGCTGGAGTTTGTCAGATGGGCTGCCCAACTCCCATTTGTGCAAATCTCAAGAAGCAGGAAGAGGCAGCCCCCTCTCCCACTATGGCAGATGCATGGGGTAAACACATCCTCACCTCAATGCCTGCTAGAGCATGGAGGCTGGATGTACTCATGACCTGTCAGAATCCCCCATCCCAGACCAAATCCGGAGGCAGAAATTCCAGCCAGAAGGGTCAGTCAGAGACAGTGGCAAATCCAGAGTTGGGGGCCTTGTTCAGACCAGGCAGTTCCAGGGACAGGATCTTAGCCACTTGGCTTTGGGTGGTTCCTGCCTGAGCCCAGGTCTGCAGTGTCCCATTGTCTCCTTCTGCCTTAGGTTCAGCTGAGGTGTGAAACCAAGGACGCTGAGTGTGGCAGATCTTGATAAATCCAGGACACAGGGCCGAAGCAAGGGTCCTTTTTCCTCTAGGTGATCTGGACATCTTCTACGTGCCAGAAAGGCCCGGGACAGGTTCCCCTCTGAGGCAGCAGGGCCCAAACAGCCATGAAGACTCATCACATCCTGGACTCTTGCTTTGGGCCTCCAGGAGCCTTGTAGTATAGTAGGTAACCAACTCTGATTGACAAGACCTGTTCTTCTCTTGCTTTCTACAAGGTATGACATGGACTCACGGCTGGAGTCCACTCTCAGAGGTCTGTAAACACAAGGTACCCACGTCCTTTTCCTGTACTCTAGGATCTTCCAGAAGCAGGTCTGCTACAAGGAGGAGAGGTTCACAATCCAGTGCAGAGCTCATGAGATTGGTCAGCAAAGAGAATTTCCATTAGAAGATAGACTACATGTCAATACCAGCCTCCTCTTCCCAGGAAAACCCAGTCTAACTTGTTCTTGAGACCCAGGATCTCCCACAGTCCTGAGACCTGAAAAGCTTTATTCAGCAGACATTGTTTGAGTGCCACCTGTATGTCAGGTAACACTGGGGACAAGATCCTGGGCTCTGGTGGGGGAGAGAGACACAGAAACAAACTAATACAATAGGATATTTTGAGTTCTCCAAAAGAAGTGTGTGCAAAGGGACATAAGAACCCAGGAGAAGCATAGGACTCTGCCTTTGGCAATCATGGAAGGCATCCCAGAGTAGGTGACATTCACTCTCCCGAAGGAGTCTACAGCAGAAGCAAAGGCTCAGGCCAGGGCTCGCACCTCCAGCCCCTCAAGGAGCGAGTCCAGAACTTCATCTCTCTAAAATACTTCAGTCATAGGCGCAGCACAGACTTCACGTGCATCTAGCATGTGGATGGTATTAATTACCTCCGTGTTTATTAAGTGCCCCATTATACCTGACTCTCGCCAACAGCACGGTTGGCTCCTTGGGCTAAACCTATGCTAAATATTCAATTACCCACAGCACAAGCAGAATCGTATTTGGCAGGGATTAGTTCACTTGTCCTGTGAAGGCACTTTTCCAGCTGAATGATAATGGTGTCTTTTAATTGTGTGGTATCCTCCTCTTGAGGGAGTTTAAGCCAGAATATCTCCTCAGAGGAAGACAGAACCTGGGTGTCATCATCTCTATGTTGTACTTGGATGAACTCTGGAGAGAGATCTGGCGCTAGCCACATAAAGCTGCAATCTTACTTCTCTTTTGGGGCCCAGCTCAGATGACCTCCTCTTTGAAAGTTTTTCAACTCCCTCCTGAGAATTTCCCTGAAGTTCACGACACTGAAGGAAGTTGAGAGCAATGGCAGAGCCCTCACTATGTACAGGGCCCTGTGATGGATGCTTGGCTTGCATTCACTCACTTGATCGCACCTCCCTCCTCCCCCAGCAACCCTGAGGGAGTATTTCCATTTCACAGCTGAGGAGACTGAGACACAGAGAAGTTGAGAGACGGGTCTTGGATTGAGCAACTAATAAGTATCCGAGTCAGGATTCGCACCCGGGCCTCTGAGCCCATTGTCTTAACCAACACAATCCTGGCCCACTTGTTCTTTCATTCAACAAGTATTTATTGAACACCCACTGTATACCCAGTCTTGCCAGGAGTATAGTACTTGCTAGGGATGCAGTAGTGAGGAAAACATCATCCTATCCTAACAAAGATTATTGTCTAGAAGGAAAGACAATTTAAAATCCTTCCACAATTATTTAATTAGACACATCAATCATCAGCCAATGTTAGCAGAATGTAACTCAACTGGATAAGACATTTAGCAGGTTGAGAAAAGAAATCAGGTGCCTGGATGGCTCCTTGTTTTCTCTAATTCAGGGGTCAGTCAATTCTTCCTTTCTTCTTAGATTCTGTAACTGGGCAATGCCCACCTATGCCCACATTTGCTTTGGGAATATCCACAAATCACTTCCCTCCCTGAATCACAGCTTTCCCAGCTGTAAAATGGGAATGGAAATAACAAAAGAGTGGAAGCAACCCAAATACCCATCAACAGGGGCTGTTTACATAAATGATGGTACGTTTACACCATGGAATATGCAGCTGTTAAAAAGCATGATACAACCTGAAATGCTGGAGAAGGATCGCTAAGACATCATTGAGTGAAAGAACCAGGTCAAGGATGGTGGGTATGGAATATTCCCAATTGCTTACATAAAAAAGGAGAAAGGAGATAAAGGAACGTGCTTATCTATGCATGGGCTATTCCAGCAAAGATGCACCAGACACAGGTAATAGGACAGGTTCCCCCCAGGGAGGGGACCCGGACACCAGGGCTTGTGGGGAGACTTACTCTCTCTTTCTCTCTCTCCCTCTCTCTTTTTTAGAGAGAGCACACTTGAGTGGCAGAGAGGGACAGAGGGGGAGAGAGAATCTGAAGTGGGTTCCATGCTGACACGGGGATCAATCCCACGACCCTGGGATCATGACCTGAGCTGAAATCAAAAGTTGGATGCTAGACCAACTGAGCCACCCAGAAGCCCTGAGACTTCCTCTTACTGTGTGCCATTTTGTACCTTTTGAATTTTACACTGTGCATGTAATGTCTTGAAAGATAAATTAATCAATTCTTTAAAGATTTTTATACAACATTTTGATGGGAATGCAAATGCAGTCAAATAGGGCTGCTCACATCTGCCCACCTTACAGTGTTATTGTTAGTTTCAAAGGAGAGGTCAGGTTTGGCAATCCTTGGAAAATAGAAAACAATCGGAACACATGTTGCTCCTAATGAGACGAGGTAGGAATAAGGGCCACACACAGAAAAAAAGAGCAGAAAGAAGCAGGAAAAGCGGAGAGAAACAAAGAGGCCATGCATAAAGAGATTGACCCCAGCAGAGAGAAAATCACAGTTACTTTAGTGCCACTGAGACCCCAAGGCTGTTGTGCTACCTGCTTCTCTCTAACCAGCTGCCAGGTTGCCATGGTAATGTAATAGCCTGTGAAAAGCTTATTTATGAGTCTGAAAACATTAAAAAAAAAAAGCTAGCAAGCTGCAGACAGGCAGCAATGAGCAGAGAAGGGGCCTGTGTGAAAAGAAGCATCAGGGTGACCTTCCCGGGGCTTGAGCTCCCCCCTTGAAAACTAGCGGGGTTGGCCAAGAGCACGTATCCAAATCACCTAGAGGGCTAGTTAAAACACAGATTGCTATGTTTTAACTAACCCCAGAGATTCTGATTCGATAGGTCTGGAGTGGGGCACTTCTTTTTGTGTGTGTGTGTTTATTTTTTGAGAGAGAGTGAGAGAGATACAGAGCGCGAGTGGGGGAGGGACAGAGAGAGAGGGAGACACGGAATTCAAACCAGGCTCCAGGCTCTGAGCTGTCAGCACTGAGCCCGACACAGGATTCAAACTCACGAACCGTGAGATCATGCCATGAACCGAAGTCAGACGTTTAACCGACTGTGCCACCCAGGCCCCCCTGGAGTGGGACACTTCTAACAAGTTCCCCGGAGGTGCGAATACTGTGGTTTGGGGACCATATATAGTCACTGTCCTAAAAGATCTCTAAAGGCCTCTCCAACTCAGGAATTCCATGAGCCGTGTGCTCCAGCTCCCATACTCCCTGAGCACATCCATCTGCTCCATCAGCTCCTCTGTTAAGTAAGCAGCTACAACATCTCAAAGGATGGCCCAACACAGGTTTCAAGGTAGCTCAAAGCACCGGGGGTGGGGGTGGGGGGGTGCCAAGAGCTTACAGGGCAGTTTCCGAGGCAGAGGCCAACACCTCATACAAGCAATTGCATGGAAAGATTGGCCAGTATTCCAGCTGTCTTTGCCAGGACTCTCTCACGGGGCTTATTAACTGGGTGCGATAGCCAACAGGTGCCGCTGGGCCAGAGGAAGGGCGGCTGCCAGTTAAGACCGAGGCTGACCAAGGGCCAGGGCTGGTTGGAGAGGGTTTGAAAATGGTAGAAGCCAACTCTTCAAGCACTATAATTTACCACAGTGGGATTCTGATTCCCTGCAGAAATGGAAACAGGCAGACAAATCCAAACCCCCAACCCCATCCAATACACAGAGCACGCTCAGTGAGAAAGTTCATGGCTAGGGTAGAAGGCAGCATTGAGGACAAGTCCTTCCCTATTCAGGATTTCTTATACATTCAACAAATATTTGTAGAGCACCAACGATGCCCCAGACATACCAGGTGACCCACACTTGGGTGGTGAGCCAGGGTAGCCCCTGTCCTCACGGAGTCTACACTTAAGTGAAAGGAGACAGACATTACTCAAAGACTCATATGATTTAATTGTGCCGTGGTTATATAAATGAGTGATCTTATTCTTAGGAAATAATCCTTAAATACCTAGGGGTAAAGGCCAAGATGCCTGCAACTTTTTCTCAAGCAGTTCAAAAACATAGCAATCATGTATGTAGTATGTTAGCTATACATGTATGATTGTACATATAAGCATATAGTCTATCATGCACAGAGAGAGAAATAGAGAATAATAAAGCAAATGTGACCAGACATTAACAATTGTTGAATCCGGACCAAGGATCTATGGGAATTCTTTGCATTACTCTTGCAACTTTTCTGAAAGCTTAGTAAGAGTACCAAGCCTTGAAGATTCTCTTTCAGGTCTTCAGATGAATACAGTTATCTGCCGGGTTGAAGAGGTACCATTGAACTACAATGTGTACCCATAAAAGCATATTGACAGAGAAGCTCTTCAACAAATTCCTTTGTATAAGATTCTGTGACATTAAAACAGTCCTATCTCAGTGTAATGTTTTGTTGTGTACATTACAAATTCGTTTAAAAAAAGAAAAACAACACCCCCCCCCACCAAAAAAAGAATCACATAAATGCTTAGAAATTGTAACAGTGATGAGTCCTTTTTTTTTAAAGTACAGAATGATGTAAGGACCTAAAACTGGCGAGGTTTGTCTTAGAGAGGCCAAGGAAGGCTTTCTTGAAGTGGCGGGCTTGACATCCGGTCTAAGCAGAAGTTGACCAGGAGAAGAGAGCTGCCTTCCAGGCAGAGGACAGGGCTCCAGCAAAAACCCTTTTGTGGGAAACGAGAGCACACTGGAGGAACTGACAAAAATGAAACCTTGGAGCTGAGGGCTGCCACATCCTCTCCTTCCTAGCTCAGCATCATGGTAAGGAGCTGGGCACGGGTCAGGGTTTCGGGAAAAGGCCGCTCCTCTGGCCCAGGGAGGAGTCCATATTGTTTCTCTCTTGCCCTTTGTGGTTCGCTTTCTTGTGTGTCTTGCTCTGGCTCCCCTCGAACCTCGGTTCTTAAGACTCTGCTCAAATGCAGCTCCCCAGGTACCACTGGGCCAGAAGGCCAGCAACATTTGGCACCATGATCTGACAGCATATCACCACCACTTGCTTTTAGCTCCATCTCAGCCCCAAATCCCTGGCTGCCATTCACCAACCTCTTTACTACCATGGAAAGAACAGTGGGCTGTCCTTTAAACCCATTTCTCCCATTTGCTTCCAGGGCCTCAGGCAACCGGCTCTGTCTGTGGGCGGCTTGTGCGGCTTCCATCTGCTTTTCACCCACCACTGGTTTCCCAAGAACGGCACATGGAGCCACCTCCTAGATTTCTTACGGGGGGTCAGCCAAGTGCAACCCTGGGCAATTTGGAAGCACCAACCTGCATAACTAACACATGGTGTCTGCATGGCATCTTTCATCCAAGTTATCCAAGCGTTTTGCTGACACGGGGTAACATCAAACCAAATCCTGAACCCCAGGGGATGAGCGACATTTCATTAGGTGTTCATGGGATCAGAGAATTCAGAACTTTTTTTTTAATGTTTATTATTTTTGAGAGAGAGAGAGAGAGCACAAACAGGGGAGAGGCAGAGAGAGGAGACAGAGGATCTGAAAAAGTAAGCTCTGAGCTGTCAGCACAGAGCCCGACGTGGGGCTCGAACTCATGAACCGTGAGATCATGACCTGAGCCCAAGTCGGATGCCTAACCAACTGAGCCGTGCAGGTGCCCCTCTGAATTCAGAACTTAAAGGGAACTTTGAGCTCTCATGGTCTAGCACCCTCATGCTGTAGATCAGCTCAGAGAAGTGAAAGAACTTGTCCAAGGTCACAGAGCAAGTCTGTAGAGGAGCTGGACCCAGAACCCAGGTTTCCTATGCCTGGCAGAAGGCCAGAGTCCTATAACTAAACCAGTTTACAAACCATATGCAGGACCCCAGGAAGCTAGCATTCTGAATGGCAGCAGGAAGCAGAGTTATTCTTCGTTATGAAGTGAGCAGTCTGGAGAGCCAGGGTGGGAGACGAGCCCCAGAAATCTGGCCTGTTGCATTCAGCAACTACTCCTCCTGTTATTTTTAGTCTGTTTGGTTTCACTTTAGACCCGGTTCCTATTTCACATTTATGACTAGAGGCCTCTGGGTGAGGAAAAGGGAAGTCAGAAAGAAGATTCTTTTCTTTTGTCCTCTGCAAATCTTTCCAGACTTTTTTTTCCTTTGTAACATTTCTTTCCCAGGGCCCCGACGAGCTTCGCAAATCTGCATTGCCAATCCCCTGCTTGCCTTCTCTGTAATTATCTTGGGAAAATTTAAATTCCTTATCATGGCTTTATGACAATACCGGCTCGAGATAAGCAAGCCAGGCTTCCATTCTGAGGTCTTGTCAAATTGCCCTCAGTAGGTTCACTTAATAGGAATTATTGTTACCGTTTTTTTGAAGTGTGATAATGGCATCGTGACTATGTTAAAGAAAGAGTCCTCATCTTTTTTTGTATTACATGCTTAAATATTTATGGATGAAATGATAAGAGGTCTAGGATTTGCTGCAAAATATGCTAGTGGGGAAAGGTAAAGAAAAATACGCTCCCTTAATACCTTGTTTTCTACCTCCTTTCTCCAGTGAGTCCTTTTTGCTGTGTCTTCCCCACCCTGCCACCCCCAATCTATGAACACATTTATTTTATCTCTGGGGATGGGCTTTGCCTCTTGGAGTCTCAGCAGAGAAGACAGTGCGGAGGCTGAAGCCAAAGAGGCTCAGATTCAAAACCCTGGCTCCACCCTGAGGGGATCAGCGACCAAAGACGAGACATTTATCTGCGACATGGAAGTCATACACTGACAGCAGCCACCTTTTCAAACTGTCTGCTTGTCCACTGCTTCTGATTCACTGCCAGGTGCCCTGGAATGTGCATTCCAAGGTCCCACCGAGGCCCCACAGCATGGCTACCTTCTTCTTGGCACTGGCCCCTGGCCTGGACCCAAGCTCTAGACTGAATCCAACTGCCTGTTACCTGCTTCCTTCCGGAGCTCCCTTGAGTCCATAAAATCTCACCGTGTGGAAATCAGAGCTCACTGCTCCTTCTGGCAACCTGCTCCCCCAGAGAACACGATCACCCCTCAGGCCCCCCGCTGGGAACATCAGCTCATTCTCAACATCTCCCCCTCCCCCACTTCCCTTGCCTTTTCTACTCCAGGCCCAGTGGTGCCATCTTCAGGAGCCCTCTCACATCCAGCCCCATGTGCTCCCTGCTACCTCCTTGGTGGGCCTTGGCTCAGGCCCTTGGAACCACCGGCCTGGACAGCTGTAAAAGCTTCCTAGCCAGGCTCCCTCCCTGTGACCACTCTGCTTTTCAGTATCCCCTCCGGGCTGCTGGCTTGAAAGCCTCCCATGGGGCTCTCTCCGCTGAGAAAAGAAAAGGCCCAAATTCCTAAGCATGGTATTTGACACCCTGCACAGCTGGGTCTTCACATATTGTTCCAGAATCATTTTCTGTATTTCTTGCCAATGAAGTCGTAGGCCTGGGTTTCTCAGGCTGTGGTCTCGCACACCTGCATCAGAATCACCTGGGGCCTTGGTTAAAAATGCAGAAGGCTGGGCCCTACCCCACACAACTAAATGTGGGGGTCCAGGGCCCATGCACACAAAGGCTTGAGGACCCTCACTGTAACCACCCGGACAACTAGATATGCACTGATCATGCATCCCGGCCTCTGCTCCCGCCGTAGTCAAGTTTCCCTTGTCTTCAAGGCCCAGCTTAAATGTCATCTCTGCATCTTTGCTGAGCCCTAGCAGGGCAAATCCCCCACCCACTCTGCTCCTTTGGCGCACGAAACGCACCTCTCTTATAGACTGTGCGTATCACGCCAGATCTAATTATCTGTTTGCCTGCCTGCCTTCCTAGCTAGAATGAAGTCTGCACCAAAGCAAGCCTGCAGAATGCCTGGGGCCCCCCCGCACAGCGGATGGAACATAGCAAGCCCTGGGTAAATATCTATCTACTAATTTGAATTGTAGCTTACCATTTCTTGGTTCCCGGATACCAAAACATAATGCTGAGCACCCAGAGGGCATAATTACGTGGATGCCTGATGGGTGAATTATCAAAGGACGGATGAAACCCTGAATGAATGATGAAATATGCAAATAAATTAGTGATGAATTTTCATCATTGATTAACATTCTGAAATGCTTTGCGCCTGCCTGAGTCTATTTCGATCCTGAAGGATGTGTGAATTGGGTCAGATGTGAGCCTGGGACTTTTGGTTCCAGGTTCAACTGGTGAAATCACCAACATTCCGATGTTAATAAAAAATGTCACTATCACCACATCAAGTGCATGTGAAAAGTACAGTGCCACTTTGTCATCAGCCACCGGAAATCTTCACTCTTCACATTAATCACGCCACCTCACAGGGTCCACAGAGACCCTACCAATACTGCTCAAAGGGAAGTCTGGTGTCTGGTGTCAGGAGCCGGCAGAAATCAGCCTTAAGATGCTGAGGCTGGGGGCGCCTGGGGGGCTCAGTCGTTTAAGTGTCCGACTTCGGCTCAGGACATGATCTCACAGTTTCTGGGTTCGAGCCCCGCATCGGGCTCTGTGTTGACAGCTAGCTCAGATCCTGGAGCCTGTTTCAGATTCTTTATCTCCCTCTCTCTCTGACCCTCCCCTGCTCATGCTCTCTCTCTCTCTCTCTCTCTCTCTCGCAGAAATAAATAAAACATAAAAAATTAAAAAAAAAAAAAAGATGCTGAGGCTGGAGAGGCGCCTGGGTGGCTCAGTCAGTTAAAAGTCCAATGTTGGCTCAGGTCACGATCTCACCGATCCATGAGTTCGAACCCTGAATCAGGCTCTGTGCTGACAGCTCAGAGCCTGGAGCCTGCCTCAGATTCTGTGTCTCCCTCTCTCTCTGCCCCTCCCTGCTCACACTCTGTCTCTCTCTCTCTCAAAAATAAACATTAAAAAAAAATTTTTTTTAAAGGTGGAAAGGGAGTAGCATGGCCTCAGGGCACTAGGGCATGTCTGGAGGCAGACCTGTGCCACTTTGGGCCATGGCTTCCCCATTTACTGTCTGAGTGAGGTTAGATGAGTTACCCAATGGCTCCAACACTCAGTTTCTTCCACCATAATTGGGGCGCCTGGGTGGCTCAGTTGATTGAGCATCCAGCTCTTAATTTCAGCTCAGGTCATGATCCCAGGGTCATGGGATAGAGCCCCACATCAAGCTCCATGCTGAGTGTGGAGCCTGCTTGAGAGTCTCTCTCTCCCTCTGCCTCACTCCTCTCTCCCCATCTAAAAATAAAAAAGCAACCACTTTGTGCTCTTAACCATTAAAGTTATTGAATGAGGTCATGTATGTTACATGACTAGTACATAGTAAGCATTAAGAGATAGTACGGCTATATTTCCATGACTCAGGATAACTGGATTCTGATAAGGTGTTGGGTGCAGGTGAATGGGACTGACCCAGGGGCTGGAGTGATAGGAGTTAGGCAGGAAGCCAGGTGTCAGCCATGGATTAGGGGTGGGTTGTGGGGTTTTTAGAGGTGAGTTCCAGTTCCAAAGGTGGGGCTGGGTGTGGAAGATGACCTGCATTCTGCTTTGGGTCCTGGGTGTTCAGGGGCTGGATGACATGAGGTTGGGGAAGGTCGGGAGGAGGTGGCTGGGCTGGAAACTTGAGCCCTGCAGAGAAACCAACAGCTCTACCTCCAGTCTGGAAGTGTCTGAGAGCACTTCGGCCCTACTCCGGAGCCCAGGTTTACTGCATCCATGGCTAATGGAGCTCTGTCACCTGCACTGTCGCCACAGAGGGGAAGTAAAGCCATAACCTGGCCCCCCAACACTGGGCACCCAGTTCAGATGGGAAACTAGAAACTGGCATCCTGGGCAGGCTGTGGGTTTTTCCTGTAGACAGTCAAATAACGACCAGTGCCTCTGGCTGTGTCCCTAAGATCCTCCCACTCAGATTCCAAGTGAGAAGGTGCCTCCCAACAGATAGATGCCGCCCTCCTCTGCTGGCCTGACGAGCCAGGTGTGAAGAAGGCTCTGTATGCTGGGCTTTCTCCTGGGGTCGAGGAGCACACAGCTTCCCCTAACTGGAAACGCAGCTGAGAAGCCAGGGTAGGAAATGGGCAGCCCAGCTGGCTGAGGAGGGGGTGGCCTAACATAAACGACCGACCTGGACCTCTCCTGGATTTCACAGGAAACAAAACCCAGCACTTGGGGCCTCTGGTGTTTGCAGGGAAGGCTGACACCCCCCAAAGACTGGGGAACAGCGACATCTCCTGGCTGCCTGCAGTCACGGCCCTTCTCCCTGGTTAGAGAATCACAGGGCCTTCAGAGACCATCTTAGGGACCAGATGCTTTTAAAATATGAGACCAAAGAGGATTTGGCCTTTGATTCAGTCAATCTGGGGTGGAGCCCGAGATTCTGCGTTTCTAACAAACTCCCAGGAGATACTGTTACTGCTGGTCTAGGAAACACACCTTCATTATCAAGCTTTATGTATACCAGTTACATCTCAATAAAGCTGAGAAAAGAAAGAAGGCTTTAGGGGGCTCAAAATTTAATCAGATGTGGGGCACCTGGGTGGCTCAGTTGGTTGGGCATCTGACTCTTGATTTTGGCTCAGGTCGTGATCTCACAGGTCATGGGATCGAGCCCCACTTTGGGCTCTTTGCTGACAACGTGGAGCCTGCTTGGGATTCTCTCTCTCCCTCTCCCCCCGCCCCCCCCCCCATTCACATTCTGTTTCTCTCTGTCTCTCAAAANATAAACAATTATTAAACATTTTAAATTAGATCTGGTTGCAGACATCTCACGTGTTTCAGGAAAGGAGACACTTCCACATATACAATCAGTCAACCACAAGGCAAGGCCAGGAGGGAGGAGCAGGGTGTGGGAACGCTTCTTGGGGAGGTGGGCTCCAATGCCCAGTCACATCTCCACCTGGGAGAGCTTGCCTACAAGACCAGCTGGGGATGGCCTTCCTGTGCCAGCATGCCAGACACCTGTATTGCACCTACCAGCCCAGAAAGCCAACCTGGTTAGCATTCATAACTGACTCGGCGCAGGCCTAAAGATTCCACACAAGGCGAGTGTTTAAAAATACTTATGGGGGGCGCCTGGGGTGAAATTACGCCTCCAATTTCGGCTTAGATCATGATCTCATGGTTCGTGGGTTCGAACCCTGTGTCAGGCTCTGTGCTGACAGCCAGCTCAGAGCCTGGAGCCTGTTTCAGATTCTGTGTATCCTTCTCTCTCTGACCCTCCCCTGCTCACACTGTCTCTCTCTCTGTCTCTCTCTCTCTCTCTCAGAAATAAATAAAAGATTTTTAAAAAATTTTTTAATTAAAAAATAAAATACTTATGGGAGTAACATTTCCAAGCAACCCAGAATTGCTTAATTGATTTGCTAAGTACAATCAACTTCACCTCTTTAAAAAATGCTCTCCTAATGGCCTTTCCAAATGCGGACTTTTCCAGAAAGAGAGAAACTTCTGATGGATCACCAACCAATCACAGGCATTTCTGCTTGGGTAGGATATGAAGTAGGAGAAAGGACCCCATCAGCCTCATTTTACAGAAGGGGAAACTGAGGTTCAGGCAAGTCAGGTGACTTTGCCTGAAGCCACCCAACCAGGTCACCCATTTGAACCTTGGTCCCCCACGCTGACATAGCCCTCAGGAGCACTCCTGTGACAGCTGCTACTGCTGAAGCCATAAAAACAGGCCTAGAAGGCACACTAGGTGGGGAGTACCGAGGGAATCTGGGAGTCTGGGGTCCAGGCCTTCCCCTTCGCTGCACACTGGCCTCGGGCTGGGACCGCTGCCCTCATCCAGGGAGGGCGATGAAAGCAGCTTTTACAAAGCAGGGTCTGAGGCTCTCAGACAGGCCCCCTTTGTCGACTTCCTCTGCCCTCCCCACCCCCAGGCCCACTGCCTTCGGCATCACCCTCCTTGAATGGCTGGCTCCAACACACTGGAAATTTGCAACACAAACGCGCGGCTTGTCTCTCTCCCAACGGAACCTCTCAGCCCCAGCCTTTCAGGGCCTCTTAAAGCCTGCCTTTCTCTGGGGCGCTTTTTTTCCACAGCTCAAGTCCCCAGCCCCTAACGCAGGCACGATCGCTAATTAACTCTGGGTTAAAACCCGTCCTGGGAGGGAAGCTGGGTGCCTTCAGCCAGGAGGACAAGGATGGGGTGCTGGCTGTGGGGATGGGCGGGGGGGGGGCTGCGCTCTCACCGTCAGGGCTCATTCTGGCTGCTTCCCTCATCCTCCGCCTCAAGGGGTTTGAGAATCTACTGCAAATGAAGCCCATCTTCCCAGATGGCTCCTGCTCTCCTCGCCACCACTCTGCCCAGCTTTCAAAGAGCTCCGCTCTGATCATTAAGAACTACAGTAACAGCTGCCTTCTGCCTCGGGCATCAGACACTTTACCAGCATATTTCTGATCCTCACAACAACCTGGGGAGAGGTAGATATGATCATCCCCATTGCACAGATGTGGTAACCGAGGCTCAGAGGAGAAGAAACCCCTGGCCCAGAATCACGCAGTTTACAAGTGGAAGAGCTGAGTTTCGAATCTATATCCATTGGCCTCATACTTCTCTCTGCTCCCCACCTGATGCTCTCCTAGCTTCCAGGAGACCTTTCCCTTCTCTCGGGGCATTTAACCATGTGTCTGTCTCAAGCTCCCTGCCTGAGGTAAATTACTCAGCTTCTCACAGGCCTGCCTCCTGCAGCTCTAAGTACAAGCACACGCCACTTCCCTCCTAGCACACAAGAAAATGCCATATGCAGGGGGAAAGGCCCATCTCGCTCTCCCAAGATTAGAAATAGGGCCAGGCCTTCAGGGACTGGCAAACACCTAACCCAGGGAGCTCTGTGCAGGCCTCATTAAGTGCTTCCTAGGTGTTTGCGGGGTAACGAAGCTCTAGTTTAAGAGCTGCGCAGGGAGCTCTCCATCGTGGCTGGCAGGAATGAAAATGGGGGTGCCACTTTGGAAAACAGTTTGGCAGCTTCTTCAAAAGCGAACGATTCACTTACCATATGACCCAGCAGTTCCTCTCCTAGGTCACCACCCAAGAGCTATCAAAGCACCTGTTCGTACAAAGCCTTATACACGAACATTCATAGCGGCGCTTTTCATAATAGCCCCAAACTGAAATCAACCTAAATGTGCATCGCGGAGAATGGGTGAACAAGCTGTCAGCCTTCCGTACAATGGAAGGCACTGAGCAACAATGTGGAACAGGCTATCGATATGGATCAAACACAAATGAATCTCAAAAACAGGTGGTTGAGTGAAAGAAGACTGACAGCAACATGGACATATTATGTGACTCCATAATTCATATGAACTTTCTGGCAAAGGAAAAACTATAGAGCCAGAAGGTGGATCAGCAGTTGTCTGAGGCTGGGGTTGGAGTGGGAATTGGTAGAAAATGGGCCGAAGGGAACTTTTGGGGGTGACAGAGGTATTCTAAATAGGGTTGTGTGATAGTGACACAATTTTATAAACTTATGAGAACTTGTTGAATCATAGACTTCAAACAGGTGCCTTTTATGGTGTATGAGCTATATATACTTCAATAAGACTGTTAAAGTTCCCGGGGCACCTGGGTGGCTCAGTCAGTTAAGCATCCGACACTTGGTTTTAGCTCAGGTCATGATCTCACAGTTTTTTAAGCCCAGTGTCTGGTTCTGTGCTGACAGTGTGGAGCTTACTTGGGATTCTCTCTCTCCCTCTCTGTCTCTGCCACTCCCCTGTTCATGCTGTCTCTGTCTCTCTCAAAATAAATAAATAAATAAATAAACTTAAAAAAATAAAAATAGGGTTGCCTGGGTGGCTCAGTTGGTTAAGTGTCCGACTTCAGCTCAGATCATAATCTCACAGTTTGTGGGTTCAAGCCCCGCATCAGGCTCTGTGCTGACAGCTCAGAGCCTGGAGCCTGCTTTGGATTCTGTGTCTCCATCTATCTCTACCCCTCCCCTGCTCATGCTCTATTTCTGTCTCTCATAAATAAATAGAATGTTGAGAAAAATGTTTTAAAGTGTTTAAAAATTAAAAATAAAAAGCAAAACTGTTAAAGTTCTTTTAAAAAGAGTAGAAGAAGACCCAGAGGGCCAAGGAAGGGCCTTAGGAGAATATTAGCCTGGTGTAGGGCACTGGATTTGGGAGTCAGAAACCGTTTTCGAGTCCTGGCGCCACCGCTGTCCAGGTGTGTGACTGTGGATAAGTGGGTAACCTGTGTCTCTGTTTTCTTACTTATTACAACTACAATAGTAACAATAGTGAGAGTTAATTTTTAAGACTTTATAGCAGGCCTGTACCTTATGCACTGGCACATTAAAAAAATTTTTTTTTAATGTTTTATTTATTTTTGAGAGAGTAAGAGAGACAGAGCATGAGTGGGGAAGGGTCAGAGAGAAAGGGAGACACAGAATCTGAGGCAGGCTCTGAGCTGTCAGCACAGAGCCTGACGCAGGGTTCGAACCCACAGACCGCAAGATCACGACCTGAGCTGAAGTTGGACGCTCAACCAACTGAGCCCCCCAGGCGCCCCTGCACTGGCACATTTAATTCTCACCCAGCAGCCTCATGAGTTGAGCCCTATCACTCTCCTCTTATAGATGAGAAAACTGAGAAGAGGCATGAAGTCCTGAGCACAATGCTTGGCAACAGAGCTTCCAGTAAGGTAGCATTCTGATCCCCATGGCTTCTCCAGCCAATTCCGTGCGTCCTACATCTGCACTCTGGCCTGGTGTCCATTGTGAGTTTTCCGCTCTGGGTGGTCCCCACCTTGCATTCCCTGAGATAACCTCACCCCTCCTGAGCGTATGAGAACCTATGGCCCAGGGGGCTCCCAAATGCTCCATCTGCCCTCTCTTAGTCCCTGGGAACCTGGCCTGACCTGACTGCTTTGTGTCCAGGCCAGCATGACGACGAGCCGCTCAGTCCCTGCGTCTGTGGGAAACAGCCCATGTGTGCTCTGTGCCAAGAACGTGGCTCCGTGCAGGCTGCGGCGAAGGCTCACAGCACATCATTGCTAAGAGGTTCTTTCAGAACCTACTGGTTCTGTGGCCCATGGAGGTGCCCCAGGGGCAGCCAGAGGTAGTCTTCACTCGACCCTCGACCCTCGTCAACCAGAGCAGTTTCCTGTTTTAAATATGCTTTATACACTGCATTTCCATAGAAGATTCCTGAAGAAACTTCTACACCATCTTTTTTTTTTTTTTAAGTTTGAAAGCTGCTGTTCTCTGGCAGCCCTCGCTTTTCCAAGTTTAGAAACTGAGATCTGGGAGGTAGAAGTAACTTGCTGAGGGTCACAGAGATCGTGACTCACAGACACAGGAGGGGTGGGCAGGGCCCTGGACCCGAAGCTTACGGCTCTTTCTACTCCCCCACAACAGTCGTGTGGGAAACCGGCGTTTCTGACTCACAGACTTTTAGGCCATTCTAGAAGATTCTTTAGCTACAGGCTAGTAAAATCTGGAAACACAACAACCCTCCCAAGGTTTTCCATCTCCTTCCGTGTTTGGCTGCCCTGACACATGAGAACAGGTGCTCCCCGGGCTAGCTGTCTACGCTCCTGGTCTGTGACCGCAACAGATGTAAATCGAAGAGGGGAAACCTTGATAATTGGACAAGAGAGAGAGCATAGAACATCGCGCTAAGGAGAGAAAAACACTCATCTGTAATAAGCGGACTACCTGAAAGTGAGATAAAGTTGCACACGGACAAAACAAAATTATATCAACTTTTTAAAAGGCACATTTAACTCTGAGAGTAAATGAACCTTTGGTGTTTCACTGTTATGATTACTCCAATTACTGGAGAAGCAGTATTACTCTTCTATTCCCCTCGGAATAATATCATGACTTGGTGCTCTGCCCATAAAGGGAAAGTTCCATATGGGTCTTCAACTGCAAGGGGGAAAATCTCTTTCCCCTATTAGGGGTTGTCAATGTGATGCTAAAAACGGTCCTTTGGTTGACTTGTGGGTAATTGATTCTCTGACGCTGGCGACGCTTAGGAAAATGAAGGTATAAATGATGGGAGTGCCACGCAGCCGCCGAGCAAACGCCGAGCCCCAGGTCCAGGCAGCTGGAGCAGCGCCTCATAGCAGAGGGGACATCTGCCATATCAGAGGTGAGAGAGGATGGTCCTGGGGGCTGGGCTGGATGGGGGCAAGACGGTTGACCTTCTCACCAACTCAGAGACACCAAGTCAAAGAGGCCCACCATCATCCTCGTCGCCTGTGGACTAGTGAGTACATTCAGGCCCCTGGTTAGGGGCTCTGGAACAAGGTTTTGATGGTTGACGCCATGTTGAGGTTGTCTTGGATACAGTGCACCTCAACGGTGGAGAAGGCGCAGGCAGACAGATGTGTTCCAGGGGTCTGTCAGGGGACGGACGAAGTCTCAGAGCTCCTTCCAGGGGGTACAGGCAGGCATCTGGGGCAAGACGTGAGCTGGCTAGATCCTCCCAGCAGCAGTGGGGTTCTGCCATGGATGGGGAAGGAGCCAAGTGGCTGTGCAAATCAATACCGCCCATCTCTTGCTCCGAATCCATTCAACATAATTGCCTGGAAATTGATAACATTTTGCTTTCTTGCTCAGTTGCAGCCGCGCTCCTTACTCGAGGTTTCAGACGCAATTATCTGCCCCGGGAACACTCCACTACCCCCAAGCTTGTCTCTTGATCCATGTTTTGACGATCCCAAAGTGTTTGTGTCTTTCACCATAAACTGCCTCAAACCATTTCAGGAAGGAGGCGGAGTGCCCCTCTTTTGAGTGACAATTCAAGACACTTCCTCATTAAAAACTTAGATCTCTTTCAATGTGGAATGCTACTGCTGAAACAGTTTACAAACTGCCTTGGGATGTCAGTACTTCAGCGTTCTTAAATGACAAAGCAGAATGTTTAAGAACGGTAAAAGAGGGGCACCTGGGTGACTATGTTGCTTAAGCCTCTGACTCTTGGTTTTGGCTAAGGTTCCTGGAGTTGGAGCCCCATATTGGGGCTCTGTGCTCTCAGGGCAGAATATGCTTAAGATTCTCTCTCTCCCTCTCTCTCTGCCTCTCCCCTGCTCGCTCTTTCTCTCTCTCTCTCTCTCAAAGTAAATAAATACACTTAAAAAAGGTAAAAGATTTTCTTCGTAGATGTTCAAAAGTGGCCTTGCTAGTTTGGGTACTTGAGACCTGACCTCTGTCATTAGCCGAAGTGCATCTGGAAAATTCTCATGGCATTCTTGTCATAGAGGCTGGCAAGAGGTGCCAACTAATGTAGATCAGGTGTCCATTTGCCCTGAATCCAGATGACCTCAATTAGATCTGAGAATTCACTTGTCGACACTGCAGAAAGCTAACTGATACTCATTAGGATAGATGATAAACCTTAAAGTATCTTTGGAACTCTCAAGCAGTTGTTGAGAATGCTGTTAGATTTGTAGTACACTTAATTCAGTGGAATTCTGTCTCTGTAGACTCCTCGCATGGAATGTGTCTGTCCATAGTTATTTTATCCTTGGCGATACAACCTCTATTCTCATCAGACCATAGAGAGAATTCTTGTCATTTCCCAACTTTGTCCAGTGGAAGTTTGCAACCCCACGGATTAGGCTCTCGCAGCCTAGAGGTTGCAGTGGTGCCTTGAGCCATCTCTGGGGCACACGGTTTGCAGCAAATGTTGTGCACCCTGGTTGACCAGACTATACAGTTGCTCAGCCTCATTCCAAATAAGCTAAGGGTTACAGAATTTACTTGTCCTCCAAAGTCTGCCCTCGTATCAGGTTATTTTCAACTCCCGCAAACCACTGAATGTGCATAGGAAGGCGCCAACCGAGCAGGCATTCCTGTTTGTGTCCCTTTTTTTTACTTCCCTGGAGACCCAGTGACAAAGAGCAAACGCTCTCCGTGTTTCAGAACCGCTTCCCATGTGCAGGTGATGAATTCTGCAGCGCCCGCCCATGAATAGGGAGTTGAATGGGGAGCGCTGTGAATAGGGTATTGTATCTGGGGGGCTGCCTCAAAGAGCGGGCCTGGGAACTTTGAGGCCTGTTCTGAAGTGCCCACTCAGAAACCAATTTGATGGAGGACCATGGAAAAAAGGTCCTCCTCCTCCTCTCTGGACTCATTTCCTCAGCTGTAAAATGAAGACCGTGATACCTGCTCCAGAGGGCTGGTGTGAGGGTGGGCTGTGCAGGCCAGGGGAGCACAGGGGCTGTGGGACGCAGGAGAAGGGGCAGGAGGTGGGGAAGCCAAGGGAGAATTTCTCCAAGAGCAGGGGTTTGAGCTTTGCTCTAGAGGGAGTGGGCAACCAAGGGCTCTGAGCAGGGGGAATGAAGTGATTAGGGGCCTAGATGTGCCCAGGTCTTTAAAAGATCAGCAGCGGGCACCTGGATGGCTCAGTCAGTTGAGTTTCAGCTCAGGTCATGATCTCACAGTCATGGATTCAAACCCCGTGTCAGGCTCTACGCTGATGGTGTGGAGTCTGCTTAGGATTCTATCTCCCTCTCTCTGCCCCTCCCCGCCCCCCCCCCCCCCCGCTCGCTCTCTATCTCTCTCTCTCAAATAGACATTTTTTTTAAAATTTAAAAATCAGCAGCAAAGAAGGCAAGAAAGTCCAGCCAGGAGAGAGAAAAAAGAGGGCTCATGTCAAGGGGCCTCCCTAACCTTGAACTCCCTGCTTAGGAAATTCCATTGCTAGAGAGGCAGCCTGGAACCGGACCGGGAGAAGGGGGGCCAGATGTGATATGGTGAAAAGGGCAGAAGACTGAAATCTTTTGTCTGGAGAACAAAGGCCTAAGTCAGATGGAAAACTTTGTCATGTGGGTGAAGGTGCAGAAGCTGTGAGTGGCACAGCAGGTGGATGTCAAAGCCGGGGCGAGCGAGGGGTGGGCAGATGCCCCGTTCTCTTCTTTCCTCTAGCCCCAGTCCTTACCAGAAGAGTAGAAGCTTAACACGCCTTTTTGCACTTGACACGATGAGAAAAACTTCCTAACAAGAGGAGCTGCCCGGAAATAGCACATCCTGGCTTGGAGGTAGTGAGGTCCCTGTCACTCATCAGCAGAGAGCATTTGAGCAGGACCTGGAGGATTGTTGGTCTGGGGAGAGAGGCCTGGAGGCCTGGAGGGCTGTTCCCTCCTGCTCTGGAGGTGCAGAGTCTCAAGTTGCTCTGAGCCACCTCTGCAGATGCTCCCTGGGTTAGTCAAGACCCTGGTGTCTGGTAGAAGGGAGGCGATGCCCCAGTGCTGACCCTGCCTGCTGGAAACCACTCTTCAACAGGACAGGAGAGAGCATGGAAGACAGGGGTGAGGTTGGGCTCGGATGGGTACCTGCCCCTCTCTGGGCTGGCTGCATCCCTGCAGGGGCCTGTAGCCCATGGAATGGATATTCTATTGAGGGTGGCAGAAGAGGTGGGGAGACCCAATTCCTAGGTAGTTGAGTCACCCCTGCTTCCACACTGGGCAGATCTGGGTTGACCGTGAAGTCTCCTCCCCCGCCGAGGCGGGCTCTTTCTCGCATTGCCTGTTCTTCCCCTAATTGCAGAGCACGGTGTCAGCAGGCCCCAATTAAGGGTGATTACATGATCTATTAGATGATTCTGCCGCACTGGCTCCCCAGGCTCCCTGGTCTCTTCCAAGGCTAAAACCCTTCAGCGAAATCGAAATGTTTGGAGCGGGAAGTATAGCTTTCCCTTTGCTCTGACTTCACACAGAATCAAACAAGATGAGAGCCCGCCCCCTCCAGAGGGTCTGGTCTGAGGTCATTGCAACAAAAATATTCGGGAGAATTTCTATGTGCCAAGCGACTCTCATCTCGTCTCAGCCTCACAAGGACCTTATGCAGTCAGTATAGTCATAGACCCCATTTTATGGTTAGGGAAACTGAGGCCCAGAAAGGAGAAGCCCCGTGTCCCGGGACACACACAGCTGGTGATGGTGGAGCCCAGATATGAACTGAGGTTTGTCTGACTCAGAGCCTGAGCTGTTGGCCCTGCTCACTGTGGTCAAGTGCCACAGTGGGTGGGGTAATTTAGGAGATTAGGGGAAAGCACCCCCCAACCCTTGCTGAGGCCTGAATCCCATGTATAATGCCTCACATCAAGGGGCAGTTTCACCAATATCATTGATTTTCCATTCAACCCAATGGGGTCAGCAGGGTAGCTTATCATGCCCATTTTACAGATGCAGAAAATGAGGTCAAAGCTTGTGACTGGCAAAAGCAGGACTTGAACCTAGGTCTGTCTAACTTCCAGAGTCTGGGTTCTTTTTCCTACCTCACCACTTCCAAACGACAAGGAATAAGGCTTGCATAGAGCCAAGCCCAGGGCTGGGCCCAGCCAGCAAAGCACGTCCTTGTGGCTATGGCTCCCGTTGACCTTCTTCTGTCGTTTTCCAGGAGCTACCGCAGGGGTGAAGTATGCCGCTCTGGGTGTTCTTCCTGTTGATCCTCACCCTCGGCAGTGGCTCCCACTGCTCCCCGCCACCCCTGCCCCTCAGGTGAGCAGTCCTGCCGCCAGGGCCTAGATACTCAATGTCCCCAAACCATCCCTGCAACCCGGTGGGGGATGATTTAGGACATGCAGAGTAGAGCCCTAAGCTGGCCCCCAGCCATCTCCTCAGGCGGCCCCCACTGCCTATCTTGGGGAGGGGGGCAGATCCTGAGTCCCGGAGAAGCCTCCCCACCCTGGGTCCTACCCTCTCTGGGGCTGAGTAGGGCAAAGGGCAGAAGGATGTCACAGAGACATGGCGGGGGGCCCCCCCCCCCCCCCCCCTCCCCCCCCC
>NW_027532409.1:5435686-5578578 GCF_008692635.1 Crocuta crocuta
TGTGTCCCCCCACCCCACCCCTGTTTCCTCCCCTGGCCCTGCCACCCGGCCCTTTGACCTCTGACTCCTTCCCTATAGAACACCTCGCTATGCAGACGCCATCTTCACCAACAGCTACCGGAAGGTGCTGGGCCAGCTGTCTGCCCGCAAGCTACTGCAAGACATCATGAGCAGGCAGCAGGGGTAAGCAGAAAGTCTAGCGACTGTTTTTCCATGCTTCTAAGCATCAGAGTTGGGAGGGACTTTTGGTCCCTTCCCTGACACAGCATCTTCATTTCTGGATTTGCCATAGCAGAAAGACCCTCATGCGAAGCCCCAGCTTACCTCTAATTATGAATATGATAGTTGGACACCAACTATGTGCTTCTCCCCATGTTAGGCTCCAGCAGTAATAACACCAATAGTTACCATCTGATCGTGGTTCTGTGCTGGACACAGAGGCTCTGCCCTGGGACATTTACACACATTCAGGACAGTGCTGGGCTCACAAGGAGCCCTTGGTAGTATTAGCCATTGCTCTTGGTACAAAGCAGGTACTGTTTATTCCCATCTGACAGGGCAGTTAATAGCTTCAAAAGGACACACACCAGGGAGCTAGGATCCAAAGAGCCTACATCAAAGCCTGTACATTTTTATTTTGAAAAAGCTTGGCACATACAGAAAAGCTGCAACAATAATACAGTGGACTTCCACATCCACTTTCTCTATCTTCAGCAATTACTGATATTTTATCATATTTGCTTACACACGTGCACAAAAGCATGTACACTTTGTTATTACGTTGTTGAACCATTTGAGAGTAAACTGTGGTCATCACAACCGTTTGCCCTTAAATAGCTCTGCACAATGTTTCTGAACAGCTACAACAGAACATTCTCTGATATACTCATAGTGTAAGTATCACTTAGTGTATACATTCACATTTCACCAGTTTTCCCAAAATGTCCTTTATAGCGATTTTTAATTTTCCTGATCCAGGATCCAGTATGGATTGCATTTAATTGTCATGTCTCTTTAGCTTCTTTTAGTCTGGAACTGTTCTTCAGTCTATCATGACATTGACTTTTTTTTTAGTCAAGGTTAAATATTATTTATAGAACATCCCTACATCTCTCATATTGGATTTGTCTGATACTTCCTCATGATTAGATTCAGGTTATGCATTCATAACAGTGATATTGTTCCTTCTTGGTGCATTATATCAGGAGGCACATGATGTCGATTTGTCCCATTACTGGTGGTGGTAACTTTAATCACGTAGTTAACATGACGTCTGCCAGGTTTCTCCTCTGTAAAGTTAACATTGTCCCTTTATAATTAATAAGCAATCTTTGGGGAGGTAATTTGTAAATCTGTATTTCACAGCCTATACTCTTCACTACTAGATCAAGTGGCTTCCTAAGTGTTGCTGACTCTAATTCAGTTGGGTGGAAGAGTCCACACCAGACATTGGAATGGGTATAAGGACACACCTGTTCTGCTTACTTTGCCCTGGCCTTTCCCAGGCTTCTCCACACCCTACTCAAATAGCAGCCTCAACTGCTGCTCTTTTTCTAATCTAACAGAGAGAGAAACCAGGAGCAAGGAGCAAAGGTACGGCTTAGCCGTCAGGTGGACAGCGTGTGGGCAGGCCAGAAGCAGATGGCATTGGACAGCATTCTGGTGGCCCTGCTGCAGCAGCACAGGTAGGAATGTGTGTGCGTGTGCGTGTGTGTGTGCGTGTGTGTGTGTGTGTAGTCAGGGAACTCACAGGCTTCCTTCCCCATGGGTTGCCAGGAAAAAGAAAGAATCTCCTCCTCTCCAAAGGCACGGGGCTCTGCCAAGCAAACTGGGATGCTTGTGTTCCCCTGGGTATCAGGGTATCAGGGAAGGTCAGGGAGTGCTCTCAGCTTACAGAGGAGGGAAACTGAAGGAAAGAGGGGCAGCAGTTGGCCCCAAGTCAGGGACTGGCAGGCCATATCCAAGACCTGTTGGCTTCCCTTCTTCACACAGAGTTCCACTTCACAGACACGGTCCCCAGGGATGACACAATTGTTTGCGGAGAGATCCTGTTGTATTTTTGAGCCTGATTTTAACTGTGAGCACAAACATGTCCCAGCATGGCTCTGCCGGTCACTTCTGGATGAGCCTATTAAACAAATCCATTCCCAGCAGAGCTCTCCGTGTGCTCCCTCACCTTCTTCCCAGCCTAATTAGACACCAAGAGCCCAGAGATCTCACCAACCACAGTCCTGTGGAGACACGAGCAGCAGGCAGATGGGCAGGCTACAGGAGGGGCGAGAACCAGCTTGGGAAACACACACAGCAAGTTGCCTTCCTTGTTCCCCACTTTGTGAAGGGAGGAAGGGCTCCAATCACCTCAAAGGACCCTAAGACTAGAATTCGAAGAATAGTGTTTCCCCCAAGCAGCCCACGCTGGGATTAGGTCATCAATCACCTGCTTTAGGGCTCCCGCCAGGCTCCAGTGGGATAGGGTAGAGTGGCCCCAAGGAGGGCCAAGTCCTAAGAATTCTGGTTGTGTTCCTGCAGGTTAAAAGCCAGGGACAGTCGCAGAGCTCAAAGTCACAGAGCAGGCAGGAAGGGGCCTGGAGGCTGCTTCAGACATTGCTCTCCTTGGGGCACTTGGGTGGCTCAACTCCCTCCAGCTTAAGGGTTGCAAATCCCAGGACCTCCCGGTGGGCCTGAGGACACGGAACAGAAGAATGAATTCTTAGACCTCAGGGTAGAATGACTTGGAAGATGGCACATCTGTGCAACCACCATACTTTAAGACCATTTAATGGCCCTGTGAGGAAACCGAGATTCAGAATTATCTGTCCTCTCCCTGCAAAAGTCATCCCATGACTACTACACGCTAGGCTCTGGGCTGAGGGTACAGCAGTGAATAGGACAACAGTGGCCCCTGCTCTCGTGGAATTCACTGACGTGCTGAGGCAGACAGAAGTTAAGCAAGTACCCAAACAGTGGATTATTTAATCTGTGATAAATGGTAAGAGACATAAGGGGTGTGGTTGAACGTACGTGCCAGAAGGAAGAACCTGATCTAACCCTGTCTGGGGATTAGAGGTGGCTACTTCAAGAGGAAGTAACTGGCCCAGGATCTCCGTGGGAGCAGGCTAGCAGAGCTGGAGCTGAGACTGACGTTCGCGGTGCTGGAACCCAGGGGGATCCTTCCCTTCATCCCACATTGCCTCTTCCAGAACCCCAACGGCTAGTCTTGACATGGGAGCACCTGTCACCCTCCTTCCTGGTGTCTTGCCCAAACTCCTCCTTGCTCCGGTCTCCCTAGTTGAACTTTATCTTTCTTTCTGCAACAGGAATTCCCAAGGATGAAGATCCCACCAGTGTTTTATGCTACCTGCAGCCAAAACACAACTGCATCCAGTTAATCCTATTTAATTTCTGACCTACTTTTTCCTTCATAAATACAATAAAATTCCCCCATACTGTTCTGCATCTCAATTTCCTTTTATCTTCTGCCTAATTTCTTACGTGTTTTATACAGTTACATCTCCCAAAGAGGTATTACAAGGTATTCTACAGAAATAGCTAACATTTACCAAGTACGTGCAGTGCCAGCCGGGAAGCTTCATGCATTGAATCTCATATGCTCCTCACACAGCCTAAAGGGAGGTATCAATATCCTTATCTCACAGACAAAGCCCTGGGGCACAGAAAAGGTAACTCAACTGCCAAGGTCACTGCTGATGAGTGAGAGCACAGAAATTCAAACGCAGGCAGGCCAGTTCAGAACCAGGCTCTAAACCACATCCCTCCACTCTGGGCCAGTTATCCTTCATCCACTGGTGACTTGTTCATCCACGAGCAATATCATTTACTCACTCAACAAATATTTGTAGAGTACCCACTATGTGCCAGGCATGGTTCTAGGCACTGGGAATACAACTGTGAGCAAACAGGCAAAGTACCTGGTCTCCTAGACCTTATATTCTAATGAGGGGGAAGAATAATAAAAAGAAGTAAATAAAGAAATGTTAGATGGTGGCAGTTGCAGAGGAGAAACATTTAAGGGGTTGAAGAGTGTGGGAGGGCATTTCTGTATCTAGAATCCACACTTGTGCTGTGCTGTGGTCAGGGAAGGCCTCAATGAGGGGGTGACATTTTGAGTTAAGGGCTAAAGGAAGAGAGGAGGTTGGCTTTGTGCATATCTGGGTAAAGAACATTCCAAGCAGAGTGAAAACCCAACACCAAGGTCGTAAGGCAAGAGCATGGAAGGAGAAAGAACAAGGAGGTCAGTGTGGCTAGCCAGAATATCGTAGGGGTGTGGGTGGAAGGAGAAGAGGCTGAAAGAGAGTTGGTGGACAGCTTGTGGGGATCTTCAGAGGCCATGGTAAGGCCTTGGGATCTCACTCTTGGCGAAATGGGAGCTGTCACTGAATTTAAGCAGAAGAATTACATGATCTGACCTGAATTTAAAGTCACTCTGAGAGAGGGTCAAATTTTGGATACTTTCTTAGGGGAGTACTAATTTGCTGATGGATAGGGTGTGGGGATTGGAATGAAGTCAAGAATGACTCCAAAGTTTTTGGCCTGAGTCACTGGAAGGATGGAGTTGCCATTTAGGAGCTTTGGGAAGGAGAATTAGGAGCTGGGGGCAGAATTAGGTGTTTGGGTTTGGATCTGTTGAGTCTGAGATGCCTCTTGACAGTACAAGGGAGGATGTTAAATAGGCACCTGGATATACAAGTCTGGAGTCAGGAGGGAGGTCTGGGCAGCTGGTTTGGTTTGGCAGCCATTACCATTTATATGGTCTTGAAAGTTGGGATAGATCACCCAACTTGAAAGTAGGTTAGATCACCAAGGAAGAACAGAAAGCATAGAGAAGAGGTCCAAGGACTGACCCCAGGGCATCCCTACATCTAAAGTTTGGCAGAGAGATGAGGAGCTGGTGAAGGAGAATAAGAAAGAGCAGGCAGTGAGATAGCAAGAAAACTACAAGAGAGGAATTCTAGAAGCCAACTGAAGACAGTGTTTCAAGAAGGGAGTAACCTAGTGTACCAAATGCTGCTGCTGGGTCAAGGCAGTTGAGAATTGGCCAAGGTAGGGATAATGGAAGCCCTGATGACATTAGCAAGAACAAATTAGGTGCAGTGGTGGAGGCATAAGTCTGACTCGAGTGGATTCAAGAGCAAATAGTAGGGGAGGAATCAGAGCAGATAGTTACATGCCTGGCTGTCCAATATGGTAGCCATTAGCCATATGTGGCTACTGAACACTTGAAATGTGTCCAGTACAAGCTGAAATGGGCTGTAAGTGTAAAATAGACACCGATTTCAAAGACAGTATAAAAAACAGAATACAAAATACCACTATGTTTTTTTATACTGGTTATACATTAAATAATGTTTTAGATATACTGGGTTAAATAAGATATTAAAATTAATTTCACCTGTTTCTCTTTTACTTTTTTTCTAAATATCTTTCTTTAAAAAAAACAGAAAACAAAAACTGGGGCGCCTGGGTGGCTCAGTCAGTTGCGTGTCTGACTTCCGCTCAGGTCATGCTCTTGTGGTTCATGAGTTTGAGGCCCATACTGGGCTCTGTACACAGAGCCTGGAGCCTCCTTCGGATTCTGTGTCTCCTTCTCTCTACCCCTCCCCGACTTGCACGCTGTCTCTCTCTCTCAAAAATAAATAAACATTTTAAAATTTTTAAAAAAGAAAATTTATTCTTTAAAAATTTTTATGTATGTATGTATGTATTAATTTATTTAAGTAACATCTACACTCACTGTGGGTCTTGAACTCACAACCCTGATACTGGAGTCCCATGTTCCACTGAGTAAATGAACCAGATGCTCCTCTTTTTTTTTTTTTTTAATGTTTTTATGGTGGTTACTAGAAAATTTAAAAATCACATATGTGGCTTGCATTATATCTCTATGAAATAGTGCTGGAAGAGCTAGTTCTTTTGAGGTTTAAAAAAATTTTTTTAATGTTTACTCATTTTTAAAAGAGAGAGAGAGAGAGAGAGAGTAAGTCGGGGAGGGGCAGAGAGAGAGGGAGACACAGAATCCAAAGAAGGCTCCAGACTCTGAGCTGTCAGCACAGAGCCCGACACGGAGCCAAACCCACGAACCTTGAGATCATGACCTGAGCCAAAATCAGATGCTTAACTGACTGAGCCACCCAGGCTCCCTTGAGATTTTACTGTAAAGGGGAGCAAAGTACTGAAGCCACTGACCACAGGTACCTAGGTCAGTGGTTATTCAGCTTTTTCTATTCGTGAACCATTTCACCTGGGCCACATACCCCCACATATCACCTACCTTACACATGCCTCTTAGAGTCCATCAACTTTCCGGGGAGATAAATTTTTCTATATTTTGCTTTGAGCAATAGTTACACCAGTGTAGTTAGATATCAGTTGTACACTTAAAATTTGTGTATTTTGCTGTAAGTAAAAAACCAAAACCAAACCAAACCAAAACAAAACAAAAAAACCAACATGAAAAGTCCAGATGATGGGACATCTGTTTTGATTAAAAGTACAAGAAGAATCGCAGCATTTTGAAGTTGATGGGGACCCAGGGACCAGCAATCCCCCACTCCCAGCCATTCTGCAGTGGGGGACATCCAGCACTGACCTCGGGCCTGGCAGGCAGGTCTCCTGTCTCCCTGCACCAGAACTGTAAAGCCAGCTTGCTTCTTCACAGGGTTTAGACCACCTGCTCTCCCTGGGAGCCCCCATTGTCTCCTCCAAGAAAGAATGTCAGGCGTGGGAAAGGCTCTGCAGGGGACCACTGTGGCGGCTCTGCTGAGGAGCCCATACCAACAATGGGGGACAAAAGCCGCCTCCAGAGGAGAAGGCTGGCCATTGAGGGCTGGCAGTCTACTTCAACCAAGAGAGGCAGAACCTGCCAAGGAAGGAGAACAAAGGAGGAGGCTGCTGAATGGTGGGCTCACCATGGCCAGCCCGAGGCCCCTGCCTTCCCCCAGACCCACCTGCTCATCTCTTTCCTCCGCCCCAACAAAAACAAAAACTGAGGACTCTCCCAACTTCCAATTAGTTTTTCAAATGAAATAATGACCACTGGGACTCACTGCTACTTGTGGTTTTCAAGGCGAATACAATTATAAAGGAAAAGACCATGATGGCAACAATCCCGGTGCTTTATCACCATTAACTACAACACTAGTGGTGTCTTAAAAGACTTCAGCCCTCCCCCCAGAAGGGCGGGGAGCTTCCCATTCCCATATGGGTCCTACTTAAGACCCAGTGTTATTTTTTCCCTCCTAAAGAAATGCTCTAATCAATGGGGGACTTGTCGCTTTTAATAATAATCCCTTATGTTTGTATTAACTTAAAGTTCACAAAGAGGTTTCCCATCCATGACTTCATTTGCTCCCTCCCACGGCCCTCTGGAGAAAGGCGGGGTGGGGCGGCCTCACAGAGGTCAGGCGCCCCAGCCAGGTCCCACGGGCGCCAGGGGAGCAAAGCTGGGAACTGAGTGCTCATTCCACGCACCGCTCTTCTGTGGTTTCGTGGTTTCAGGTCCCTCAGGAAATGCGAGCTGGGGAACCGAGTGCATTAAACAATCAAAGAAACACGCGGACCTGGTACACACTGCTTACTGTGACCTACGAAGGACGCACAGGAAGTGCCAGTGATACTGACACCCACGCTGATCCGAGCCCATATTGAGTCAAGGCTAAGTGCCATCCCAGTGGGATGCGTTTTGGATGGGACCTCATTTAATCCTTAAAAAGCTCTCAGAGGGAGTATCCCCATTTTTACTGATGGGAAACTAAGGCCCTGAGGGATAGAGAGAGGCAAAGAGCTAATCAAGCAGGTCAGCAGGACTCTAAACCACCATGTTTAATACTCTTTAGTGAGAGCCAGGCTCAGCACGACTACAATGTCAAAGAAAAGCCAGAACTACATAGTAAAAATAGTAAGATTTCATTCAGGACTACTGCACTAGGGCAAAAGAGACCCTGGCACAGAACCGGGCTCAATTCAGAATACACCATCGGCAAGTGGGAATTTATAGCCGAGGAGCAGGATGGGGATCGGTGGATGGCTTCTGGCTAAATGGACCTAATAAGATCCCTGCTGAAGACAGGCCAGGGTGATCAGACATCACCTCTGACCTGGGGGGTTGGTAGAGGATGAAGGACCTAATCAGATATCGAGGTGGGGGGGTATGTTCTGGTTAGACTGACTTAGCAGAATTCCTGGTTAAACTAGATTTTACAAGAAATGCAGAGACGGGTCTAGGAGAAGTTTCGGGAGCCTAAGAGACTGAAATACAGAGAACAAACTGAGGATTCCTGGAGGGGTGTTGGGTGGGAGGTTGGGCTAATCGGGCGGTGGGCATTAAGGAGGGCACTTGTTGGGATGAGCACTGGGTGTTGTAGGTAAGCGGTGACTCATTAAATTCTATTCCTGAAATTATTATTACACTCTGTTCTATCCCAGCATAAAATTCAAGTTGCCTAAAACTTGCCATTGGTCCTAAAATAAAATCTGTAACCTTTACCGCAGCCTGTAAAAGCTGTACTTGTTCTGGGTTCCAAGGATACTCTCCTCTTTGCTAACTACACCCTAGTTACGCTGGCCTGTCTTCAGGTCGAATATGCCGTGCCAAGCTCTTGCCTCAGTGCCTTTGTGGATGTTGACCCTATGCCCAGAGTGTTCTCTCCTAGCTCTGCACAGGCTCCCTCTTATCTTTCAGGTGTCAAATTAGCCTTCCCAACCCCTCTAGGTGAAAGGTGCTTCCTTGAAAGCCCTTCAGACTGGCAGTCTGTCTCCCCTGTCCCCTCCAACTGTAAGTGGATCAAGGTCAGGGAACTGTCTGCCTTGCTCTCTGCTATGGCTCAACACAGCACAGAGCCTGGCACATAGCAAGTCTGCTGTGCTTTACTCCCCAGCTCCTCTCTGGGTCCACAGGCCAGCCCTCAATCAGCTTGGAAGCTGTCTTCTGACCTCCTTTCCTGCAGCCACTGTACTTCTGTCCTCGGGCTTTACTCTTCTCTACACCTCCGTCGGTCGCCTCGTTGGTCTGTCTTCCAGAACTGTACACATGTGGTTATAGGTGTGAAAGTCCCAGCAGGGTGGGCTCCCTCTGTGGTCATCCTCCCCCGCCCCTGAGCTGTTGCAGTGCCAGCCTGAGGAGGGACACAAGGAGCCACTCTAGAGTCCAATATTGCCTTTTCCCCATAGAGTGGGACGACAAACAAAAAGTTAACAGCAAGGAAGGCTTCCAAAGTCATAGTCTACAGGAGCCAGGCACGTGAAATTGGCAGGTGGAACAGCACAGGCACCGTGGGGAGCGGCACGGACACCTGTGGGGATGGAGCTCCGGCAAACGAGACAGCAGGCCCCACCGACAGGGAGTTGCTGTTGTTCGGCTCCAGCTGACTGTTGCCATGTGGCAATCAGGCCCAATGCCACGGGTTCAGATTTTCTTAAGAGAATCAAAAGCCCAGGGAGCCTGGGTAGCTCAGTCGGTTGAGGGTCGGACTCTTGATTTCAGCTCAGGTCATGATCCCAGGGTCATGGGATTGAATTCTCTGCTCCACCCCCACCCCTATCCCTCTTCCTCACTCACATGCTCTCTCTCTAAAAACAAAAATAAAAAATGAAAAATAAAAAAAGAGAATCCAGAACCCAAAACCTATATTTTTATTACTTTGTCAATGTGTTAAATGTTAGCAGCTTATTCCATTCTTGAGAAAACATTATGGATCAAATAAAACCTATCCAGGGAAGCCTGGGTGGCTCAGTCGGTAAAGCGTCCGGCCTCGGCTTAGGTCGTATCTCCCAGTTCATGAGATTGAGCCCCACATCGGGCTCTGTGCTGACAGCTCAAAGCCTGGAACCTGCTTCAGATTCTAAGTCTCTCTCTCTCTCTCTGCCCCTCCCCTGCTCATGCTGTCTGTCTCTATCTCAAAAATAAACATTTTTAAAAAATCTGTTTTTTTAAAAAAAACCTATTCATGGGCCACCTTTGGTTGCAGCCTCTGGGAAAGGTGAGGCCTTCTTTCCGTGTTGGAGGCCCCCCTAAATTGCCTCACATCACTGTCTCTCACTTGTAGAAGCCCATTCAGAAGTAGTCCAAAGTTTCAGAATCTCTTTTTCCCCCAGTCAAAAATCCCAATTTCCTCACTGTAGTGAAATCCAACTTGTATTGGAATACAATCTGATTTAAATCATTTCTGCCTCCCAATTCAATAAATACCGTTAGGATTACCTGCATTTCAAAAGCAATCTAAATGTAATTATGGTGTTTCAATTAATAGAATCAGAGGTAATGAGCAAAAGTACGTAACTACGGGCTAAGTGGGGAAGGTGCGAGCACTTCAGTTGCATGAAGCTCCTTCAGTCATATGACGTAAGCATGGTCATTACCTGTCTTCTACGGAAAAGGAGGCTTAGAGAACTTAAGCCACTGGCCCAATGTCCCTCACCCTAACAACTGGTGACAGCACCTCTGCTAACACTGAAGACTAAATATTTAACCATATTATTCAATATTTCTTTTCTGTGTGATATTATATAACCTCCAGGTAACGGTGGAGCGGGACACAACTTCAAAAGGGACGTCTCTGAGATAAGTGTCCCTCTGAGGGCCTAAGAATACTCATGTGGCCCGCCTCCTTTTAAGACAATTCCTCCCTTTCCCCACTGCATGCCGAGCCCATACTTTGATGGCAAGAGCAGAGGGGTCTTCAGATATCAACAGGGCTCCTTTGCATACAGACGGTGCCCACAACCGAGGAAGAAAACATGCTCACCTTTCCAGGCAATTCTCAGTCCTGGTAGGAACGAGGCAAAAAGGACTAATGTAAAAAAGGCCCGGAGAGATACCTTGGCCACCTGATCAAGGATACTTCCCACCCACGTCCTCACGTACGTGCCCCGCGGATCCCACCAGCCCAAGCGTACTAGAACAGACTCTCAATCAGGCCGCTGTTCCTGTTATTCTCTTTATTCCAAAACAGATTAATTACAAATTTCGACTTTTCAACTTTCCGAACGCAACCAACATCTGGCGAAGTTAGGACTATGCCCAGCCTCTCGCTAAGGCGCCACGCCAAAGAAACGGGATGTCTGGGCTCACAGGTGTGTGCGCTGTATTGGGGAAATAGAAAAACAACAAGCAAACATATAACCACAATTCTGACTTTTTTTTTTGTTTAAATAAAGTTTCTTCATTCCTCTTTACAAACTGTGAATTGTTCTCAACTCCTTTTCTTGATATTCATCTCAGCTTTCAAAATGTCCTTCCTTCTCTGGCACTAGTGTGCTGTTCTGAAAGAAAATGGAGACAAACACCAAATTACTGAAGGTTTCAGTTCACTATTACAGTTCCTAACTGGTGACAACAGAGAGGCCAAGGTTCTCTGCCATTTTAAGATCCTATTTATATAGGAATAATCATTAATCTATTCATTCTATTTATTTATGTGCCATCTCATTTCACCAGAGATTGGGAGATGGCTAGTTCCAGCTAAAGCTGATGGTAACTTAAATAAAAACAGCACAAACCTGACGACTAGGAAAGAAAGTGGCACGTGGAGCTCTGACATGAGGTAATTCCAGGCACACCTCTCACAGTGCAAGGCCAGAAAGACAGTGTAAATGTCAACTGGGGGAAGGACAAGGAAAGCATAAAGAATGTCCATCTCCACTTTCCCACACTTCAGGTCTGCCACCCAGCACGGGGGCCCTCACCTAGCTCGGATGATGACATTCTGGCCACTCAGTACAGAAACCCGTACCACAGTCCTGTCATGCAGGACTCCAGTCATGTTCCTGCCAATGGCTGGTGTCTAAACTGAAGAATGATCCTCAAAGGTGGGACTCAGCTCGCAGAAAAATTTTAAGAGGAGACAAAAATTCCTCAATCTCTGTTTCTTCTTCCCCCATGGCGGCCCCACCCTAGACTCTACGAACGGACGATGAGAACGGAAATGACAATCTGGACAGCCGCTGTGCAAGTAGGAGGGTGAAGTAGCAAACAGGTATTTCGGGCAGCGCCAGCAAGCAGAGGCACCACGCCAATGCACACGCCGTCCCCAGCGGGCGGTCACACCTAGCGGCGAGGGCTGACGTGATGGCGATGCAGCCTTGCAGAATGGTGCACTCCAAGCCAATTAATCCACGGTTCCGAGGGGCACACATGGGCACGGAACTAATCCTGAGGGCTGAAGGGAGTGCCCCAACCCCCTGCCAACATCCAGAGGTTCCCAGGCACACTAAAATGTGCGTGCTCCGAAACGACCACATGGAGAGGGGACAAGGACCGTAACTTCTTGGCCACGAAGTTATACCCCCTATTGTGCCTCATCGAATCAATGTCTGTCCTCAGATCCAAAGCACTTAACTACTGGACTTTCCATTAAAATACTAGGCCCCGACCTCTGAAGTCCCAAACATCCACATGATCAAGGATCTTTCCTCTCTCTCAAACAGTGTGATTTGGGGGTAGCAGCAGCATGAGGGGAGACAATCTAAATAGCAAGGAAAAAAAAATCAATCCAGAGTTATTTTGAAGAGTTAAAGAGCTCAATATTTAGCAGAAAGAACTAGTTCTGAAAGTAAAATCTCAGAACACCTCTAATGCAGGACAAAACCAACGGGGTATGTTAGGGCATGGGGGAGGAGACAAGGGAGTGGCCACCCAGGGGAACTTTCAGGAGTGTGGAAATAGTCTTTATCTTGAATTGAGGTGGTGTTTACATGACTGTGTAAATCTGTCAAGATTCACAGATTGTACTCAAAAAGGGCAACTTTTACTGAATATAAATTATACCTCAATTAAACCTGAAAAACAAAACCAGGACAAATGGGGTCTTTCTATATTGAGGATCAGACGCGCCAGCTTATGCTCACACATCAGTGAAAATGCTCTACATCCCATGCTTTTGTTGATCTCTCCAATCTGCAGAGGATTAAAAATTAGATGGCTCCGCTGCCATGGCAGGGAAAGCCATTTCCGAGGCAAGGGATCAGGGAACATGACTTGAAAATTCAAATCCTCTCTTCTATATGCTGGTCTAGTACAGGTGTCAGCAAATGATGCCCCCGGGCCAAATCCAGCCCACCACCTGTTTTTGTAAATAAAGTTTTATTGGAACACAGCCATGCTCATTTGTTTACTTCGTCTACAGCTGCTTTCACATTACAGTGACAGAACTGTGTAGCTGTGACAAAGACCATATGGCCTGCAAAGCCTAAAATACTATCTTTCCAGAAAACTTTTGCTGATCCCTAGTCTAGAGGAGCTGATCAATGAAGCACATACTCTCTCTCCTTCCCTCCCTTCACCTTGCCTTCGCCTCCATCCCCAACCTGGGATTAATACCTAGGAAAATGGGTGATATTTCATTTGACATTTTAGTCACACAGGGAGCAGCCCTGAACTACACTCTGAGTTCTAGAAACCGGGGTTCTGATGCTGGCCTGAGCTATGGCCACTGGTCCTTTGCAACAGAGAGTATCACCAAACCACGCTATTTGGCCCAACCAAGGATTACTGCTACAAAAAGGCCTAGAAACAGTGACAAGGTGTGCCAGGATTTGCCACGGGACCATCATTTAATGAATTTCGATGTTCTGAATGGGGTCCCCTTCCAAGAAGTCCAAGGTTGCATCTGCCTTATCCTTAACTCTGCCTTCCTATAAACATAGAAAAAGGGGCTGCTATCAAGTACCCCATGGACATAGGGAGGATGGAGTCTAATGTAGACAAAGCCAGGTCAAATTACCCCATTGGCTGGGTTCACTCAGGGAGTTTGGTTTTTTTGCCCTGGTCCAGTAAGTTCAAAAATGGCCCCAGATTCAGCTTTGGCTTGGGGAAGGTAGGGAGGAACGAGTGGGCTGAACACCAGATAAAAAACTGACATGCATGAGGAGGGCAAGATGGGAAGGGGCCCTGCTTCTGGACGAGTCCACCCTCCATCTTTACCGTAGTGTCCTATATTTTGCCAATCTACTGCTCTGCTCTGCAGCGATCCTGCCAAAGGAAAGAGGGTTTGAGAATCAAGAAAGGACAGTGGGAAGAGAAATAAGCTTGAGAAAAGAAATGGCAAACATCCAACCAGAGCTTCCGTTAGGGTCCATGATTTCCCCAGTGGCAGAGTTTGTTCTAGGACTCAGAGCAGAACTTCCTGTATGAGGTGTGTGCGTGTCCATCTGCACGTGTGCACACGTGCTGGAGAGGGGACAAGGACTGTGGTGTGGTCTCTCTCCCTAGAAAACGTACACAATTTTAGGATTCCAGATTAGGAACTCCTGCTAAGCAGGATCTAAATCAAATGGTTTCTACCCCACTGCTCCCCTGATTTTGTTCACCTTGTGTGGGCAACTTCCAGAAAAGACAGAACTCAAGAGAGCAAGCCTTTTGGCTCCCTGGGGCCTGGACTGGCTGCTGCAAGGGAACAGGGGCCTGCTTAGAAAGAACAGCCGAGTCCCTGGCTCGTTCTCAGATGCGGTGCATAGCTGCCAAGTTAAGGCTCCTGGAAGGGCAGAGAAATGAACCAGCTGCCACTGGCGGTGCTAAGGGAAGCTCTGGGGGAACACGGATCCCTGCAGGGAAGTGATAGAGCACCTCAGGGCCAGATCTCCACAAGGTGAGGTACTCAGAAAGTACACAATGGAGACTCGGGCAGGGAGGAGACAGATGGCTCTCCCACCTCCTGAAGGTCTCTGAGAAAGCCTCTCTGATCCACCCAACTTAATTGGCAGCCATGTTGGAGGGCACACTATTGAGTTACAGTCTTACAGCAAAAGTCCTAGAGAGGAGAAAGCAGGGCACATCTGAAAATGTTAACTTCCAAAGGTGAAAGCAATTCTGACCTATTCGTACTGACCTTTATGTGGCTCAAATCTCCCAAGTTCTAATAAAGTCAAATCAATGAGAAACACCTATGTGACATTTAAATTTGCGCTTCTAATCCAGGTTTGAAAATCAAGCTGCCAGCAAGCTGCTGCCACGTTGAGGTCTGACCATTGGTGTGAACCTAAAGTTGTCGGGTTCTCGGGAACGTGGTTGAGGCTACCAAGCAGGGCTCCCTGGTGGGGACCTCTTAAAGACCTGTGGCAGTCTGGGGGTGTGGATGGGGATGGAAAGAGCATGGACCTCACACTTAGGAGGAAATGTCCCGTGAGTCGGCTACGGGTTATAGAGGATAAGCTCTGAGGCATGGGAGGAGGGAAGAAAGGACTCCCTGTGGCAGCAGAGGACATTTTTATACAGCCAGCACGTTAACAACAATGTTCTGCCACACATGTTCTAATCCATTTTAAGCTTCATAGAGCAATTATTTTCTTCTCTTGTCCTCATGTGTCAGGGCATAAATCACTTTGGTTTTAATACATTTAAAGCAGATCACCAAGGCCCCTTTCTGACTTAAAAGGCTGGATTACGGTGTCACACTTGCCTCTAAGGATATGAATCGTTCTGCCACATACCCCTGTTCAAAGAGTTGGGTGAGCAGAGCTGACAAAAATATTTCTAATCCCGCTCTGAGTCCCTGGCCCATCCCTAGCCTTACCTCTTGATTGCCTGCTGGGCCAGCATCCGATTGCCAGCCAGAAACGTCACACTGCCCAAGATGGCCAGGTACTTCAGGGTCTGGAACATGTTGAGCTGAGTCCAGTAGACATACATGAGCCCCAGCATCGCTACAGGAATAGAGGTCATGACAGCCAATTAAATAAGACAGTGACAATGGCCTGGGGCACAGAACAGTTAGGAACAGTAACTGCTGGATTCTGAAGAGGTCTCTATTTCTAGACCAGCTTGTTTTATTCCTTTTATCTAGTGCCAGAAAATTAACTCAATCTACTTACTTTGGCTACCAAGAAATTCAGAGGTAAAAATCAGATGTCAGCTACCTTAACTACCTGGTTCCATGTTCCAGCTCACATCGGTTTCCTTTAATGTAGGTCTTTTATTTTTGTTGTTTTTTTTAAACATTACTATCATATTATATTTGCGATTCACTTTGTTTTTTAAATTCTGAGTGAAACCATGCAGGATTAAATAAATGAATAATTTCCTTTCTATTAAAGAAAGATTGTTAAAGGGATTTTGCCAGTGTGAGTCAGAAGGAAGCAGGAAGCACTGAGAAAGAAGGGCTAGTAAAAAGGGCTCAGGCCTGGGCACTGGGAGACCTGGGTTCTGGTCCAGGCTTTTGTTGCTCAGCCACTTCCATTTCTCTGAGCCTCCATTCTCTTGCCTGTTGAACGAGGGATCGTAACTCCTGCCCTGGGCACCCTCATCACAGCTGTGATGAAAATCAAATGAGGGAATGTGTACAGAAAACACTCTGGAAGAAAAGTCATGGCTCTGAACAAATTTATATTCAGGTTGTATTCTCAGCCTGACTCAGGAGGCTATCACTCAAACCCAGTAACTGGGCTGGAGAGAAAGGTCATGCTGTCAATTTTGCCCAGAAGGATGATGGATGAACTACGGCAGGGGTTCTTAACCGTTTCTGAGGTCACGGGCCACTGTGAGAATCTGATCAAAGTTACAAACTCCCTCTTTCCCAACACATTTGCCCAGAATTTTAACTGATTCATCTGTGGACCCCTACAGAATCACACACTGCGGACGCACAGAGGGTGGACTCCTGAGAGAGTCAACGAAATCAGAAAAGAATACTGAAATCTCAGTGAAATGCAAGGCACCACAGATCCAACAGGGTCAAATGTCTCTGAAACGCTTAGCTGATTTGTGAATTTACTGTCTTGTTATGTTTAGGTCCTAAGTTCTCAAGAGAACAACGTGGGACAGTGTGTCCAGCTGTGGAAGAAACTGTGTTCTATTACTGTCCGGACACAGCCGCTGACAAATGTGAAGATCGATGCGGTGGGGAAGGATAACCTTTGGAAACTGCGTTAATGCTCTTCGCCAGGAAGGTGGCTCAATGTAAAGCAACAGTAAGTGAGTAATCTCTGGAAATGAACAGGGCTATTTAATAAGGGTAAATGGCCAGCCAACGGCAGCCTAGGACAATGAAACCCAATATAATGACAACCGTTCTATGCTGATGGACCAAACAGGTTTATCATCATATTAACTGTCCTAAAAGGCCGGGAGGAAGAGGGAAATGTTATGCTATTAAGTCATTATAGTTAATAGGTTGTGGGTCTACTTAACAGGGCTTTTGCGTGGGCAGGCGAAATGTCAGAGGAGGTTAAATGGAATTAGCAGCCTGGAGTGCTTACCAGCATGTCCCAGGTGAAAGATGATCGTGCTTGGGGCAAAAGTGAAGTTGGAGACATTGGCGCCAATCCGGATCCACTGAACGATGGGGAGAAATAAATTAAAAAGACATTAGAACTTGAAAGGGAAGGCAACACATGCCATGTCAATGCTAATCCAATGAACAGCCCCAAGGGCTTAAAAGTTCATGCATACTTGAAGGACAGGAAATTTTTCCAAGTGACAGCCATCCTATTATAAGTCCTCAGGAAAAAAAATTATTCCCTTTTCTCTTTAGGAAGGCACTCCTACACCTGCTCTCAAATGTGCTCGGGTAACTCAAACCTGAACATCCTTTTTAATGACAGTGAACTCTTCTATTTTAAAGCAGGTGAAACCATGACGCTGAAAGGTCAGAGACTACACTTTTGATGAGGGAACTGGCACCCGGGCTAATTCCTCTAAGTACTGGTAAGCTAAGCCCCCTGGCAGCCGGTAGGGTGCACACTCCTGCTGTCGGTTCCATGGCTTTTGAAATCCTGATCACTCAACTATGATAGCAGGTGCCCATACCCTCGGTCTGGTTTCTGAAAGACTGTGCCATGCCTTCCAGATTTAGACTGACCAATAATTCCTTTACTAAAATCAATGAACAAATTAGAAACACAGGCAGCTAACTTTCCAAAGTAAGATCTAATGAGGTTTCCATACAGTTATTAAAATTCTCTGAACTTTGAAGATATGCATCTTATATTTATAATTTGTAAAGAGAGACCAAAAAAAATTGATAAAAAAAATTGAAACAGCACACAGAAGTATAAAAATTTCCTTCCTTTATACTCTCTAACACTAACAGAAAATGCCTTTTTCAGGATTTTACACAAAGAGGATCATACTAAACATACCCTTCTACCCCTGGCCTTCTTCACCCAGTACGACATCTTGGCAGTCTTGTCAATATCAGCATATACATCTATCCATTCTTTTAATTAAGTACATATAATTCCATTATACGGAAGTACCATAATTTATTTAGCACTTGCTTTTATGAGGGTTTTGGGTTGTTTATGGTTTTAGATTCACTGAAATGCACAGCCTCTGTCTCTGTTTTTATCTTTAAAAAAAAAAAGTTTGTTTATTTATTTATTTAGAGAAAGAAACAGCAGGGGAGAGGCAGAGAGAATCCCAAGCAGGCTCTGAGCTATCAGCGAAGAGCCCAACACGCAGCTCGATCTCATGAACTGTGATATCCTGACCTGAGCTGAAATCAAGAGTCAGATGCTCAACTGACTGAGGCACCCAGCTGCCCCTCAGTACTGTTTTTATAGAGGTATCAGCATTGGGCCTTGCTTTCTTCCCACTTGACCTCAACTGAACACTCCTGCAGGGCATCCCAGTCCATACACTTTTATCATTTTTAGTGGCTATAGGGACTTTCTCATGCCCCTCGTTAATGGATCAGTTTATTTGGCTGTTCCCGCATAGTGGGGAATTTTAGTTATTATAACATTTTTTGACCATCGGTTCAGGTCACAGCTGCTGGACCCCTTTGGAGCCGAGCGGAGGCCAGAGCACAAAGCCTCCTTTAGAACCCCTACATCTGCTGAGTCTGGCGCCAGACACACGCTGCCCATGCTAATTACAGCTACTTACCAGAGCAAAGAGCAGGAGCAAGGGCGAGAGGATCAGGGCGGTGAATGTATTGGACACCACGGTGGGGGGCCTCTTCTCAGGCTCTCGGAACAGGTGCTGCGGAAAGAAGACATACCAAGAATATTTAAGAATGTGCCCTTCCCAGCAGGGGCTGCCATGCACCCCAGGAACCAAAATGCCAACGACAGTCAAGAAGAAATGCTTCCCAGAGGCTAAACCCTCCTGGCAGTGAGCAGACACTGGGCTTTTGCCTCTTCTCAGTGCTGGCTTCTAACCCCAGAGGTCTCCTTCCAAAGACACCAGTCCCCACTCACTACTTGGTCAACCCTCTTTTTCCTGCAAAGACTCACTGCCATTTAGAGGTTAGAAAATGCAACCCATCTGGTGGTATCTTGCCTAGGGTCAGAGAGGGTGTCCAGGTATATGGATGGTTCCAGTGATATATCCAAGGCAGGACTCTGGGTTTCATAATGCTTCTGGGTTCCGAGGGTAGCACTACCATATGTTGCTGCCCCACCTAAGTGAACGAACCACTGGTAACCCCACTCTCTTTCACAATGTAAAAGAGCTTCACTATGGATGGTTCCAACCATAACTCATCCCTTCTGCACCCAGCCCATGACTCTAAGGAAGCCCTCCATAAACTTTGTCTCTTCCTTGTTCTAGGTTCCAGAAATGGAACCAGAAAGCTGGGCAACCACTGTTCTGATATTTCTTTGTTTTGTTTTGTCTGAGAATCTCTACATGAAAATCTTTGGGAAGCTGACCTAGACGGTGTCACCCAGCAGGGGCAGCGATGGACTAGGAGTCCAGAAGACCTCTATTTGGGCCCAAGTAGAGAGGAAGGTTGCTTTGCCAACTTTTTGCCTCAGTTTCTAACTGGAAATTTGGGGGAGGGAGGGCAATGACCATCCCACTAGGCTTGCAAAGGGGTTGTAAAGACCAAACGTTAACAGGGCATCTGACTATGCTTTGTAAGATCTAACACGTGCACATTTAACTTTTTTTCACTTTCTTCTAATACACAGACTCTTGTCTATCTTTCCTTGCCAATGTCCAGCCAACCCAGTTTCAGGGTGAGGCAGCCCCACAGGATGAGGAGTCCTGTTCCCAAATTTTCTCCTCAGTTCCTCTTTGCTGACACTACCACTAAGGGGTCTCTCACAGTGTCTATGGCAAATGTCTATGACAAATCAGTCAGCACCCTTCATCCTCACGGTTGTACCTTCTATTTAACTGCATTTTACAATCTTAAACAATGCTATGTCAACATTAGGAGGATTTCAAAAAAGAATCCTACTCCTTACACCCTTTGGACCTTGTCCCTTTTTTAACTAGTGAAACAAGAGTAAGTAATCTGCTTGGGACATTTTGACACTCATTCATTCACATGGGGTGTGAATAGTTTCCAGGTTACTACAGTATGATCATTTCTCATGACTGCAAAATAGTCCACTGACTGCATCCACTTCAGTCTCCTTAACCAATGCTTAACAATTATTATGTCTATTTTGTTTTGTTTATGTTTATTTTGTAAAATGTTTTAGAGACTTTTCAAAGCTTTTCTTTCCTGATCAGTTACTTATTTTGATCCTCACAACGGTCCTGTGAGCTGAGCTGGGCAGAGATTGCTAACTGTGTGCACAGAAGATGAATCCCTGGAGAGAGGACTGCCTGTGGGAGGAAAGCCCTGTCCCCCAGCCAGTTGAGTTCTCCACCTATAGGCCCCAACAGTCCCGATTTCTGCAGGAGCCAAACCCATCAGTCCTGTAGCTGTCAGGCAGCCATCTTAAGGCTGAACCTCCTGGATGTTTAGGAAAAACAAAGTCTGATTTTTGTGTCCAACTATCTGCTTTCAGGGAGCTGGTCACTGGGCTCTTTGAGCCTGCTCTTTTTTTTAAGCTCTAGGTCGGGACTGATATTTGTCTTGTCTAATTCGCAGTGTGGCGAAGTCGAAACTATAAAGTATTGTATAAACAGGTTAAAGAAGATCCCAGAGGCGCAGTTCAGACATCTGTGGCCCTTTCTCACTGTGCCTATTTCACATGTCTCTTCCATGTTTAGTGGAAGAGCCCTTAGGCTCCTTATACCTGAATTTCCTGTTTGGGGGTGAAAAGGTTCTTGGACAGGACAGTTGATGGAGCATCTTCTTCGGGGAACTTGATGACCACATCAGCCTAAAAAAATAAGGGCAGTTTTTAAAGGCACAGGGCAGAGAAGATAGGATCCCCTAACTCACTTCTAGGGCCATAACTGAAAACAGCTCCGAGCAGTCTAATCACTTCTGATCCATTAGCTGATAACTGAGGCAGTAAAAATTTCAAGAACAAAATAATAAGTATTTGTTGAAAATGCTTTTTAGAGCAAGAGTTCCAATTTTCTACTGGTCTGGTGAGCCCCACAGAGCTGCTTAATACAAAAATCCCAGCTGGTATTCAGGTTGTTACAGTTGCAATCAGAAACTGCTGGTGTCCCTGGGAAGTGCGATTTAGTCACAGAAAAAAACAAGAAAGAAGGAAATGAAAATATGCTCTCATACAAAAAGCAACCCAAGGTCCAGGAGAAAAAAAAGCTTTGAATACAACGCAAAGAAACGCAGCTGCCCCTTTGTCTTGCAGATGGAGTGACTGCCATTCAAGGCCTGCAGTTTGGCCTCTGCTACCTTCCCAACCTCACCACCCACTGCTCTTGACCAGATTCAGGGACTCCGGCAAAAATGGACCCACACAGGCCTTGCCAAAAACATCTTTTGCGGGTCATCCCCCAGCCCCCAGATACTACTCTGATAACCCCCCGCAATTCTCCGACCCCTCACTCAAATGCTGTCTTTCAAGAAGGGTTTCTCTCACCACATTAGTCAGATATGAGATATGGAGGTGAAATGCACTCCATAAAGTATAACGCAAATGTTGGTTAGGAGTTTATTAGCATCTTGCATATTCTAGAATTCATCTGAATTATTTTCAAAATTCAAATCTTACCCTTTCCCACCCCACCCTGGGAGGCTATACCATATCCCAAACACCAGGGCCTTTATTTTTTACATCTATGTATCCCCCATCGTGCTTTCCTATAAAATGAAAACTTCCTTTGAGTGTAACTTTTATAGAAATTCGCTAGGACCCACGAGGGCAAATATATGCTTCATTCATTCACCCAATCAATCACTATTTATCAAGCACCTACTATGTGCCAGGCCATGTGCATACCCCTAGGACTACTAAAGGAAGATAGCACATGGCTCCTCGCCTCACCATGCACATTTACTGCCCTGCACAGGAAAGGCTAGGGTCAAGAGGCCACGCCCCTGATAAGAGCAGTCTCTGACTGCATCACAGCCGCTCTCGCCTCGGTCAAGGTGCATCTGGGCACATACCACATTCCAAAGGATTGGGTTCTTCAAAGTGGCATCTCCGATGATCAAATAGAGAGTGTAGGTGCCGGATGCAGAGTCAAATTCGATCTTTCTCTCGGAAGTATCCAGTTCAAACTTGTACACGTTCTTGCTGTCTGGCTCAGCAACAAACACTACTTCCTGGCCAGTCTTCTGATTATGGAGTCGGACAAATGTCTGGGGGGAACAATAATACAACGTTTCATCTGATCATTTCAGAGTTCCCTCCGTGCCCAACACCGAATCAACAAGGCAGCAGACTAGTGGCTCTTTTGTCACAGTGGGAGCTCTGGGATGTGCCAGACATGGCCTACAGCGAGGGAGGAGTGGCCATCCCACTCTGGTTCCCAGCTCAGAGATCAGAGATCACTTTTTGTTAGTCTAAGAAATTTAACTTAGTGGTCCAGCCAATTCTCAACCACTTGGAGGCTGAATGCCCAGTTTGTGGAAGATTTAAGCCCTTTGCTGCGGCTGCAGTTTCTTCTTCCTGCCAGCCTTTTGGCCACTTTGCTGCCCAATTAACTTCTTCACCAGAGGGTGAAAAGAAGGGAAATGAGGTGGAACTGTAAGAGGCCTAGTGCCTCCAGCTAAAGATTTAGTACAAGAGGCTTGGGGATTGATAGTGAGGCAGAGTTCTAAGCGAGCAGAGCAGCCCGGTGTCACAGAGGAAGCCCAGGCTCTGAAGACAGACACCTTGGTTCCACTACTTATTAGGGGAGCAGCTTACTTCACCTCCTCAGGCCTTGATTTCCTCATCTTTGCAAGAGAAAGACTAACCTCTGTATGTGATGTATCTGTGCAAAGATTCACAGTGATAAACGAAAAGCATTTAGTGCAAGACCTGTATATGCTAGCTAGTTAACAAATAGGAGCTGATACTGTCACAAACGTGATGATCAAGTCCTTATGCTCCCAGGGGCACAAGAAACTAAGGCTTCTGCATATGAGAACTGCACCAAATTTAACGTCCACTCAGAGCTTTCCTTTCAGGTGTTTCAAAATAAAGAACTGAATAAGGCTTGAAGGTTCCATTTTATAGATCATAAGGCATGAGGGTTAAATGGGTTGCCGTGGTCACACAATTCAGCACTGGATTCCAGAAAAAAAAGTAAATTTCATTTGTCACTCTACACCTGGGCAACAAAGAACAACCATCAAAGTGTTTAGGGAAAGGGTGTAAAGGTGTGAAGCATCCTGACTACAGGAGTCTTGGCCAAGGGATTTAGGGACTGGGACGCCTGATTTTCCTCCTGTGATGGCCAAGGGCGCGTGGCAGCCAGGCTCACCTGCAAAATGCCGTCTCTACCTGGGAGGTCTTTATGTCATGGTTCCAAAGTAGAATCTTAGGTGAGACAAGTATTCAGTTAAAGTTACACTTGCTCACCAACTCTCCCTGTCTCAGCCCTCATCCCACCAATTTAATCTTGTTATTTCTTCGCTTCATATTCTTTCTCCCCTTGTGCTGTTTGGTCGGCAAACGTCATTCTGAAAAGGAGCTCAGAAATGCTGAGAGGTTGGAGAGCTTAAAGTCCATCAGTTAGCCAGGGCTAAGTGTCCTGACCGAGCTCTCTGGAGCTCGGGGGTGGAGGGGAGAGGAGCAGAGAAGGGCTGGGGGTGGCAGCACTCTGGGGCCTGGGCACATGTGCAGCAGTTGTAGCTACAAGAAGCAGAAAGCAAGGTTTCCAAGTAAATCCACTCACCTCAGTCATCTGCTCTGAAGCTGTCTCTTGGCACGAACTCGACTCTGCTAACTCTTGCTAAAGTATCCCCACAAAATATCTAAACCAAGGCCCACACATCCCATTTTATTTGAATTTTCCTTTACAATACTATCATGGACGGGGAAGGGCCAAGAGCAGTTATTCTCAATCAAGGGGGACGACAGAGGTAGGGGACAAGGTGTCTGGGAGGCCATATGAGATTCTCTGGGGAAAGGATACAGTTTGAAAATCTTTTAAATAATAATGCTCACCATTTTATATATGGAAAACAAAAATGAACGCTATTGCTTTCTCATACAAATTAGGCATGAGTTAAAAAGGGCTATCCTGGGGCACCTGGGTGGCTTAGTTGGTAAAGCGTCCGACTTCAGCCCAGGTCATGATCTAACGGTTCGTGGGTTCGAGCCCCGCGTCGGGTTCTGTGCTGACAGCTCAGAGCCTGGAGCCTCTTTTCGGATTCTGTCTCCCTTCTCTCTGACCCTCCCCTGCTCACGCTGTCTCTATCTCTCAGAAATAAATAAAACATTAAAAAAAATTTTTTTTAAAAGGTCTATCCTTCAGATTCCTACAAAGAGGAATTCTGCTGTGGTCAGAACAAAATGTTTTGGGTCTACCACCTAGGTTTTCCTTTTTCAAAATTATTTCAATCCGGTTTTTTTCCCTCAGAAAGAAAAAAACCTCAATTAAGGCTAATCTGCCTTAAATTTATCTTCTCAGTAACAGCTGATCTTTTAAAAAGAACTGTGTCTTCCACGTTCAGGGTTACAACCAGTACGAGTGGGGACAGTGCCATGTGGGAGAATGTGACAGATCATCAGGGTCCAGAGTGAAGACCCGAAAGGGAGTGTGGAGTTTACACACCACCCCGTACACTCTAGCGCACGGTAATGGTGCAGGCCAGGAGTGTCTGGGCTTTTTCCTGACCTGGTGAGGGGTGAGTTCAGCACCAGTGTTCACATCTACCAGCTGGAAGAACAAAGCAAAGTTCTGGTGGCTGTCTGCGATGAATGTGCCCTTGGCTTTTGCTGGGTAGGTCACCCTGAAAGAGACGCGTACGGTAAGTCTTCAAAGAGGATCTGCAGGTCTCTGAGATGAGAATAAAGACAAGCTGCACTTCACTGCCCAATCCTCCCTCTCCCCACTGGGACACTTTCCTGCTGCAGAGACAGGAGCAGAGCTGTCTGTGGCCTGAGGGCAAACCGGAATAAAAGAGCCAGGACTGAGAAAAGCACAGAATAAACTCTCATTGGGTCTGGGGAAATGCTATGCACAGATGCTCCAGGCCTTCACTGCTGGGACCTAAGGTTTAGGCACCAATGTCAGCTCAACCAAGTCAGGCGCCAATGGGGCTCATGTGTTCCTCAGGCATGTAGAGGGAATGGAAAGCTGGGATGGCAAGCAGGCAAGGAGAAATCATCACAGGATCGATGTCAGCAGCATGTGAGAGCAAGGTTGGGAGATGAGGGGGCAGGAGATGCAAAGGAAAGATGAGTACTTAGCACTTTTTCTTTCTTTAATGCTGTATTCTGTCATGGACACAGTTTCAATTTACTGTTCTGCCTAAAGTTGGGTTTTAAAAAGTCATTTTCTCAAAAGGCAGACTTGATGAGAAAACTGTTCTTTTTCACAGCCATCTCCTGGAATGGTAGGGGATGATGGCCATGGGAAAAAACAAGCGAAATTGTTATAGAGCTCATCCCTGGCTATATTTCATACTTAGGCTTTATATTTACTTACGGGTACTACCAACTCTTCATCTGTACAGAGTATTAAACTTTGCAAGGCACTCTTACCTTATTTCCACTGACTCTCAACAGGGCTTTCATCTCCAGTGGAGAGAGTCTTTGCCTTAAGCCAAAGGCAAAAAGCCCAACCCTTTCACATGACTTAAAAGGAGTGAATGCTCAGCTTCTAGGCTCTGGCTAACATCTCCTGTTTGTGTAACTGCCTTGAGGGTTCACCTACTTTCTCTAGCAGCTATAGTCACCCAGTTAAGGTGAGGTCCAAACTATACCCAGAGGTCTAGATGGGCCCCCAAAAAACAAGGATCTGGGAGAAAGCTGACAAACAGGCTTCATACAGTGCCTGGCCCTCTCTGATCAACTGCCAGTGGTGACCTTGAAGGTTGTGTTAGAAAAGATTCAGAAAGAAAATGCGTGATGGGCATGGAGGGCACTTGTTGGGATGAGCACTGGGTGTTATATGGAAACCAACTTGACAATAAACTACAATAAAAAAATAAATAATAAATAAATAAATAAATAAATAAAAGTAAACTGATTGGAAAATCCTAAAAAAAAAAAAAAGATTCTGAGTTCAACAGGGAACAAATGCTGTAACTGATTAGCGATGCCCTCCACAAACTTGAGAAAGGAATTCACAGCCCCAGTGCTAGGTATCTGCTGTCTGAATTCCAAAGGACCTGAGTCTTCCAACCAATTTCAGACCCACTGTGGGCCAAAGGGAGTAGTCATGAGGCCACTAAAAGCCAATTCAGAACAAGGAAGATAAAGAAATAACCAAAATATAAACACACTNAATAATATACTTGGTGACATAGATGCTCCCTAACTCACCGTGGACTAACTGCTGGTACAGACAACCCCAAATCTGCTTGGATGCTGGCTGGCACAGTGCCAACAGATTTGAAGCCTCTTTAATTTAGAGCACAAGCTGGATCACTCCAACCCAGAAATGGCATCCAGAGGGGACCAGTGATTGGGTGTGCTCCTCTCAACTCAAGCCGAGGCCTCTCCCATGCCCATAAGGTACCCCACCTACCGGGTGGTTTTAGGTGCAATGCTCTGATCCTTATCCACAGTGGAGAGATCAACGTTTGTGATGCCAACTTCAGTGGAAATCTTAACTCTGAGCTAGAGTGAAACACAGAACAAAATCGCCAAGTCAGCTGGTAGACAGATATAGCAGGAATTTACAGGCATATCCAAATTTCCCTCATAAAGGTGAGCAAAGGCATGAAAAGACCCCAGGACAGGAGTCTTCAATGATTTTAGTAAAGCTAACTCAGACAGGTAGGATTCCCACCACTCCAATCCCAAGGCTTAAAAGCAACTTCTTAAAAGTAAAGAGTTGCTCACTAGGTTCAGCGTCTGACTTAATTTTGGCTCAGGTCATGATCTCACGATTCAGGAGATTCGCTTTCTCTCTCAAAATAAACAAACTTAAAAAAAAAAAAAAAGCAACTCCTTGATTCTTATCCCTTCTTCTCTTCTTTGGCTTTGGTTGGATGGTATATACTAAAAGAAGAAAACAAAGTAGGATTTTTCATGTGTCCTTTAAAATAAATAAGGGGGAGGGGCGCCTGTGTGGCTCAGTTGGAACTTTAACTCAGGTCGTGATCTCACAGTTTGTGAGTTTGAGCCCCATGTCAGGCTCTGTGCTGACAGCATGGGGCCTGCTTAGGATTCTCTATCTTCTCTCTCTGCCCCTCTCCTGGTTGTGTGCTCGCTCTCTCATTCAAAAATAAATAAACATTAAATAAAAAAAAGAAATGAAGGAGTGCCTGGATGGCTCAGTTGGTAAAGCCATCGACTCTTGATTTCAGATCAGGTCATGATCTCACAGTTCATGAGTTTGGGTCCTGCACTGGGCTCTGCACTGATAGTATGGGGCCTGTTTGGGATTCATTCTCTCTCTCTTTCTCTCTCTGCCCCCCACTCCCCTGCTCATGCTCTCTCTCACACACACAAATAAATAAACTAAAAGGGGGAAAATCCATAAGCAGTAACCTTCAAATAATTCAAATCAACAAATACTCAATTCTAATGACAACTATTGTTTGCTTTGTGAAAGACACTGACTTTATAACAACGATTTCATGTAATCCCCACAATAACTCTCTAAGGTAGTGCTATTTCAGATAAGAAAATTAAAGATTAAAAAGATAAAGCCACTAGCTCAAGTTTAGATGGCTAGTTAATGACAGAGCCAGTATTCAAGCTCAGGCATTCTGACTCAGTGTCCAAACTCTTAGGCTTCCCAGGGGCTATCCAGCTTCCCAGCAACTCTTAGACTCTGTGCCAAGCAGTATTTTAAGTCTGTCCATGAAGACGTAAGAAGCATGGCAGACATCTGCACCATTCACCAGTCACTTCTGCACACATGGTAGAGCTGTACTTCCCTATTTCCCTGCAATTGGGTGTGGCCACGTGACTGGCTTTGGCCAATAAAATGTGAGCCCCCAGACAGAAGCTTTAAGAGTCAGTGCGTGATTCTCTCCCCTCCTCTGGCATGGACACAGACAATGCAGAGAGAGAGGCTTGCTCTGTCAGCCCGAGTTCCAGTCTAAGGACTGCATGAAGCCAGCCTTCCAGTTGATACACTAAGATACGTAGCGTGGGCAAAAAAGGAAACTTTTGCTATCTTAAGCTGAGACTTGGAGTTTGGTAGAAGCACAAACCAGCCCATCCTGACTCTTAGTGTTGGAATTCTATGCATATCTTATAAATATTTTCACAAAGAGGAGCTAGCTAACACAATAAACAAGAACTTTTTTAAAGTTAGATTTAAAGTAAGTGTAAAATTCCAAGAGGCACAAAACATCCTGAAAGTCTATTCATGGGAAATTTCTTATTTGAAGTCAAAGTTTTAATGTGCATATTATGAAAGCCCAAGGTACTTTTTATTGCAAGCATATCTATGAGACTTGCAAATATTTGATAAGCTTGAATGTAATGCTTAAGGAAATCCTTGCCAAATCCACTGGTTTATAGTCTAAGGATCAAGGAGTAGAGATAGAAGGTTGGGCAAATAATTGAAGGATGGCTTAACATTTTGTTAAAATACATTATCAAGGTGTGACAACCTCAACTCGAGGCCAAAGAAGAAAAATTAAAAAGGGATAAAGACAGCTACCAAGTAATTTAACAGCCTTCTCTCCAACATCCTTAATAACTATTTTATGACAACAGCCTCAATTATCAGATTGAATAGGTGTATTCTGTTTTACTTCAAAAATGAGGGATGCATAGGTGGCTCAGTTGGTTAAGTGCCTGACTTCAGCTCAGGTCATGAGGTCATGATCTCATGGTTTGTGGGTTCAAGCCCAAGTCGGGCTCTGTGCTGACAGCTTGGAGCCTGGAGTCTGCCTGGGATTCTGTGTCTCCCTCTCTCTTTGCCCCTCCCCTGGCTTGCGCTCTGTCTCTATCTTTCTCTCTCAAGAATAAACATTTTTTAAAAATTTAAAAAACAACAACAAAAACTGAATTTAATACAGAGGCTGTAAGGATAGTCTTACCTCCTACTCCTAAGAACATAAGCCACCTATTGGCAGAATTTTATTTAGCCTCGCTGCCTGTCACTGAGTCTAGGCAACTGGGTGAATTACAATGGTAGGGAAGGGAAATAGATGGCCTTCAAGTTGAATAAATCTCCAAGGAAGAGCTGGGAGCCTCTCCTTTGGTTCTCTGGGCTCTGTGCTAAGCAAACAGTTTCACAACTCACATAGGGCTTGGAACCACAGCCCTCTCTGCTGTATAAAACTCAATGCAGAGAGGCACTGGCACCATTTGAAGAAAAAGTGGAATGGAAGGCTTAAGCAGAAAAGCAGCCAAAAAGCTGTGATTAGGCTACTGATGTTTAGCAAGATACCCCACTAAGATCACTTTGCCTACACCCCTCTAGCACGACTGGAGCAGGGGATGTACAGATATGGCAAGATACACTTCTTGTCCTAAAGGGCAGCATAAATGTAAAGCTAAATATTAACAAACCAGGCTGCTGCTCTAATGGAGGAATGTATAAAGTGCTTTGAAAGCACAGGAGAAGGAACTGTGACCTAAGCTGACCTGGGGGTAGTAGCCCTTGCTTGGTTGGGGAGTGAGAAAATGTGTAGCACAGTGGCCCAGCAGTCCTCTGGTTCGGAGAGAGGTAGGAGTTTAGCAATTTTCCATGCTATAAACACAATCCGTCTTCATAGTTAACCGCTCTACAACTTTCATCAACATTAACCAGATAATTCTTTCTTTACTTTTGTGACTCATTGCCTCGAGGGCTCACCCATTTAATTTGTAAATGTGATCTTAAAATCATCGTCCCACTGAAATTTCCATAAATAGGAGATAGTTACATGACTAGCGGTACACGTACACTATGAACTACCATGGAATAATTACAAAGGACAAGGTAGATGTCTATAGACAGATATAGAGATATTTATTGCCTACTTTTAAATACATCCACTGACTTCAGAATTATATTTAACATCACGGTCATGGAGTCCAGGCAACTGGGTGAATTATGGCAGAGGAGTGGTGCAGGGTTGGGAGGAGGCCATCAAGTTGAAAAGACTCCTGAGGGGGAAGCTGGGAGCCTCTACTTTATGACAAGAGCAAAGAATATAGCTGTCTATAGAATAATCCCTTTCATGTTAACAAGACAGGATATACATATATTCATTAATCTACATATCCTTCTTTTTCTTAAAATGTACAATAGTTAACTGTTAGAAATGGATTCCTCTGAGGAGAGGAACTGGATGGAAGGGATGAGAGAAGGCTCTTACATTTTGTTATATACCTTTTGGCACTTTGAATTTTTTTAAACTACATGCATATTTTATTCCTTTTTTGAAAAAAAAAAAGGGATTATCTGAGCAATGAGACTGTGTGCCATATACTTTCTTCTTTATAAACATTTTGTATTGAAAAGCACCACCCAATAAATATGATTTTAAAAATAATCATTCTTCCGGGGCACCTGGGAGGCACAGTCAGTTAACCTGACTCTTGGTTTCTGGCTCAGGTCATGATCTCACGATTAGTGAGTTCAAGCCCCACATACGGCTCCTTGCCAACAGTGTGGAGCATACTTGGGATTCTCTCCCATTCCCTCTCCCTCTGCCCCTCCCTGCTCGCACACGCTCTCTCTCTTTCTCTCTCTCAAAATAAATAAACTTTAAAAAAAAATTCTTCATTTCAGCATATAGATACATAGAGACAGATGTTTCAAGATTTATGTAAGCCTCCTCAATGTATCCTAATTATAGTGAGAGAAAAGTCATCAACTTTCAGCTTTTACTTAGAATCCTGACTATAAACTTTCAACAATAACATGGTCACTAAGGCCTGCTAATCGAGATTCAACTGTGTGTTTGTTCTAAAGACAGCATAAGCATCCCCAGACAATACGGACACATGGCGGACAAAAGGGCAGACTGCAGTGAACTCAAGTCATTTTGGGTTTGCTCTCAGCCCTAATTCTAAAAGCCTCCCTAAGTTAAAGGTTTCTTTGTTGCAGAGAAACACTGTAGGGCTGTTCTTGAATAGGGAACAGTTTAAAACAAGTCCTTCTGCTCCTAAAATCTTAACACAAATGAGTCTCTGGAAACACTGAAAAGAAAAGCGTTTTTATACTATTCTTTTAGAGCAAATGGAAAAATAAAAATTATCATAACTTTTTTCAAAAGCCATGTTATAAAGAATTGAGTAGGATCCCTGTGGGTTAGCTGCTTCTTCCTTCAAACTAACACTTCAGGATTAGTTTTTATAATAGGAAAGGGACTTGTTTAGTCACTTTAAATGCTGCGAAGCCTGCTTTACATTGAATCATGCTAGTCCTTTCTTTGCCTATACTGAATGCCACATACACCTCAAAAAATGTTTTAACGCCAGGAAATGTAGTCTTTTTGCTGAGAGTAATAACCCCCTTGTTTAGCTCATTACTGTCAAAAATGATGGTGCATTAGGGGCAATTAATGCTAATGACAGCTTCTAAAACCCATGTTTCCCCTGACAGCAAGTCCAATGTCAATGAGTGCTATTACAGGCCTTCCACACCAAACCACTGTTAATGCACTCTGACCAATGTCAAGCATCTCTAAGGAGATGAAACAGGACCTGCTGACCCACTCTGAGGCTCTAAGTGTTACTATTACTAAAATTACAAAGTAAAGTTGCATATGTGACAGAGGTCAGAACACGTGTACACACACACACACACACACACACACACACACATGCACGCATAAAGCTCTAACATAATGAAGGAGAGATTTTGTAATGCTTACTCTATCACCAGGAAGGAAAAGGGCAGCAATGGCCTCAGTTGGGGCTTGTTATCATCACATGAGTAACACCTATTAGCCATTTCTGCTATTTTGCACTTAAATAATTCTTCCAACAATCACAGAAACACTTGGAGAAACACCAGATTTGATGTTACAAAAAGCCAAGCTGTTACAGTAACCAAGATGGCATAGTGTTGGTCTAAGAATAAAAATACTCATTAATAGAATATGACTGCAAACCTAGATTTTAACCCTTGTCTTTATGGTCAACTGATTTTTGATGGCAAGATGCAAAGTATGCTAAGACAATTCAACAGGGAAAGAATGATCTTCAATAAATGGTGCTGGGATTTCCACATGCAAAGAAGGTAGTTGGACCCCTACCTCACACCATATACAAAAACTGACTTAAAATTAATCAGACACCTAAATGTTAGAGTTACTGCTATAAGAGGAGTAATCTTCATAACCTTGGATTAGGCACTGTTTCTTAGATATGACACTTAAAGCAGAAGCAATGAAAGAAAAATTAAGAAACTGAATCTCATCAAAATTAAAACCATTTGTGCTTCAAAATCCAATAGGAAGGGGGGATGGGCTAAGTGGGTAAGGGGCATTAAGGAATCTACTCCTTAAATCATTGTTGCACTATATGCTAACTTACTTGGATGTAAATTAAAAACTAGATTTAAAAAAATCCAACATCAAAAAAGGGGAAAAGACAACCTAGACTGTGAGAAAATATTTGCAAATCATGTACTTGACAAGGACTTGTATACCACTTGAATATAAAGACCTCTTAAAACTCAAAACTATATGGGCGCCTGGGTGGCTCAGTCGGTTAAGTGTCTGACTCTTAATTCTGGCTTAGGTCATAATCTCACAGTTCGTGAGATGAGCTCTGCATCAGGCTGCGTCCTGACAGTATGGGGCCTGTGTGTGATTCTCTCTGCCCATCTCCTGCTCTCCCGTGAGGATTCACATACACATGGTCCCCCTCCCTCTCTCAAAATAAAAAATATATAAAAATACCTCAAGAATGTAAAAAAAAACAACGTATCAAGAAAAGGAAATGAGGTATACAGATTGGGAAGGAAGAAATAAAAAGACAAAAAAAATTTTTTAATGAGCAAACAATCATTTGTACAGCTATTTCTCCAAAGAAGATATACAAATGGCCAATAAGCACATGAAAGTATGCACAACATCATTAACCATCATCAGGGAAACGCAAATCAAAATCTCAGTGAGATATCACTTTATACCCACTTAGGAATGCCAGAATGAAAAGACAGATAAATAACAAGTGTTGGTTAGGATGCAGAGAAACTGGAATCCTTATATATTACTAGTGGAAATGTAAAATGGTACAGCTTCTTTGAAAAACAGTTTGTCAGTTCCTCAAGAAGTTAAACAGAGAGTTTATCATATGACCTAGCCTTCCATTCCTAGGCATATACCTCAAGAAACTGAAAACAGATATTCAAAGAGAAATGTGGACGTGAATGTTTATAGCAGCATTATTTAAAATAGCCAAAAAAGTGGAAAAGCTCCAAACGTCCTTCAACTGTTGAGCTCACAAACAAAATGTAGTATATCCATACTATGGAATATTACTCAGCCATAAAAGGAATAAAGTTCTCATATATGCTACATGAATTAACCTGAAAAATATCATACTAATTAAAAAGGCCAGACACAAACAGCTATATATTGTATGATCCCATGGATATGAAATCTCCCAAATAAGCAAACCATGGAGACAAAAGTAGTAGTTGTCAGGACTAGAGGGAGGATCTATTCCTGTAGAAGAAGAAATACGTACTATAGACACAGAACTACTTTCTGGGGTGACAAACATGTTCTGGAATTTGATAGTGGTGATGGTTGCACAACTCTGTAAATACACTAATAACACTGAATTATAAACAACTTTATCAGATATGTCAATTATATCCTCAATAAAGCTGTTACCAAAAAAAAAAAAAAGCCAAGCTACTTTGTACAGAATAAAAAGCTAACCCTTTGAAGATGAGTCACTACAGTTTTAAGGACCCAGGAATGTAGGGAAACATTTTTATACCACTCCATCCTTTTCTTCTCAAATGGTCTGCAATGGAGAATAAGCACTCAAAAAAGAAGATTTGGTTTCCACTCACAGGGAGTTCTCAGCCCAATGAAAAAACAACACATATAAACCAACAATGGTAATACAATACAATAAGAACAATTATAGATAGGATATAAAATACTACAGCAAAAAAAATAAACTTTAAGTAGATTGAAGTCCTAAATATATAAGGGAGAAAAAGCTTAAAACCTTTAGAAGAAAATACTGCAGATTATCTTTTTGACTTTAGAGCTTTCTTAAAGACACAAAAAGCAGAAACAACCTAAGCAAAAAGACTTTTAAATTAGGTTCCACTGAAAATAACTTTTGTGCATCAAAAGATGCCATAAAGATAACACTGGGGAAAGACATCTGAGGCTTATCAGTAAAGCTTAATTTCCAGAATATAAATAGCTCCTAAAATTCAATAATAAAAAGACTAACAAACTAAAAGAAAAACAGACAAACGAGACAACAATTCACAGAAGAGGAAAACTAAAAGGCCAATAAACACAAGAAAAAATGCTCAATCTCACTAGTAACCAAGGAAAAACCTCACCCTAGATAAACAAACAAAATGTACACAAGGAAACATGTACTAAGATGTTCACAGTAGTAGTTTGTAATAGTGAAAATCTAAATGTTCAACAACAGGAAAATGCATTAATAAAATCTGATTCATTCATAAAAGGAAGACAATTACACGACAATTACCCATAGCTCTAGTTCTACAGGCATATGTGCAGCTAACAATCATATGATATTGAATGAGAACAAGTGCACTGCAAAAGGATGCATACAACATAATGTACAAATTTTGAGAAGGTGCAAATCAATCCATTATATTATTTAAAAATGTGTACATGTATAGCAGAAATATAGAAGTTTCTTACCAAAACAAAAGGGGGGGGTGGAGCAAACATAGCAAAATGTTAGGGTTTAAGGGAGATGAGTGGCTGGTAGGTACATGAGAATTCACTAAATTATTTTCTGTTCTTTTCTATATATTTGAAGTAGTTCATACTAAAAAATAAAATAAAGATAAGGTTCTGTGGGAGCACATATGAAGGAGTAACATTTGAACTAGACCCCACAGGAAGAGTAGTTTAGCATATGAACAAGGGAGAGGAAGAGCATTTCTTACGGAGGAAGCAAGAGTTGAAACCCAAAGACATGTGCATGTAAAGTATATCTGAGGAGCAGTATGCAGTCGGGAGCAGCTAGCACCAAGGGGATTGGGACACACCCACACTAAAGCATGTGCACATGTCTTGTGGAGGACCTTCTAAGCCATTCTCAGGAGTCTAGACCTCACCCACAGGCAATGGGGAACCAAAGAACAATGTGATCTTATCATTCTAGTAGCACTTAGTGAAAATTAAATGGAAGGGACAGAAATTGAAGACAATGGAACACCACTGACACTTGAATAACAGAGGGCTGAGGAGTGCTGACTCCCACCCAGTGCAGTTGAAGATCCATCTAGGACTTTGGACTCCCCCAAACCTTAACTACTAACAGCCTACTACTGAACATAAGCCTTACTGATAACATAGTCGATAAACACTTATTTTGTATATTATAAATATTGTATACTGTATTCTTACAGTAAAGCTAAAAACCAAGAAAACGTTATTAAGAACACCATAATAAGAAAAATACATTTATACTACTGTATTGTATTTGTCAAAAAAAAAAAAATCCATATCCAAGTGGACCCACGCAGTTCAAACCCTCATTTGTTCAAGAGTCAGATGTAGTCAGAAACTCTCTTACCAGTCTAGATAGACAATATAGGGCTCTACCCAATTGAGAACACAGGACTAAAGAACAAAGAACTCATGCAGAAGACATTCAAAGGTGGAATCAACAGGACTTGGTGACTGACTGAAAGTCAGAAGTAGAAAGAAAGAAGGGGTTAAGAACAACTGTGTCACATGGGTATGGTACTTAAGCTAGACTGTAAAGGTAGAAGAAAGAAAATGTTTCAGAGGAAAGAAAGAAAAGAAAAGAAAAGAAAAGAAAGAAAGAAAGAAAGAAAGAAAGAAAGAAGAAAAGTCTGCCTTTTAAAGTGTTCAGTTGCAAATAAGGACCCTTAATGAGGGGAGCTAAAATTCAAAGAATGTAGATTGTAAAGGTTCAAGGTGCACACTATAATAGCTTCTGTCCAAATTTTGCATTAGTGAATGGACTAGGATCAGATGTCTCATGCCCAAAAAGGTCAGACATGAGGTACAGAAAAGGCAGAGATGCAAGTTCCAGAAAGTATCTTCCTTTCTGACAAACCTTAAATATAAGTGTTTAATCTACCTATGTTAAGTAACGTCCCACTTTTGAAAAGGTCAAACTTTCTAGCTCCCTTGTCCTTTCATTTAAAAAAAAGTGAGTAACATAGGAGCCAACTTGAGGAGCTTTTTAAAGGTCAAATCTGGGTTAATGTGAGCAACAAATGATGATCATAAAGGATCATGACCTACAGAGTAAAAGAAATATCCATGAAACCAAAGTGTTTAAATAATTGAATAAATAAATGAAGACAGAGTCAGGGGAGGGATAGTTTTTTCTTATAGAATTCTCATTCATAAATGTAGAAAGAGTGAAAGAAAGAAAATCACCTTTGGGAAGGCAAAACATTAATAACGGTTGCAGGAAGGATCATCAGGATATTTGCAGACTCAATTACAAAGCAGAAAAACAGCAACTTTACGGTAGAGAAACCTAGCAGACACCACTTAACTAAGTGATCAAGGTTAACGTCACCAACAGTGAGACATGTCAATATCATATACTTGCTAAGAAGATGCACTGAGAGGGACAGAGCTTCACTTCTGGAGTATTCTTGCAAAAAATAAATTTAATTTTGAGGAAACTCAGACAAACCCAAAGTGAGGGACATTCTACAAACTAACTGGAGAGTACTCTTCAAAAGCATCTAGGTCCTGAAAGAAACTATCCTAAATTGGAGAAGGCTAAAGGGACATGTGACCCTAGGTGGAATACTGGCTCAGAAGAGGGACATTAGTAGGATAACTAGTGGAATTTGAATTACAGCCTACAGATTAGTTAATAGCACTGTATCGGTGTTAATTTCCTGATTATTATCTGGATAGCAATTACTGATAATTATATTACAATTATATAAGACGTTAACATTTGGGGAAGTTGGGTAAAGGGCATTCTTTATACTATTCTACTTGGCTAAGTCTATTCCCACAAAGCATCAGATAAATGAGGCATGGTTTTCCATCCTTAAAACCTAAAAACTTTATACTTTATATGGAAATTCTTCATACCATTTTTGCAACTTAAGTTTGAAATTATTTCAGAATGAAAAAAATGAAGATGTGTAATTAAAAAAAGAAAAGTGAGACGTGTCTGGGTGGCTCAGTCTGTTTAGCTTCCAACTTCGGCTCAGGTCATGATCTCGCAGCCCACATCAGGCTCTGTGCTGACAGCTCAGAAACTGGAGCCTGCTTCAGATTCTGTCTGTCTGTCTCTCTCTGACCCTCCCCTGCTCACATACTGTCTCTTTCTCTCTCTCAAATATAAATAAACATTAGAAAGAGAGAAAAAAAGAAAGAAAGAAAGGAAGAAAGAAAGGAAGAAAGAAAGAAAAGAGAAAAGAAAAGAAAAGAAAAGAAAAGAAAAGAAAAGAAAAGAAAAGAAAAGAAAAGAAAAGAAAAGAAGAGGGGTGCCTGGCTGGCTTAGTCAGTGGAGCATGTGACTCTTGATCTTGGGGTCATGAGTTCAAGCCCCATGTTGGGCACAGGGTTTACAAAAATAAATAAATTAATTAATTAAAAAAAAAAGAAGAAAACTGAGTGGGAACTGACACTTGAATAGTGAAGAAAAGAGTTATCACAAATATTTAATTATTTAATTATTCAAGAAAAGCACAGGGCCACTCCTAGTTCCCCTCACTCAGAAGAGTAAATGACAATGTAGTCTAGTAGATGCAGCAAAGACAGTGGCAAAAACACTAAGAAGTGACAGCTGAAAGGAGAAAGTAATATCAGAAAAAGGCCAGCTGCTGGAGCGGCACACGGCTCTGTAGCTGTATATTCACCAGAGCACACTAACCAAATGGCTATTGTGCAGGGATTCTACCCAAGCACAGGCTGGATGACCTTGGACAAGTTACTCCGTCTCTTTGAGCCTCATCTGTGAAATGAAGGTGGCTCCATCCATGCCTTAGGGTTGTCAGAAGACTAAAACAGTGTACACAAAAGCACACAGAACTATGCTTCTCATGTCAAAGGCCTTCATTCAGTAAAGAGTTTGTACAGATGATTCTAATTCAAAATAAGAAAAGGTTAAACCATATCCCATAGTTTAAGAAAGTAGGAAAACATAGGGGTGTCCGACTTCAGCTCAGGTTATGATCTTGTGGTTCATGAGTTCAAGCCCCACATGGGGCTCTGTGCTGACAGCTCGGAGCCTGGAGCTGCTTTGGATTCTGTGTCTCCCTCTGTCTCTCTGTCCCACCTCCACTTGTGTACACACGCTCGCACTCTCTCTCTCTCTCAAGAATAAATAAACATTTATAAAATGTATTAAAAAGGTAGGAAAATGTATAATTCATCTTAATAAACTTCTATGAAAAAAGTTGAAATGAAAGCCACAGTGCCTTGAAGGGGTATACTTGAATTAGCTGGGAAAACCGCTAAGGTGAGGTACCTCCTTCCCCAGGCATCAGATAAATGAGGCATAGTTTTCTATCCTTAAAAGTGCTTTGGATCTTCAACACAACTAGAGTCAGCTCAACATTTGAAACACAATTCATTACGAAACTTACTGATTTTCTTTTGTACTTTACCCAGAGAGCCTCGCTACACTATGTTGTCACTTAATGCTTTTTGTCACCTAATTTAGCATCAAGCACTTTTCTAGACCTATCAAGACCTACTATACAAAACATCACAAGAATATTTATGTCTCAGTGACATTACGGTTGATTTTTATTTTTTCTATTTCCTAAATTTTATGTTAGATAGTTAACACTAAATTATAATAGAAAATGAGTCATTTATAAATAAAACTCACTATGATCAAGATCTTGGAGAAATCTATCAAACAGCAGTTAAACGTACCCTTCTCTTACCACAGTCACATTAACTTGGTTGTAAAGTGAAGTCAATATTCCAGACGATTAATGCTGTGTGACTACTTGGTAATGTCATTGTATTTACCGGGGAGGACACGAAAAGCACTCACCTCTACACTATTTGCAATATAACGGTTGTCACCTTCAACTTTGACAGAGAAGTCATAATAACCACTGGAAAATTTGACATTCATGAAGTTTAGTTCAAAAACATCCCTGTTAAAAATGATAGCAGGGTTAGCAAGAACTCACATAGCAAAGCCATGAGTGTACCAAATGGGCCATATGCCACCCTCCCTGAGACAGTCCAGGGCCACACCACTTCACCTTTCAGCTTCCCACTTCAGGTGGGCAACCCCCTGCTCAATCATGGAACATGGTGTGGGGGAAACTTGAGACCAATCTAAAATGACCTCTTCTTTCAAGACTCTGAAGTCTTTTTTTTTCCTTTGTTTCATCCTCTTAGCTCCTAAAATCTCACCTCCCTCGGGTAGATTTCCACAATTAAATGCAAAACACTCTACAGTATGATCCCTATTATGTTTTTTAAAAAGGACTAGAAATGTCCAAAACGCTGGAGGTAGAGCAGTATAATCATAGGTAATTTTATGTATTATTTCTACTTTCCTAGGTTTTGTGAATTTCCTAAAAATGGCATATCTTACTTTTATAAAAATATCAGTAACTTTTATTTTAAAGGGGGGGAAAGGTAGAGAATTCTTAACTCTAATTACATGGCAAAATTCCCAACGTCTTTTACCATTGCACTTACCATTCCTAAAAAATTTTTGCTTTTTATTCTCACATATTGCCTGTGTATCTTTATCACGGTCTAAGAAATGCAGATTCTCAGGTCATCTGGCTGGCTTAGGCTGTAGAGGATATGGCTCTTGATCTCAGGATTGGGACTTAGAGCCCCACATTTGGGCCTAGACTGTACTTTAACAGAAAAACAGAAATACATATTCTCTCTAAAACTCCGAGTTCCTACTCTCATTAGCTTACTAATTTAACACATAACAAAGTCTCATATAAAAACTGATCCTCAATTCTTTTAAAATTTACCTAACAGTATATAACCATTACAAATAAGACTGAAGAAGAATATTTAATCCTATAGGGGAAATGTCCATGACATACTGTTATAGACAAAGCATAATCCTAATTCAATTAAAAATATATTTATTTGCGGGGCACTTGGGTGGCTCAGTCAGTTGAGAATCTGACTTCTGTTCAGGTCATAATCTCACAGCTCATGAGTTTGAGCCCCACACGGGGCTCGCTACCGTCAGCACAGAGCCTGCTTTGGATCCTCTGTCCCCCTCTCTCTGCCTATTCCTCACTTATGCTCTCTCAAAAGTAAATATATATATTTTTAATATATGTGCATACATATTTAATTATATTAAAAAAAGGCTGACCAAAAAAGACAACAAAACGTGAACAGTAATTATCTCTAGATGGTAGAATTATGGGTGATTTATATTTTATTTTTTGTGTTTTTCCATATTTTTCCTACAATAAATATGTATTACTTGTACATCAGAAAAAAACAGTATTAAATTTAAAACCAGCTACTTATATCACAATGACAAGTCAGGGACAACTAGAAATGGAAAGGGAAGGAAACAGTAACACTAAAGCACAATTCTTTAGGGTTTTTTTTTTTTTAAGTTTATTTACTTATCTTTTTTAGTAACGTCTACACCCAATGTGGGGCTTAAACTCACAACCCCAAGATGAAGATTCCCATGCTCTACCGACTAAGCCCACCAGGCACCCCTCTTTTAGTTTTAAAATTCCTTTCCTTCTATGACTGTAGGATTTTTATATCAGTAAGTCAAATTTACCTAACCATGGGGGCTTTTTGTAACATCCATATTAATTTGGGTTATATTGGCTACAGACAAAACAAGTCTACAGGCGCCCTGCAAAAATAAGATCGGACTTACCCTACAGGGGTAAAAGAAGTCTTCTGGAGGACAGTGGCTCTGGAAGCAACGGATTTAGCATGTTCTAGTTTAACAGTGGCCTGAGTCAGAGGCTGGGACAGAACATTGGTGACCTGCAACTAGAAATAAAATTTAAAATTATCTGTAGCAACAATGGCTGAAGAAGTATAAAATTTTGTTTCTGGGGTACTTTATCCACAGGGAGCCAGCTCTGCAGGGGAAGAAACACCTCATTTTGGGACACCTTCAATGACTTTGGTCTATGGTCTATCAGAAATCAGACACAGAAAACACAGGGAGATTGGTAATGGGACAGATTATAGAATGTTAGAGGCAGGGAGGATATTAAAGATGACCTTGTCCAGGGGCACCTGGGTGGCTTAGTCGGTTAAGCGTCCGACTTTCGCTTAGGTCATGATCTGGCGGTTCGTGGGTTTGAGCCCCGCGTCGGGCTCTGTGCTGACTGCCAGCTCAGAGCCTGGAGCCTGTTTCAGTNCGCGCTGTGTCTCTCTCTCTCTCTCTCTCCTAGAAAAAAAAAAAACACTTAAAAAAAAAAAAAAAAAAGATGACCTTGTCCAATAATCTCATTCTTCAGGTGAGGATAGTCCCTTTACATACATCTCCTTTTATCAATCATCTGAGATAAATGGCACAATCTCTACTTTACAGATGAAGAAACTAAGGCCAGTTAGTGGTTGGTCTAGGACTCAACCCCAAGCTTATCTAGCTACAAAGCCAATACTACTTGGCTCTCTTAGCCACTCCCTCCTGACTCTTGGTGAACTATGTTAATCAGGTTATTTCTCACCCCAGCCTTTGCTAAGTAAGAGGGTGTGAGTGTAAGCAGGAAGAAGAGAGGGGGTTTTGAAGGACAGGGCACTCCCTCAGGAAAGCATTTGGAGAGGCGGCCAGAGTGGAACTGATGGAACTGTCCTGTGTGAAACCCCCGTGTTTAGGCATAAATAAAATGCGAATTTCTTATGAAGATCTTAGCTTACCACGGATTTCCAAACAGCAACAGATGCACCATTTGAGATGAAAACTCTATGCGTATTCAGGATCTGTACATTTACTCAGAGAGTAAAGCGGCATAAAGGCTCAGAGTCAGCATGAGCTGACTGAGAGGGAGGGCTGCACTATGAAGACGCAGAAAGACATGCAGTCAGCAGCAAGAGGAAGAGACCTGGTGTTAACAACTGCAAGCACCAGAACTACTGGAAATTTAAAGAGTGGTCTTTAAATAACATATTTAGAAAGTTCTGGTACTGGAAAATGCCTTTTAGAAGCAAGCCTTCTCTATACATCTGGTGTTATAAACCCCAAAATGCAATTTTCTTGCATTTAATTTCTTGAAAGCCTTACTGTTCAAAATCCTCCAGGGGGAAAAAAAAAAAAAGCTTTTTTTTGGGATAGATATGAAGGGTTCTGGGACTAGTTCACCCAGGGGCCATGTCCCTAGCTCCAGGCTAAGGGAAATGAGGCTTGCTCTACAATTAATGGGTGTGTCCTGGGGGGGGAGGGGGGGAGTTACAACCAGGACTGGAAACAAGCAGAGTGGCCCAGTTTGGACATGGGAGCCATACCCGAAGAATAGCTTGCTCGTGAGTGTCGAAAGGAGAGCCCTCGGGCACAACTACAACTGGCACGTGGTAGCGATTCTGAGAGAGTGCAGCGGCAGCAGAGGCCACACTGAAGGCTTCTGAGAGTGACTCAAAGTTCTTCTTGCTGAAGATCGCATTCATTAGTTGGATGACCTGATCCTGAAAGAAAAGGGAAATGCAGCTGGAGATTCTCCTCTGGCAGGAAGGTGGGCGGACCATCCCTCGCTCCCCATGAGCTGAAGTCATTCTCTATCTGCTTCTAGGCGTTCATAAGGAGGATCTTTTAGCCATTAATCCAAATTGATCTGAGAGGGTGAAAAGCAAACGTTCTGCGTTTAAGATTAAAACCTCAATTTGGTTGTTTTTTTCCATCTTCTGGTTCAAAGTGAAATTCACACATTTATTTGTCAACCCTTTATTGAATGCTTACTGTACAAATGCAAGGTAACTACTGAGATGTGAAATTCTATGACAAAATGCATACATACACAGTAACCTTATGTTTTAGGTTACCGTATGTGTCACATACTCTAACAGGTGCTTGACATGCATGAAGTCAAATCCTGATAAAAATCCTGAAAAGATCGATATTATCAATGTTTTCCAAATGAGGAAACTGAGGCTACAGCAGGTTAAGTCCTACAGTTGTAATAGGGGAGGAAAAAAGAAAAAAGACCCAAATTGACATGGAAGTCTATTTGTCCCCAAAGTCCTTCAGAATAAAATATGTTCTTTCCTGATTCTTCTTACCCTTCCAGCTAAGCCAACTTCCCTCCCTAACCCCCTCTAAGTGGTATGCTAGGGCTAAGTTTGAATTCATAAGACCAAACCTTATAACCAACATGTACATTAGAAAGAAACTAAAATAACTTTCCATTAAGAACTAATGGGCTGTTTAGAGGAGAAAAGTGAAAGCAGTTTTTTAAAAAAGTGGAACCTAAAAGGCATTATTAAAATTCTGGAGGTTGTGTGCTTAAGAGGAAACATTTTCCACTTCAATCAGTTTTGTTTTTTAAAATCTACAATCTAACAAAAGAGCTCCCTTGTTCCCGACAGTGTTATTCACAGTCGACATGAAATAATTTTCTTTAATTGTACCAATTACATTTTTCCATCACTAGGCTGTTGACATGTTAAAATGGGGGACTGTTCACCAGAATGGTTATGTCAAAAGCAGTGACAGCAAAATTACTCCAACCAAATACCTGGTGAATAGAAGCTTGGGAATAAAGCAAGAAAAAGTTTAAGTTGTGTATGTAGAATACTGCCAATTCATCTACTGTGCTGTGTCCAGGAGAGTTCCTTAATGATTTGTACCATAAGACCCACATTCCTGCACTTTCACCCTTCATAGAAATTAAGAGAGTATGGGATCTCCAGACCTTCTATACTTAGGATAAACAAAAGACAACAGAAGAATGCTAACACATGAATAATTTATTAGGTCATATCCTCCAGAGAAAATATAAAATTAATTTAAATTACCCAACACAGATGAGTATTTACTATTTACTTAAAGAAACTCAGCACAGAACTCAAAATGTATAAAAGAAATGAAAGTTCTAACTTGGAACCCAGATCTCTCCTTCGAAAATGAAAACAACAGTAGCTCGTATTTTAAATCCTGTAGCTCAAGGGTTGGTAACCTTCTCACAAACAAGGTACAAAGAGGGTCCAATTCAAAACGACTTCCTACACCCATTCCCGCCAAAGGCTCTTACAGGTTAACAAGCTCCTCTTGAAGGAAAAAAAACCAAGCAAACAAAGAAAAAAGAAGAATTAATTCTTAGTAGATGTCTGTAGGCACACATGCCTCTCAGAAAACTATGTCAATCGGCAAAGATCTGCTAAGATTTAATCACTGCTGAGCCTGAGGTGGGAGAGAGAAGAGACAGTTTTTAAGTACAGGAAAAAGAAGGCCGGGGATCTGTTTCATAACACACAGGAAGGAGAGAGCCTGTACATGGGGAGGCCTGATTTAGGGGTGTCTCTCCACCTGTTATCTGTGTGACCTCACACATGTCACGTTGCCACTCTGCAGAGGGATCAAATCTGACTGAGCATACTACTCACAGATTTCCTCTGGCGATCAAATGAGCCACACATAAAAACGCTTTAGAAACTGTGAAGTGTTGTAAGAAAAAAATAAATAAATAAATAAAAAATAAAATAACGCAAGTGTGACCATTTGTTTACATGTCCATCCCACTGACACCCAGTTTCTTGAGGACAGGCATTACATCTTTCTGTTTCTCATTTTCAATGCCTGACCCAAGACACTGAGTGACTACACCCCGAGGGGAACTGAACAGCCCCCTCTGAAAAAAGCTGTTCTTAGCAGATGAAGTCAACAACCCCTGTGTCTTTCACGCTTGAGAATTATCAGGTACCTCCTTAATGGATGGCTCAGTCCCCACGTGGTCCATGAGCTTGTAAGTGGCAGCCACGAACAATGCTGTCGTTTCCAGTCCTTCTTCAAACTGGAGATACACACCTCCCAGTTCATCCAGGCGAGCAACAAGATCCTGTCACAACAAAATGGACGCACGTCGGAAGTCAAATGGTAACAGAAACAAGATGCACAAACCACTGTCAGCCTGTGCAGACAGTTTTGAGAAATCACACTCCAAATCTGGAGAAGACCTCTGACATTTAGCACTTTCTCAATTATGATGCTTGGGCAGAGAGAGAGTAAAGAATATCACACAGGCATCTGAAGAGAACAGTATCTGCTGCAGCTCTGGAAGTGCTCCTTCCCTGACCCCTGCACTCACGCCCACGCTCTGCTCTGGGCAGAAGGCCAGTGGGCCAGGCCTCAGTGCACCCAGGAAGCATCATGACACAGACGGACTCTACAGCCATCCATTTAGATACAAACTACAGAGCAGAGCATTTCTCTTCCTTGTATTCAGTGCTCTAAAGGATGAAGACAGACAAACTCCTCTTCTGGGCAACACGAAGAGGCAGCTAACGTGCCTGGAGGGCACCCAGTGACGACACTGTGTGGCCTGCCTGTCATCACTGACTATGTAGTCCATGAGAGTAGGCACTGAGCAGCAGGAGGTCCTAGGTAAAGGAAAGGATGGAGTAATAATAAAAACACACTTGCTGGGTCCTTATTGTGTACTAGGTACTTGAGAACCTCACTTGTTCCTACAACCTCATATAAGGAACTGAGGCTCAGACATTAAATAATTTGCCTGAGATTACAAAGTAACAAGTGGCATTTAAAAATATCTGAATTTTAGGTTTGTTAGGCTCTAAAATCTGTGGATTCTGAACCTATACCTACAAAAGGCTGCAAAAGTAGTTTGTTGCTTTACTGATGGCGTAACTATCCTACCCGAACAAATATTCCCTAGGGCATATTGCTCTGAGACAAAGAACGTTAAGTGTGCCATGGATATGAAAAGAAACGTAACTGGCCAAAATCAACCATGCATGTCTATCTGCAAGACTCTTCTAAAGGTTTTCAGAGACAGGAGCTGGGAAATTCATTTGGCAAAATAAATTCACACCTCGATCTCCTCCACGATGCTTCTCAAGTCAGCCTGCTGGGACAGGTGGGATGCTGTCTGCAGAGCCTGGACCGTTCTGAAAGATGAAGAGTAGAACCCCAATGAATGGCAAATCTCTGTTTACCTACTCGCTCCTTCCTATATTGGGACACTTTCAAGAATATCCCTCTCTGTTCTTTACAAATATAACACAGTGTCAGCCTTTAAGGAGCTGAATTTTGATCCAGTTGGGAAAAGCCATATTACAAAGATCATAACAGCAAGAGAAGGCAGTCCAGGCAACTTGATCTGAAATAAGTACTTTGGGCACGAGGAAGAGAGGGAGCACAGGTTCACTCTCCTCTGACAATCTGTTTTGTTCCTAGTGGCGTCATATACAGAACACGGAGACTCCGATTTACTTAGGTTTAAAAGAAGTACGTTCTTCGGGAGAACAGAACTGAATTCAACCAAGGTATATGTTGTCCAAGGCGCTGTGCTAGGCAGAACTCAGCTGCCTATTAACTTTCAACTTTTCTTACTCAAAAACCAAAGAAATATTATGGAATCTGCATATACAGATTGTTGGGTAGAATTTGCAGCAAACCAGATGAATGTGTTATAAACAAGAAGGCTTTGGGAAACACATGTTGAGTGTTTAATACTTGCGCTATCAAAACCCTGCAGGGAGACCTGAAAGTCACTTATCCTTTGGGCATTAAATAAAGTAAAAGAAATTCAGTTCTGAAACTAGAATTTATTCCCTTTTCTTTCCCTACCATTTATTTCTGATTATAAAAGTACATATTTGTGAAAAATGCAAGCAATACATTACCAAAGAAGTTAAAACTCCTATAACACCTACCCTTAAAAGATCATTGTTCTCCAGCTTTTTTTTTTTAAATTTTTTAATGTTTTATTTATTTCTGAGAGAGACAAAGAGACAGCGTGAGCAGGGGAGGGTCAGAGAGAGAGGGAGATACAGACTCTGAAGCAGGCTCCAGGCTCCAAGCTAGCTGTCAGCAAAGAGCCCGACGCAGGGCTCAAACCCATGAATCACGAGATCATGACCTGAGCCAAAGTTGGATGCTCAACTGACTGAGCCACCGAGGAGCCCCTCTCCAGCTTATTTTTAACTTAGTATGTTGTATACAACTTTCCATATGAGTATATATAAGTTTCCTCATTCTTATTAACCATGACATAGTATTGTACTGTTTACATGTACCATAATTTACTAACTTAATCTCCAACTGATAAACATTTATGTTGTCCGAGGTCATACAATGCTGTAACAGATAGCCCTTACTCGTCTCTCTCCATATTTTTAAATTGAAGTGAAATTTACATTAGAAAATTAACTATTTGAAAAGTGAACAATTCAGTGGTATTTAGTATCTATCTCACAGTGTTGTACAATCACTGCCTCCATCTAGTTCCAAAACATTCCCATCAGTCTAAAAGAAAACCCTGTACCCGTTAAGCAATTTCTTCCCAGTTTCACGGGTACAGTCCCTGGTAAACCAACCTGCATTTACCTATTCTGGGTATTTCATAAAAATGGAATCATATAACATGTAAGTGGTGCTTGACTCCTTTCACTTTCCCTTGGCATGTTTTCAGGGCTCACTTAAGGTTATAGCATATATCAGTAGTTCATTCTTTTTATGACTTATTCAATGTAGGTTTATCTACTTATGAATTTATTCCTGTAAGACAAACTTTTAAGGTAGAATGTGAAAGATGTGTACACGTAAGATTTATTAGATTCTATTCTCTTAGTGCCGATAACCTGAAAAACATAAACGGTGTTTTCTGGAATGCAGAAAGCTGAGGACCCCTGGTGGTTAAGCACTGCTGTTCAACACTAGAATGGTTCTCTATTTTCCAAGAGATGACTGGGCCTTTATATAAAACCACCATTTATCAATCAGGTCACTGTACTGGAGAATGTAGAGAGAGAATTTTTCATCTTTCATTGAGATCATAGCAATTTAGATTCCCTTACAGAAAACTAATTCCATTAACATGACAAGTTGGAAAATAGGGGAGTTACAGTCCATGGACAGGGAAGCCCCATAGTATTCAATGACTCCCCTAGGACCTTTGTGTTAAAATGTGCTAGAGAAAGTGAAACCTGAATGTCCAAACAATATAAAAATTCCACATCTGCCCATGATAAATGCTGAGGCCAGAATAGGTTGCTAAGATAGCCAAGAAAGAACTTTTCAACTAAGATATCATTTTTCTCTTCTTTAGAACAAGTGACTGTCATGCTGGTAACAACTTCAGAAGTTTTTAGACTGAAATTAATCCACTTAGCTTTGGAAAAGTTTTGTCACTGGCAAAATTTCTTTGCCTCTGGAGTGCTTTATGCAAACACTAAGAAAGCCGATCTTGTCTTGCTAGTATACAGCAGATGATTCAAGGAAATTGGGTTATGGGAGACCACAACGGCATCTTTTCAGGTGGTTCGTTCAAACCTACAATTTTTTTCCTCCATTCTAGACAAGTTTATAAACATTCATATCCTAGAATAAGTCCACTTAAATGTAGATGGCCCATTTACAAGTCCTAATTTAGATCAGATTTCCTTACATACAAGTCGATAGTAATGTTATATAAGGCATCCTGCCAGTTTGATCTTCACAATAACCCTATGAGACAGATATCACTCTGTCCGTTTTACATATGAAAACACCAAGGTTTAAGGGGATTAAATCACCTGCTGTTGGTCACAGAGATATTAAGTAGAAGAGTCTGGATTTGAACACAGTTCTTCCCACTCCCAAGCATGTGCTCTTTCTACCTGCAAGCTTTCTGCATCAAAGTATAGTTTCAGCCTTCATCAACTCTTTGCTGGGCACCTCCCATTCTCCATGCTGTGTGCGCACCACAAAAAAAGAAGCTTACAATCTAATAGAGAAAGAACTACAGTAAACCGAGGAAGTAACTGGCTTCCTAAGAAAGAGAATAAGAAGGAAGAAGCAGCTTTTGGTACAAGCCCTCTATGAACCAGGCCCTGCAAGAGGCCCTTCACACGCATGATCTCATTTAATCTTGACATTTATTCTATGATGTAGGGATTATTGGGCTCATTTTACAGATACGGCTCAGTGAAGTTAGCAACTAACCCAAAGTCACAGCAAGAAAGGAACAGAGTTGGTGTTTAAAGTATAACCATATAGCCAAGTATAAATGACTCCAAAATAGATGTACTTTCTTCATATTTTTTCCTGTTCTGGGATTTTGAGGAGGGAGACTTTCCTTTTTGCTTGGAGGGAAGTGAAGTTTTACTGTAGAAGATGGCATCAGCCTGAGCAACTGACAGGGATATCAGGACACGATACAGGGATCTCACTGTGGACCCCTGGGGACCTCTCCGAAGGAATTATGAGATAAGATCAAAATAATGTGACCTAAGACCAAAGGACTGCAGGGTCAAGAAGCACTGGGCAAAGTGTGTACAAGACGTCAGCCCTGGAAAAGCAGCCCCAAAGTCACTGATTACTGACCATGTGAAAATGAACAGGGTGTGAGTGACAGAGAGAGTGTCAACTGACTGTGAGCCCTGCCCTTAACAAAGCTTCAAGTTTAGAAACATTTTGATCTTACTTACTCCCGCCAAAAAAACCCAAAAAGTCTGGGAAACAACTGAACTATCTGCAATTGGGAATCAGTGTCACCAACCTCTAAACAAGTAACAAGAGGTCAGCTGCTCCCCACTCTTTCAGGGGTTGCAACTGAATGGGGGACAAACACACACACACAAATACACGTATTGTTTTAATTGGGGAGTTTCAGCGTTAAAGAAAAAAAACTACATATACAAGTGATATACATATCACTTTTAAGTTTAGTAAACATCCCGGGGCACCTTGGCTTCAGCTCAGGTCATGATCTCACGGTTTTGTGAGTTCGAGCCCTGCATAGTATTCCGTGCTNTCACTTTTAAGTTTAGTAAACATCCCGGGTCAGCTCAGGTCATGATCTCACGGTTTTGTGAGTTCGAGCCCTGCATAGTATTCCGTGCTGACAGCACAGAGCCTGCTTGGGATTCTCTCTCTCTTTCTCTCTCTCTTCCTTACACTATCTGTCTCTCTCAAAAATAAGTAAATAAACTTTAAAATGCATATCCCTAATGACAAAAAAAAAAGGTTAGTAAGCATCTTTAAGTCAATTACAATATTTAAATTTATAATAAACACGAAAGTTGCTCCAAGTTCCTTTCCTGTAAGTGCTTCTCCTTCACCTAAGGCTTCTGCAGAGTAGTGGAGTCTGATTCCTAGAATGCTCTCCCCTCTGAGCACACACTTCTCTCAGCAGATGCTGTCTGTCACAGCTTCAAGGGGTCCTATAAGCCCTCCTCCAGTGCAGGGCCTCCAATGCCAACAGCTCCCCGTGCCCCGGTCAAACCTCAGTGAAAGATTCACGTGGCTTGTTAGCCTTGCTTTCCCTTGGTTATCTCCTACCCCTGCTTCAGCCTCTAACCTCAAAAGCAATCTTTTTTTAAATTTATTCTTTATTTTTATTTAAAAAATTTTTTAAATGTTCATTTACTTACTTTTGAGAGCGAAAGTGAGTACAAGTCAGGGAGGAACACAGAGAGAGAAGGAGACGCAGAATCCAAAGCAGGCTCAGGTTCTGAGCTGTCAGCACAGAGCCTGATGTGGGGCTCAAACTCACAAACTGTGAGATCATGACCTGAGCTAAAGTCAGACCCTTAGCCACCCAGGAGCCACCCAGGCACCCCTGAAGCAATGCTGTCTTTATATCCAAGTGTGTTCATGTTCTGACTCAGTATCTTTAGGAACACAGTGTCCACATGAGCCCACCAGGACAAGGGACCTTACCAGTCTTAATTCAAAACTGTGTCTGCAGCACCTGGCGGAGCACATAGCAGATGCCCAGAAAATATTTGCTGAACCAATAGATGAACCCTCTCAGGACAGCCTCTCACACAAATGAGGTCTGAGAAACGCTGGACACGGTGACTTACGCTAACACAGTCTCTTCCTTGCTGAGGCGAGTGGTAAGGGCACCAAGTGCTTCTTGGGAAGCCAAGGGAAGACCAAAGCCACTTAGGGCTGCCACTGCGTGGTAGATCTGGGTAACAGATGAGTCTTCACTGACAGCTGCCAGAAGCAGATCTTTGGTCTCATTTGAAATAGAGATCTAAGAAAGGATTGGCAGACACGGAGTTTTAGAACATGTGCTAGTAGTATGGCAAGCAACATGCAGAGAGACTGCCAAAGTCATACCACCTAGCCAGCACACGGTCGTTCCCCCTCAGCTGCTCAGACACCAGAATTCAATGTCTGTAGGGATTCAGCATAATACTTGAAATGATCCTGGCAAGTCACTTGTCTACTTGCATGGTTCTCCTATGTTCAATAAAATGGATTTCCAGAAATCTGGAGTGGGGGACATTCTACTTTTACTTTGAACATTTTGAAAAGTTAAAGGGAGTTGGAAAGAAAAACCAAGGCTTCCCAGAAGAGAAGCAACTACAGGAAAAAGTTATTTAAAAGCTATGAAAAGTGAAAACTCAGGGAAAAAAATAAACTCCATTTCCTTAAGAAAAATAAAATCACGAGAATGGAATTCCCACCCAAACTAATGGATTCTCATTGTTCAAAAAAAAAAAAAAAATTAACCTGCCCTCCCCCTTTAAAAATATACATTACAGTATAAAGTATATATAAATGTAAAAGCTGGACTTACCTCACACCCCGAGAGGGCCTGGCTGGACTGGGCAGCATAGAAAAGGGAATCCACATTGCCTGGATCAAGGTTTGACTTAATGAAGGCACATGCTTTCTAAATAGGAGGGAAAGTCAGTGATAAGTGGTGATATACACAGTGACTGGGAAAGCATACATGTTTTTTGGTGACGACATTCTGAGCAATCCATGATGGCTAAAAGTATGAACTACACAGATTTCACATTTTAAGCAGGTTGTTTCCATAGAACATTCTATTACACAACACTGTTGACTTCATATAAGAGCGACAAGCCTGAAGTACTCTAGTCCTTCTGAACCCTAGAAAAAAAAGAAAGAAACCGCTTCCACTGGTCACCTGCTCTGCCCATAACCTGTGCTGGGTTTTTATGATGTTTTTTCTTTAATGACCCTATGGTAGATATTATCATTCCCATTTAACAGTAAAAGAAACTGAAGCTTAGAGTTGGTAAGTCACCTGATGAAGGTGACAAAGCTACAAAATGGCAGTGTCTCCTCTGATTCTAAGTGTACTGGGGTCTCCACTTAGATGTTTCCAAAGTTAAGTCAGGTTCAACACATCTAAAATGAGCTTGAAACCTTCTATTTCTTCATCTGGATCTTCCAGTTCATGCATAGGCATCACCACATACCCTACTACCTGAAGCAGAAACCTAGGAATCATTCTTGACTTTTCCCTTACCCTACAAGCCTAGTGAACCTACCTCTTTTTTCAGTTTTCAAACCCAATCTCCACCCTCTGGCTTCCCTCACTGCCTTATTTCAGGCACTTGTCATTTGTCACCTAGTGTATTTTANGTCTAAAATGAGCTTGAAACCTTCTCTATTTCTTCATCTGGATCTTCCAGTTCATGCATAGGCATCACCACATACCCTACTACCTGAAGCAGAAACCTAGGAATCATTCTTGACTTTTCCCTTACCCTACAAGCCTAGTGAACCTACCTCTTTTTTCAGTTTTCAAACCCAATCTCCACTCTCTGGCTTCCCTCACTGCCTTATTTCAGGCACTTGTCATTTGTCACCTAGTGTATTTTAATCATCTCCTAACTGGTCTCAAGCCATGCCGTTCATTCTGCATACCGACTGCTTCAAGGGTGGTCTTTACAAAATAAAAATGTAACCATGTTACTCTGCTATCAAAACCCTTGGGTGGTTCCTTATTATCCTCAGAAAAAGAGCCAAAGTTTCAGACATAGCATAAAATGCCCCCATGACTGACACTTTCAGTGCCAGCTTTATCACACCGCCTCCAACTCCAAAATCTTACCCTCCAACATGCAGCAGCTACCCAGAGACACTATGATCTCACCTTGGAACACATGTGACCCTGCTACCCCCTGCTGGGAGCACCCTTCCCTTGTCCCTCCCGTCTGCCAAACCAGGTCCTAATTTCATCTCTGTTCAGATGTCACCTCTTCCAGAAAGCATTCACAGACATTCATCCCAGGTTAGGCCAGGGGCCTTCCCTCCCAAATGCTCCCCCAAAACACTTACCACACTGTATTAACTGCCTCCCCCAGTGACCAGTTATTTAAGAGCAAAGATTTGGATGAACCCCAATCAGTGTCTGCCAGAAAGTAGGCACATAATAAAACCCATGCTATACTCACTGTATCAAACTATAAGAAATGTTTTCTAATTGTTACATTACTAAATATTTTGATGGAGGTAACATAAAATTCAGCTATTCAAAATTAAGTGGCAATAAAACCAGTTAAAAGTGGGTGCTTTTGAGGAGGAGGACAGGGTGTAGAGCAAGGTGGGCCACATAATGGGCTTTTGTTTTTCACTAACAGTTGTGCTGTATTATCCAGTGTTTTCCTGGGTGCATGTGCTACTTTAGCCAAAACTATTTTTTAATTTTATGAATAAAAGTTAAATAAGAGTCTCAAAAGAAGTATGTTTCAACCAGAAGTTTGGGGGGAAAAAACACTTAACACTGCACAAATTAGGAATCTGAAGAAAAAACAATCTAGTCAAGGAATCCTTCAGGACAAGGTAGGTAAACCTAAGACATGTGCTTTGTCGCCATCTGGTGCTTTACACTAGAACAACAGCATCCAAGACCCCCAAACAAAGATTATGGTCATTGGTACCACTTTTCGAGCACTTAAAATGTGTCAATACTGTTCTAGGTGCTTTGTGTACCTTTCTCCTTAAGCATTCGGTCCTCCTATTATTTTAAGTTTACAGAGAAGAAAACTGAGGCATCAGAGAGGCAAAGTGACTTGTCCAAGGTCACTCAGCTCTAATAGAGGAGCTGGAATTCAAACCCAGGCAGCCTGGCTCCACAGTTGGAGCTATACAACTATATAAACTCTGTCTCTCACGGTTTTTCATCTCTAGTGAAAAATTATTTGTCCTGGAGGAAAACCAGCATTGTGCCAATTACCTAATTCTTTGAACAGGCAAATGAAGGTAAACACTACCAGCAGTCAGTAGCTTCTAAGCTCCCAATGCGTACTTGGTTTTTACAGCGGCAGCAGCAGTGCAAGACCTCTGGAAACACACCCCGGACTCTCAGTAAAGACCACCCAGTGCTGAGGCTTCAGGGGCTGCTCCCAGGGCCTTGTAACTGACTGGAGCTGGCCTCATCCTACATTCATTTTCCCAACTGAGGCCTGCAAATCGTCCCAAGCGTCCACTCCCTTTCTGCTCCTCTCTAACCTTCTGTGCCCCATATTAACACTCCAGCCAGCTAACATCCTCCTGAGCAAAGAACATCAGTGCTTTCCTCTACCCATTCTTCTCTACAACTCCCTGAACAGAAGCAGGAGCCAAGAAAAGATAGCTAAATCTCTCTCATCTGCCCTTACCTCTCCCTTATTTCCACTCCCAACTACTCTGAACTCTCACACCATGCTCTGTAATGTCTCTGTCTCTCGCCAGACTTCGTTCCTCTGCTGTGATACAAGGCCTACCTCCCACACCAAGTAACTAGATGTTACCTTTGTAACTGGGCCTACCTTTCTCTCTGTTTTAAATATATATGTATATATATTTTTTAAGTTTATTTATTTATTTTGAGAGAGAGAGAGCATGAGCAGGGGAGGGGCAGAAAGAGGGAATGAGAGAATCCCAAGCAGGCTCCGCACTGTCAGCACTGTCAACGTGGAGCCCGATGCAGGACTGGGACTCACGAACCCTGAGATCATGACCTAAGTTTAAATCAAGAGTTGGACACTTAACTGACTGAGTCACCGAGGCGCCCCCTGGGCTCACCTTTTTCATACGTGCTTCTTACCACACTTTCCCCCACACCTCTGTTCTGGCGGCCTTGGACAACTGACTCACTGCTCCCAAAACAGAAGCACTTTTAAGCCTCCAGGCTTAGCAGGGGCTGTTCTCTCCATCTGGAAGCCAACTCATCTTGTCACCTAAACTTCTCCCTCTCAACTGGTAACTCCTGACATTAACAAAACTCAAGACTTCTTTTACTTTATCTTTTAAAGTTTATTTATTTATTTTGAGATAGAGAGCAAGTGGGGGAGGGGAGGAGAGAGAGAGAAGGGAGGAGAGAGGGAGAGAGAGAGAGAGAGAGAGAGAGAGAGAGAGAGAGAGAGAGAGACCCAAGCAGGCTTAGCACCACCAGCGCAGAGCCCGATGCCGGGCTCTAACCCACAAACTGCGAGATCATGACCTGAGCCAAAGGTCAAACGCTCAATCAACTGAGTCACCCAGAAGCCACCAAGGCTTCTTTTAAAATAATCTTTCCTCAGGGGCGCCTGGGTGGCTCAGTCAGTTAAGTGTCCAACTCTTGATTCTGGCTCAGGCCATGATTTCACAGTTCGTGGGATCGAGCCCCTCCTTGGGCTTCACGATGGCAGCACAGAGCCTGCTTAGGATTCTCTCTCTCCCCCTCCCCAGCTCATGTTCTCTCTCTTTCTCTTAAAAAATAAAATAAAATAAAACAAAACAAAACAAATAAACTATTCTTGATCCTTTTCTCCCCCCAGCTGCTACCTTCTCTCTGCTACCAGTGAGTCTCCAAATTGGAAAAGTCAGAAGACACTTTCCAGTGCTCACACCCTCAGTACTAGACAGAACGGATCCCTTCCTCATTCTGAAACATTTGCCTCCCCTCGCTTCCAGGATTCCCCCTAATCTCACCCTACTTCTCACAGCTGCTCCTTACTCTCATCCTCTCCTACCTGACCTTTCAACGCTGGAGTTTTTAAACTCCTAGGCCCACTTGTCATCCATCCTCTCCCTAGGCAATCTCATTCACACACACAGCTTCATCCAGAACTTTTATGAAGATTATTCTCAGATTTGTACCCCCAACTCAGACTTCTCTCAACGGCCACTTACATGACTCAAAGGCATTTCAAATTCAACATGTTTAAGACCAAATTCATGATCTTGCTCGCACAAACCTGTGTTCCTGTCCCACAGAACGGCCCAAACATCCACCCATGCGGCAAAAGTGTTATCTTTTTTTTTTAAGTGTATTATTTTGAGAGAGAGAACATGCAGGCGTGCAGGGAAGGGGCAGAGAGAGAGAGGGAGAGAGGAAATCCCAAGCAGGCGCCACGCTGGCAGCACAGAGCCCGTTGCAGGGCTCGATACCACGAACCATGAGATCACGACCTGAGCTGAAATCGAGAGGCAGATGCCCAACCAACTAAGCCACCCAGGCAACCCCGGGTGTTATCGTTTGCACCCCTTCTGCATTCAGTGTTGCCCCATATTCCCCTGCCAAAGTCTGTCCTCTACAGAACAGGAAAGAAACCTTTCTAAAATGAAAATGGAGGGGCGCCTGGGTGGCTCAGTCAGTTAAGCGTCCGACTTCGGCTCAGGTCATGATCTCACGGTTCATGGGTTTGAGCCCCGCGCCGGGTCTCTGTGCTGACAGCTAGCTCAGAGCTACCGGAGCCTGCTTCAGATTCTGTGTCTCCCTCTCTCTCTCTGACCCTCCCCTGCTCATGCTGTCTGTCTCTCAGAAATAAAAAAAACATTATAAATAAATAAATAAATAATAAATAAAATGAAAATGGATCATGATACTTGTTGCTTAAAATCAACTGCTCTTTACAGAAAAAGCAAAAATTTTCTTATGGCTGTCAAGGCACTTAGACTGCTCCAGCCTTTCTCTCTGGCTCCACTCCTCTCTCTCCCACTGTCTGCACAACATGTGGCCTCTGGTTAGTCTCTCAAATATAACCTGCTCCTTGCCCGCACAGGTCCCTTGCACATGCCATTCCCTCTGCCTGAAGTTCCTCCTCTCCCCTGTCCCCCTGTTAACTCCTCTTCTCCCTTTAGAATTCAGATCAGTCGTACTTTCCTTTATTTAATATATCATTACTGAGTGCCAACACATAAAAGGTGCTCTTCTAGGGACTGAAGATGCACAACAAATAAAATGGACAAGGTGCCTGCCCTCAAGGAGCTGTAATTGAGAGGGGGATAGATGAGAATGAATTTCAGAGACTTCCTTGGGAAAGTCTTCCTCGACCAGGTCAAAGCCCCCTCTTTATAAACACTATTTATCTCACCTTCATAAAACTTAGCATTGTTACAAATATTCATGTTTACATTTGATTATATGACTGATGCCTGTTTCCACTATTAGAGTGTACATTCCAAGAGGGCAGAAGCTTTCTTTTACTGTTCAACACTGAATCCCCAGTGCCGAGCACATAGCAGAGACTCACTAAATACCTGCTGAATGACTAAATGAATCGTGCAGCAGCCAGTACAGATAGCAACCTCCCTGTACAAGGTCAGGGCTTATGGTAAGCTTTCTCAGCAGACAGGGTGAGTGAGCTGCCCTCTCTGCTGGACTCCCACACACCACACGAGCTTGGGACTTTCCACACGCTGTGCGCCCCTTTGTACTCGGCACCTGGTCTCACTATCATGGTACCTGTCCTTCACTAGATAATGAGCTGTTATCTTTTCTGCACTTAGCATAATGCCTGGCACATAGCAGATGCTCCACAAATAATTACTGCCTGAAGGCATGTCTGACTGTCTGCTAAGGCCAGCAACCAGCTGAATACCTGGCCCTCAGCAAGCACTCAGTACTTGTTGAATGGTACCAACATACTGACCTTCATATGCACTCACTATGTAGTAGACACTGAGGTAAGCACTTTTTTTTTTAATGTTTATTTATTTTTGAGAGAGAGAGGGAGGAAAGGGCAGAGAGGAGGGAGACAGAGGATCCCAAGCAGAGAGCCTGATGTGGGGCTCAAACTCATGAACCATGAGATCATGACCTGAGCCAAAGTCACACACAGCCGACTGAACCATCCAGGAGCCCCAAGCTAAGCACTTTATACAAGTCATCTCATTTAATCCCCATAACAACCCTATAAGATAGGTATCATTATCCCCTTTTACAGACAGGGAAAGTGTGCGATTGTCTGACAACCTGTAAACACTGCCTAATGTTTCCTGACTTCAGTTATTCAAACACCACATTGCAATTTGTGCCTATACTGTGTACTATGTAACCTATTTACTTCATGTTTTCATTATAGTGAAAACAAAACAACTCCCACTATTTTTAAATCTTCAAGAAGGCTAAGCAGTAATATCTATAAAACCACCATTCTCATGTGCTTGTAAGTTTCATTTTTTTAAGTTTATTTATTTATTTTGAGAGAGAGGGAGAGAGAACAAGCAGGAGAAAGGAGGGGGGGGGCGTAGGGGGACAAAGGATCTGAAGCAAGCTCTGTGCTGACAGCAGAGAGCCCAAGGCAGGGCTCGAACTCACAAACCATGAGATCATGACCTGAGCTGAAGTTGGACACTTAACCAACTGGTCCACCCAGGTGCCTCTCGTCTGCTTATGGTTTTTAAATACACATATACAGAACCTGATTATTAAAACGAAAGATGTTCACTCTTCCTAACACCTAAAACCAACTCTCTTTCCACATTCTGTTCTTCCTACAACTTTCTATTCTCACATTTTTATTAAACCCCATTCCTCTCAGTTTTGCTGGGAAAATCTGTGACAAAATAACCAAAATCTCCCCTAAGGATCTATCTGTGAGAACAACCAGTTCAGTGCGTCCAGCAGGGCCGAGGCGGTTCTCTCTGCTCAGCTAAAAGCAACAACAATGGAGCAGGACACATCACCAAACACATGGATGGGCAGTAAGGAAAACTGTCCTCTGTGGGTTTATTTACTGTGCACACCTAATAAGGCAATTTGCTAGCTTGAACCTTCCATACAACCCCCTTCCTTCCATTGCTTATGATGCGCACATCACACAATCACCCCAGCACATTCCACAAGCAACTTGAAGAACGAAGTGTGTGATTAACCCATTCACTTTCTGGTTAACAGGCACGTTTGAGAGCCACCATTTCTAATAAGCTAATGCTTACAATTCATTCAACAACCATTTGTTCAACACTGTCTGTTTATTAGACATCAAGCAATGGGTATGACAGCTGAGAAAAATGTCAATGTACATTAACCACTACTACTACATAATAGAGCTGAGAGCTAATACATACTACATGCCATCACCATGCTAACAACACAACAGACATCACCTGTGAGTGGACTATTATTATTATCTCCATCTTAGAGATGAGGAAAGAGATTCTGAAAGGTTCAGGAGGCTGAACAGGTGACTCAGTTATGTAGTTCTGAAGTCAAGATCTTGAAGCCAAGCAGTCTGACTTTAGCATCTGTTTTATAAACACAAAGCCATAGCTGGACCAATTATGCAATTACCCCATATTACGCTGCACTGCAGCTGTCTAAATGGCTTCAGTCTGTATCTTCAGCCCTGACCAATGTCCCCTCATTGGGGACACTGTTCTCAGGACATCAAGAGAGAACACCTTTAGGAGTATGTGTTCAACCTAAATCCATGTGGAATTCCAAATCATGTGATAGATAAAAAGGCACTGCTCTAGCTAACATGAGAGTAGCTTATTCTTCCATAATCTCCCTAGACTGCATCCTACAGTTCCATACGGGCTTGAAAATGACCAGTAGAAACTGCTCTTCCTGCATTCAAATCCACCAAAATTTAATATTAACCAAATATTCCAATTTCATCTCCTATATCTCACAATACAAAACTTCTACAGGTCAAGACTTCTCCACTCGGTGTCTCCCAATTTGCTCTGTCTCACTCCCAGGCCATCTACAGACACTGCAGCCTTCTGTATATTACAATATCTGCACCAGGCACTGTCTGAACTCCCCTGAATAAATTATAAATAGAAGCAAAACTTTTAAAATATTGGTAATAGTAATAACTACCACCTGAAGCGCCTTCTGTACGCCAATCACTTACTAGGCTTAATATGATTTCACTTTATCTTTATAATGATCCAGTGAGGAAGGGATCATAACTCCCATTTACAGAGAGGTAGAACCAGAATCAAAAACCTGGGCTAACTGGCACTGATGCCTGCACTCTTTCTTTTGAGGAAAACTAATTTTACTAGGAAGTACATTCACCTAGAGTGTTTATAAGTGTGATCACAAGGAAAAATCGTTTCTTTAATAGAGTCATATATTAAGGAAGGAAATATTGGGCAGGAAACAAGAGCTAGCTGTCAGGAAGAAATTTGAATGAGTGCGGACCTCATCCAGCAGGAATTAACAAACTTTCTGTTTGTAATGGACCAGAGAGTAAATATTTTAGGCTTTTTGGGCCAGATGGTCTCTTTAATAACTACTCAATTCTACTGCTAAAGTGCAAAAGCAGCCATCAGAGTGGGCATAGCTGTGTTCCAATAAAGCTTTATTTATAAAAACAGGCTTCAAGCTGGATTTGACTCTAGGGGCCATAGTCTGTCAACACTTCTACCATACAGTGGTCAGGTGATGGCTGGCAGACATTGAGCAAATTACCTAACCCTCGGAGCTTCCATTTCCTCCACTATTTCTCTATTACAGGATATTTTTTGACCACATAGAATTAAGACAATTAGCTCTAGATACTATATCCAGTGTACCCAGCACATATGAGGCATTCAATAAATCAATAGCAATTACTGATTCTAATCTGGGGCAGGAAATGTAAAAGTAAGCCTAAGATATCACAAACTCTCAGACTACTGGATCACATAAAAACAAACAGAAAAGGACAGAGAAAGACATTTCTGGCCCACTGGCTAAAATGGGACATTCTGAGCATCAAAAAGAATAACAACTGCTATTGTAGGTCAACTATACTTCAAAAAGAAAAAGGAAAAAAAAGAATAATAACTGCCATGGATTGCAAAACATTAACTGGTACTACCAGTTCTGGCCATCACAGAATTGAAGGTATTGAGGTTACCCTCCTGCGATCAATGATCATAAAACTGAAAAAAATATATGACATTAAGACACTGGACAACAGACAAGTACAAGGCTGTGATGCTTAAAAGAAAGTAAAAAGTATGAAAATGATAGCACAAATGACAGTAGTTTAAATAGAAATACATCGTTATATGCTTCTTTTATTATTCGTGACATAGCAAAATAATAATTCACAGTATATTGTGATTAAGTTCAAATGCATATTATAATCTCTAGAGCAACTACTAAAAAAAAATAAGTAGAGCTAGAAAGCCAACAGAAGAGATAAAATGGAATAATAAAAAATTAATTCAATCTGGAGCGCCTAGGTGGCTCAGTTCCCTAACGGTTCATGTGTCTGAGACCCACATCGGACTCCATGCTCACAGTGCAGAGCCTGCTTGGGATTCTGTCCCTCTCGTGCTCTCTCTTTATAAAAAAATTACTTTTCATAAATCATAAAAATTATTCAATCTAAAATAGGAAGGAAGGAGGGAAAAACAGCTTGACAAAAAACAAATAACAAGATGGTAGACTTAAACCCAACAATATAGTTACATTAAATATAAATAGACTAAACTCCCCAATTAAAAGAGATTATCAGAGGAGATTTTAAAAAAATAAGTCTCTACTAGATACTGTTTACAGGTTAAGCTAGCAACACCTGAATCCAACTGATCCAACTTTATCATATTTAAAAGTAAAACAACCAGATATTATGCACCCATTGATAGGAAGTACGCAGTATCACCTATGAAATCTTTTTGCCAAGAAAATTGACCTGAATATAATTAAGCCTCAAGAGCTAACCATCAGTTTACAGGATTACAAGAGATAAGGAAACAGCATGAGGATCCTATCAATCAAAGGCAGAATGTGGAAACTTCTCCAGGACAAGGTGATCTGCCTTGTTTTACAAATAAAAGGTATTGGGGGAGGGGGAGATGGAAACTTATAGATGAAAAGCGTCTCTAAAAGCAGAGTTTTCTCCAACTGGTAGCAGAAGAGGTCAGAGAGATCTAAGGAGTAAGAAGAACTCAACATGCCATTACTGATTTAAATGGGGAGGGGATAACATTGAGGAACAGAGAGCAGCCTCTGGCTGATAGCCCACAAAAAAATGGGTATCTCAGACCTAAAACCACGTGGAACTGCATGCATTCTGTCATTCACCTGAAGAAAACTGAAGCTCATTCTTCCCCAGAGCCTTGGCCAACACTAAGTAAAGAACACAGCCAAGCCTGCCTCGACTTCTCACCACAGAATTCTCAGTTAATAGATGAGTACTGTTTTAAATGAATCAGTACTATTTTAAATAAATTTATAATCACTTGTTATGCAAATGTTAGAAAACTAACACAAGGCTTATATGAGAAACCTGGCCTTACCTCTTTACCCTAGCTGTCCATGCTGTAAAGCCACTTAAGACTGCTCCAAATCCAGGTAAAGTTTTAATCATGATGCATTTTCCTCATCAAAGGTCCAAAAAAAATATCAAAACCGCCTGATACAGTGACTGTCAGTGTTTAATAAGTATGAATGTTCCCACCTTGAATTCCTTTATTATTTATGAGTCACACGTACAGGCACTTAAGAAGTACACATGGTACTTACTGTACAGTCTCACTCATAACTATAGCAATAGTTTCTAGAGGTAAAATGTCAAGTTTAAAGTAGAAAGTAAAGTTTTTAAGATTTGTTCTTCTTTGTAGTCTATTAAACACCTGGCGTGGTCCTAAACATACATTAGGCATTAAAAAAAAACAAAAAAAAACTGTCAGATTGAAATAAGTATTTATTAATATTGGATGAGCCGTGGTCATCCTCAAATGAGCAAGAGTTAGTTCTGAAGTACACAAAAGGAACACAGTCAGGGATGAGGCCAAGACAAAAGGAGCCTTACCTTTACATCTGGCACCTGGGCACCAAGGCTGCTGAGTCCCACGATGGAGTAGAAAGCAGATTCCAAACTTGTGAAGGGGCGGTCCAGTGAGGCTTTCAGTCTCTCCACATCTGGCTTAGTGAGGTAGTGAGTGGGCGTCAGAGCCTGGGTGCTGGCTATGATTGTCAGGGCCAACAGGAAGACAGTGCTTGAACCTTGGGGGGAAATGACTATTAAGTACACTCCAAACGATTCCAAAGTTCTATATATGGTTCTGATGACGGTGTGCACCAAGGTCTGGGAACCAAATCATGTGAGGGAGTGGGAGGGGACTGGGAGGTTTAAACTGGAAAGAAGTCCTAGGGAAGTGGCGGGCACTGTCTTCTTTATCCATCTGAAGGACAGCCCTCCCGGCAGCCTCCGTGCAGCTACAGCACAGAACTCATCATGCCATTCCCACTTCAAGTATGTTTGTAACTCCTCTGCCACTAGGACAGGCCCAATCCTGAACACTTAGCCTCTCACGGGATCTTTCCCTCGCTCTTCCCTTCATCTGTGGCTCTCTGGCTCCCTTCTCTGTTCCTCTAAGGAGTCATGTTCTTCCCTACCCTGCACTTTTTCATGCTTTCTCTTACTTCAACTTTGCTTAGTTTTTACTCTTAAGATTTCAGTTCAAGTATCTCTTTCTTAAAAAGCCTTCCCAGTAGCCCTCCCTTGGGTGAGGTCCCCAGTACTATACAGCAGTCAAGAATGTGACCTCTGAGGCCAGGTTTAATTTCTAGCTCTGCCATTTATTAGCAGTGTGGCTGTGGCAGTTACGATGTGGCCAACGCACACTTAGTTTTCTCAAGTGTAAAGTGGGACAATAATAGTACCTACCTTCGGGGAATAATGAGGATTACATGAGTTAACACAGAAAGATCTTAGAACTACATACTACTACTACTACCACTACTATAAGAGCCACATAAATGTTAGCTACCTCTATTACCATTGCCAGTGTTGTTGCTATATCCATGCATAGCAACCTGTACTTCTTCCATGTAGTCTTTTCCACAACCTTAATTAATAGTATAATGTCTGATTCCTCTGCTAAACTGTAAGCTCCAGGAGGATAGTTTCACCTACACATCCCTCTGTTTCCAAATATTACACATCACTTGGCATAGTACTGAATTAATATTTGCTAAATACATGGAAAGAAAAATTAATCCTTGTCTATTATGCTCCAGGAGACAGGAGGCCGTTAGGAATGGTACATTCTATGGGCTGTTTCATGAATTGTCTGCCATTCAATTACGCAGTATCCAACCTCCACCACCACCACCACCTTATCCACACTTTCCATGGTTTCAATTACCCACATTCAACCATGGTCCAGTACTGTCAGGCAATAGTAGCCTAACACTATGTTACAACGCCTATGCCATTCATCTTCACTTCATCTCATAACATGCGCATTTTATCATGTAGGTATCTATATCAAGAAGGACAAGTACAGTTTGTATTAGTTTGAACTATAATCCCTAAAGGCATTTTTAGGGAGCAACTGCCTGGCTCAATTGGTAGAGCATGCAACTCTTGATCTCCAGGTCATTGAGTTTGAGGCCCACACTGGGCAGTGATTACTTTTTTAGAAAGGCATGATTATATCTTTACAAATAAGAAAATTCAGATTGAGAGTAGCCTGCAGCCAATCTTGGACTCAAACTCAAATCTACCTAAAGAGGTTAGATAACTACCTTTGGAGTGTATCATAGAAATGATGCTTACATTCATGGTAACTCAGAATCGTTCTTCTATGAATGCTAGTTCTATTTAAATCCTTGTGTATGTGTTAAATAATCTAAAAGATGTGAAAGTTCTTTTTAAAGCGCTAGAAAGAGAGGTGCCTCAGTGGCTCAGTCGGATGAGCATTCGACTCCATGTTGGCTGAGATCATGACCTCATGGTTCATGAGACTGAGCTCCACATGGGGCCCTGAACTTTGGGATTCTTTCTCTCCCTCTCTCTCTGCCCCTCCCCTGCTCATGTTGCCTCTTTCTCCATCTCAAAATAAATAAACAAACATTTAAAAAACACTAGAAGGGGCGTTTGGCTGGCTCAGTCGGTTAAGCGTCCAACATTGGATCAGATCATGATCTCGTGGTTAGTGGCTTTGAGCCCCGTGTTGGGCTCTGTGCTGACAGCTCACAGCCTGGAGCCTGCTTGAGATTCTTTGTCTCCCTCTCTCTCTCCCCTCCCCTGTTCACTCTCTGTTTCTGTCTCTCTCAAAAATAAACATTAAAAAACTGTTTCTAGGGGTGCCTGGGTGGCTCAGTTGGTTAAGCGCAGGTCATGATCTCACGGTTGGTGGGTTCGAGCCCCGCATCGGGCTCTGTGCTGACAGCTAGCTCAAAGCCTGGAGCCCGCTTCATATTCTGTGTCTCCCTCTCTCTCTGACCCTCCCCTGCTCGTGCTGTCTCTCTCTGTCTCTCAAAAATAAATTAAAAAAAAAATTTGCTTCTAAAAACACTAGAAAGAAAATCTACAATGTATTCATTAATAAAATATTTATTGGATGCCTACCAAGCACTATTTTTGGTATTAAAGTAGGAAACAATCTTTTTTAATTTTAAAAATAATTTAATCATTTTAACTTATTTTAACTTTTACTAAGGATTTTGTTTTTTTTTCTTTTATAGTTTATTGTCAAGTTGGTTTCCATAGAACACCCAGTGCTCAATCCAACAAGTGCCCTCCTCCATGCCCATCACTCCCCTTCCCCTCTCCCCACCCCCACCAGCCCTCAGTTTGTTCTCAGTATTGAAGAGTCTCTCATGAGAATTAAAAAAATAAAAAATAAAAAAATAAAACAAAACCTCATGGGGTCTACATTCTAGTGTGAAAACAAAGATATCACACAACACAACTAAGAAGTACTACTTATCACGTTAGGTGAAAATTGTTATGGAGAACAACAAAGCACAGAAGAGATACCTGAGAAGAGCTATGGTTTTAAATATGAGAGTCTATAAAGGTCTATATATAAATAAAGCTATTGTGTATAGACTTGAAGGAAAAGAAGGAGCAAGTCACAAAGACATTTTGGGGGAAACGATCCCAATTAGAAAAGCAAGTGCAAAGACCCTGAATTGGCAGTATATATAGTAATCTTGGATATTAGCAAAGAGGGAAGTATAGCTTAGAGCGGCATAAGCAAAGGATAGAAAGTATGGAAGAGGTGATAAGAGGCAGCAGTGCCTAAATCCTGAAGGGCCTTTTACATCTTTGTAGGGCCTCTGGCTTTTACAGAGATGGGAGCCACTAGAAAGTTTTGTGAAGAGGAGTAATTTGATTTACATTTTAACAGGATCATTGTGTCAAGAATAAACAAACTATTGAGACTATGCAGAAGAAAAAACCTACAAAGGATCACCAGTTAGTAATAATCCAAGTAAAAAGATAATGGTGGTCACAGGTGGCAGCAGTAGAGGTGAGAAGCAGTCAGAGTCTGGCTACGATTCAAGGTCAAAGCCAGAACTTCTAAAGGATAGAAAAATATAAGAAAAAGAGGGATCCAGATACCAATGCTGAATCTCCAGTGCCTAGTAAGTGACCATGTAAATATGTGTGGGGTATGCCCACACTACATGCTAAGTACTTGACATGAACTGAGTCAATAAATCCTCACAACATGCAAATGAGTATGGTTTACAGACCAAGAAATTGAGACTCAGGAGTCACCTGCCCTAAGACACATAACTGAGAATCAAACTGCAGACATTTTGAATCCAGTTTGTTTTTAACCACTCTATTGCCCTCAACTTTTCAAAAACTGGAGCAGTGACCCACGCACTACCTTATTCACGGTTACCCTGGGCAAGTCACTTCTCTTCTCTGAAATTCTGCCTTCTTATCTGTCAAATGTAAATAATAGTATACATTCCCCACACGCGGTGAGACTACATGAGTTTCCATTCTGCACAGTGCCCACTCAATAGCTAGCAATGCAGTTAACTTTATTGATGCTTGCTTAGTGCCATATACTATTCTAAACTATGCAAGAGAATCAGCTCATTCTGATACAGCAATTTATGCAGCGGATAAAGTGACTGACCTAGTTTACAGATCAGGAACTGAGATGCAGAGGGGGTTAAGGAACTTGCGCTGGGACACATAACGAGCACTTGGCAGACTACGAGTATGCACCAAGAGAATCTAACTTCAGAATTTATATTCTAAGTTCTCAGACAGGTGAGTAATTTCCTTCCTCCTTTTTACTAGAAAGGAAACCACGGTTCAAAGAAGGATGACTTGGCCGAAAGCTCACACTCAGGCCAGCCGGCCGGGGAGGCGCCGCGAGTCAAATGAATGAGTGAAGCCGGACCTAGGGTTAACCGCGGCCACCGGCTGGGCCTCGGGGGCACCCGTAGCTCCACTCGTACCCACCCCACCTCCGCTCGCCCGCTGTTCCACCAGCTAGACAGCCCACCGTCACACACTCGACCCTCAAAGAACCCGAGCCCGAGCCCATGCCCCCGCCCCACAGGGGAAGAGGCTCCCGTCTGGCCGGCTCCCGAGTGGCGAGCACTAGCCTCCCGCGGGCTACGGCCCACTCGCCCAGGCGTGCCGGCCGCGGGGCCCCGTTGTGGAGCCATGCACAACGCCTCACCCGGCGACGCCATTCCTCCGAGCAAGTCCCACCAGGGCCCGAAACGCAGGCTGACTTCCGCTCGGGAAAGTGGCTCCAAGAGAGCGCCGGAGGGGACGCCCGGGACTCGCGGCGGTCTGCGCGTGCTGGGATGGGATCTAGGCACAGGTCAGTCCCTGCCGTACCACCGGGTCGAGCCGGTCCCAGCAGCTGGGGCCCGAATTCCAGTCCCCGCGCGCAAAGGGCGCCGCGGTCCTCGTNGGCGCTACCGGTACGCGGTTGGATGAGACTTCGGGGTGGGCCCGAAACGGGGCCCCCTCTGATTGGCCTACCGCGTTGATTGGCCGCTCGCGCTGTCACTCAGTCATCTCTTTGCAGCCCGGCCGATTTTAAAGGGATGGGAAGGGTCCTGTGAGGAAGGGCAGGTAGTATTGGAGGGCTTGGGTTTTCTTTTTCTTTTTTTCTTTTTCTTCCTTTCCTCCAAAGATTGTTTCTCTCGTTAGTAACTGACCTATAGGTGACGTTTAACTTTATTTGCAAAGCATTTATGTGGATTTAGTACTCCTCAAAATAACTCGTAAGGAGCGTATGAGCCCAGTTTTACAGAAGTAACAGGGTCAAAAATAGAAGTGACACCTGACACAGAAGCAGCTTGTTTGTTTTAAAATAAGAAGGATCCCGTAATTTGACATTCATTCATTTTTTTGAGAGAGAGACAGAAAGAGANACTTTTTGGGCATTTACAGGATAGCCTGAGAGTAGTAAGCATTCTCCGTAGGTTATTTTATTTTTTCCTTATCACCATTCTGTGAGGTTTGTACTGTTATTCCCATTTCCTAGAGAAAGGAACCAAAAGATTTGAACCCAGGCGGTCTGACTCCATAATCTGTGCTTTTAACTATTAAGAACATGTAAAAGTATACACATAAAATATTAAGTCTTATTAGTGTCAGATATCATTACTCCAAGTAGGGGAGAGTGAATTCCTTCTGTCTGCTACTGTGCTGTTAAATAAAGTAGATACTAGTTCTATGTGGATATCTGAATTTGACTTTAATTAAATTTAAAAATTCATTTCCTTTGCTGTCCTATTCACATTTCAAGTGCTCAATAGCCACATGTGGCCACTGGATATCCTATTGGGCAGCACAGAATTATAGAAATTTCCAATATCACAGAAAGTTCTAATGGATGGTGCTGATAGAAAATATATTTAAAAACAATTCTTACTAGAGCACCTGAGTGGCTCAGTCGGTAAGCCTCCGACTTTGGATTTCTACTCAGGTGTTGGTCTCATGGTTGGTGGGGCGGAGCCATCTGTGGGGCTCTAAGCTGACAGTGTGGGGCCTGCTTGGAATTCTTTCTCTCCTTCTCTCTCTGCCCCTCCTCTGCTCAGGCTCTCCCCCTCTCTCTGAAAATAAATAAATAAATAAATAAATAAATACTAAAAAAAAAAGTCTGCCAACTCACTAATGAGACAACAAGTGTTGGGCTAGAACCATCTCATACTGGCTTGAGAGTCACTTATTAAATTTAGCAGGAATTTTTCAAATTGGTTGTTAAATACAGCTACTTACAAAAATTAAATTATACACATTTATAATGAAATAAAGTCTATTGGAAACCAAACTCATCATTTCCTTACTATTTTATTACATTTTACCATTGTGTATGCTTCTGTGGATCCTGTGTATTGCATCTGTGTGGTGGACATATTTTATGGTGGTGTGCTACTGCACATCTCTTTCCAAAGTAACATTGGTAGCTGGATTTTGGCCACAGTGGGAATATTTACACCATAGAATCAGCAAATGCTGAACACCAGGGCTTGATTTTTTTTTTGCTTTGTTATGTCTAACATTAATGCTGGAGGAATGTTAATAGAGATTAAATTTAGAAGTGTGTCATGTCTATAGGCTTTACATTGCCGATAGCACAAAAACTTGAGGGAATATTGTTCTAGTGTTTGAAAATTATTATCCACCTCAGAGAAGATGTCACTTCTGAAGTTTCAGTTACATCTTACTGATTAATGTCCATGAAAATATGGACGGCATTCACTTAAAAGCTATACTTAGAGAGTATGTTTTAAACATTTACCAGCATGCCATGGGAAGCAATCCAGTAAAAAATACATGGGCTAAAGATTTGAATAGACACTTCATCAAGATCTACCTAGAGCAGATGAGCACATGAAAAAATAATCAACATCGTTGCATATCGAATACATTGTATATTAAACCACAGCAAGATATTGCTACACATTCACTGAAATAGTTAATACAGAAAAGACCAACAATACCAAACGTTGGCAAGGATGTGGAGGAACTGGAACTCACATACACTGTTGGTGGGAATGTAAAGTGGTACAATCATTTTGGAAAGCAGATTTGCAGCTTTTTAAAAAGCCGGTTATACAACCTAATATATGACCCAGCCATTCTACTCTTAGAGGGTTTGTGATTAACTAACTTTTTAAAAAATTAATGAAGTAGAAGTACACAGAAAGAAGCTCAAACTATTTGTTGGGGCTTTTCCCCCCCAAACTGTTGTATTTACTATTGGCTAAGTGGGGAAAAAAACAATATTCATAAAACATACATAAGAAAAAAGAATGATATACTGAAATTGTGTACTTGCCATCTCATTTAAAAAAAATTTTTTTTAACATTTATTTATATTTGAGACACAGAGAATGAGCAGAGGAGGGGCAGAGAGAGAGAGGGAGACACAGAATCTGAAGCGGGTTCCAGGCTCAGAGCTGTCAGCACAGAGTCCGACGTAGGGCTCAGACTCACAAACCATGAGATTGTGACCTGAGCTGAAGTCAGTTGCTTAACGGACTGAGCCACCCAGGTGCCCCTTGCCATCCTATTAAAGAAAGAACATAATCATAACTTTTGCTCTCTTTCTAGGTTTACCCATTCTATTCCCTTCCCTCCCTGCTCAGACATCCCCATCCTGCATGTTATATTGGTTCCTTGATTTTCTTCATAGTTTTACTGCATGTGTTTATAACTCCACAAACAGCATTTGTTTACTTTCACATATTTCTTAACTTTATGTGAATGGAATTTACTACATTTTTTTTCTGTGACTTTTTTTCCCTCAGCATTGTAAGATTTATCCGTGGTGCTGTGCATAGCCAGGACTCATTCATTTTTACTACTATATAGTACTTTGTGGGATGAATTATCACCGTTTATTCTGTTGGTAGGTCATTGGGTGTCTCTGGTTTTTGCTATGATGACTACTGCTGTGAAGATTCTTATATATTTATATAGATTTCTAATGCACATGTGTAAGAGTTTTACTAGAAGCTCTTGTGTGTCTATATGTACACACAATTTACACACATTGGTTGACAGCTTGCTTTTTTATTCATTAATATATGCTAAACATTGAGCAAGTAGAGATCTAGTCACTCACTCAATCAGTTTTTATTGAGAATACATTCTCTCAGAATACCTTCACGAACAAAGCATCTGAAGAGCCTTGGCTTCATGAAGCTTACATTTTCCACAGGAGGAAAGAGATGACAAGCAATATCATAAGTAAGTGAATGATACATTAGAAGGTATTGCATGCTACAGAAAGAAAAAGCAGGGAAGGGTAAGGGAGATTGGGGAAGGGGAAGCTGTTCTACCTCAGTTTCTTTTAACAGCGGCTTGGTAATACCTATCCATTCATGCCCCATGAGGCTGACAGTGTTCCAGGTGCTGGGAAAACAGCCATGACCATGTAGACAAGGTTTCTCTCCTCATGGAGCTTTTAGTCTGATGGGAGACAGTCAACAAACACAAATGAACTTGATAATTGTAGGTAATGGTTAAATACTATGAAAAAATTAGAAAACAGCTGTGGGACTGGGTGGGGAGAGGCTACTTCACCTAGATTGGTGACCAATAAACACTTCTCTGAGAAGGTGACATTTACGCTTTCATGTGAGTGATGACATGGAAGCAGTCCTAAAATACTAATCTTTCTAATCCCCTCTTCATTCCTAGGATCTGTAGTTGGGAAGAACTAGTGATCCCCTGTGCTTCTGACAATGATTCAGGAAGTGTGGATTTGCAGCTGAGCAACTTAGAGGATGTTAAAAAAGACCCAACTAACCTTGAACTTACAGGTGAAAGTGGGAAAGGATTTTTTTTTTTTTTTTCAGGGAAAGAGGTGGGGAAAAGGGAATCTCTTTTCAAGTCACGTTGCTGGATAAGAGCCCTTGGGGCGCCTGGGTGGCTCAGTCGTTTGAGCGTCCGACTTCGGCTCAGATCATGATCTCATGGTTCGTGGGTTCGAGCCCCTTGTCGGGCTCTGTGCTGACCGCTAGCTCAGAGCCTAGAGCGTGTTTCAGATTCTGTGTCTCCCTCTGTCTCTGACCCTTCCCTGCTCATGCTGTCTCTCTCTCTTTCTCTCTCAGAAATAAATAAATAAAACATTTTTAAAAAATTAAAAACAAACAAAAAAAAGAGCCTTCAACTATAGGTTGACAATGAATTTGGTCCCCGCATATCCCTTGGAATATGTTTGGCAAAATGAGATGAATATATTTGTTTAGACATGTAGGAAACTGCGACAGTCAATCCTGCAGATGTGCATGGAGTCTAAGGGCTAGAAGGATTCTGAGAAGGGAAGGATGGTTGTGGTGGAAACTTGATTGGGCTACAGAATATCTTTTATTCTACAAACATTCATTGAGTACCAGTTGTTGAGTATACAGTAATGATCAAGACATGCTCCCTGTCCTCAAAGGATTTGCTGAAAAGGACCAAAAAATATAAGCAGATATCAAATAGAGTACAAGCTAAAGTTAATATTATAAAAGAATTATACAAAGGACTGAGACAAAAAGTGAGGGAGATGGGAAGCCATTGTAAGCCGTGGTCATCAGAGAACACCTATCTGAGGTTGTGCTGTTCAAACCTGAAGGAGTCCTCAAGGATATGAAAGAGCAACCCATGTGAGAAGTAAAGGAAAGAACATTCTAGGTGGATATAATTGCATGTGCATGAGACAAGACTATCTGAGGAACTACATTTACTCATTTCTACACACATTCAACAAATATTTATTGAAGCCCATTGTGCTATAAACACTGATCTCTAGCTGCTGGAGATCTAGTGCTGAACAGGACAGACTTACAGATAAATGACCGGAACTCAGTTTAATATAGATGATTGAGAGTGAGGATAGGGAGCAAATATAAAGAGGTTTTTTAGCAGTTAGGAGGATACTTAGTCAAAACGGGCAAAGAGAGGATTTAAGAAAGGCATCTTGGCGCAGAGCCCTGAAAGATGAGCGGACACTAGCTAGGCAAACAAGGTAGGAGGTAGGGAAGGTGGGGAAGAAGGAGAAATCTGCAGGGAGAAGGAGAGCCCACACAAAGATGAGAGGTGAATGAGAATAGGGCTTCTAGTGCATGAGAAGAATGGGACAGTGAGTGGCAGGCATCTGCAGAAGAGGCTATAATTCACGAGACCAAAAAGTGTATAGAAGTACTGCGGTAGGGGGCGCCTGGGTGGCTTAGTCGGTTAAGCGTCCAACTTTCGCTTAGGTCATGATCTCACGGTTCGTGGGTTCGAGTCCCGCGTCGGGCTCTGTGCTGACTGCCAGCCCAGAGCCTGGAGCCTGTTTCAAAGTCTGTGACTCCCTCTCTCTCTGACCCTCCCCTGCTCACGCTGTCTCTCTCTCTCTCTCCTAGAAATAAATAATTAAAAAAATATTAAAAAAAAAAAAAAGAAGTAGTTATTCTAATAAACTTTCAACTATTAGTTGTTAAGTGTATGAGGTGTGTCAGGCTCTGGGGTAAGAGCAAGAGATACAAGTGTTACAGAAAAATCAAGGTTTGGTGATGACTTTACATTTTAAGCCTGGATTAGGGGAAACACATTTTCTGCTTNATAATTAAAAAAATATTAAAAAAAAAGAACAGAAGTAGTGTGGTAGAAACCCTCTGATGATGGTTACATAAAGGGGCAAATAGTAAGACTGTTTCCCCAGCAGGAATAAGGGATTTGGTTTTGGAAAATAGAGGAGGTAAGGATATAAAGCAATATGAACAGGGAAATGATACCACCATAATCATTGTCACTCAGCAAAGGAATAATATTTGCCATTGTTTCCTGGGGACTAGCTCTGTATCAACCAGATGAGGTAGGCTCTATTATCATCCCCATTCTGGAAATGAAGAAATAGGCCCAGAAAAGTAAGATCACACAAGGTCAGAATGCTGGAAAGGGGCAGAGCAAGGATCCAAGCCTAGGCAGACCCTACTCCATAGGCTGTGCTCTTAACATATATCTAGAAGGAAAAACTTCAGACACTTACTGTGCCTAGTCCAGTAGGGAGAGATCAGCTAGGGACTGCTACTATATTTTAAGCTCTTGTCACTACAGAGTCATAGACTTTTTAAAAAAATAATATTTTTTTAATGTTTGTATTTGAGAGACAGAAAGACAGAGCGTGAGCGGGGGAGGGGGAGAGAGAAGAGAGGGAGACACAGAATCCGAAACAGGCTCCAGGCTCTGAGCTGCCAGCACAGAGCCCGATACAGTTTGAACTCCCAGACTGCGAGATCATGACCTGAACCGAAGTCGATGCTTAACCAACTGAGCCACCCAGGCGCTCCAGAGTCATAGACTTTTTAATTTAATAATGATATCTACTATTTAAATGTTTATAAGAGGCCACATACTGAGATAAGTCTTTTATATTTATCGCCTCACTTAATCTTCGTAATAACCCTGTCTTACAGGTGAGGAAACTAAGGTTCCAAGAGGCAAATTAACTTGATAAAGGTCATACAACTAATAAGTAATAGAGCCAGGATTCAAATTAGTCTCAAACTGAGATATAAAGTCCATGCTCTTAACCACTCTGCCATAGCTCAGCCTTACAGGTTTTTGTAATTTAGGAGGCCCTTAAAGAATGTTTAATTTGTAGGCAGAGAAGGACAAATATCATATGTTTGCACGTATAGGAGGATTAGGAGGAACTTGACGGAGGAACAAGGGGGAGAAGAAGGGCGGAAATGGTGGGGGAAAGGGAGAGAGGCAAACCATGAGAGACTCTTGAATGCTGACAAAAACTGAGGACTGATGGATGTGGGGGGAGGGGGGGATGGGCATGGAGGAGGACACTTGTGGGGATGAGCACTGAGTGTTATGTGGAAACTAATTTGACAATAAACTATTTGTAAAAAAAAAAAAAAAGAATGTTTAATTTGTAATTGAGAAAACTGGGACTTGGAGAGCAGAAGCGACTTGGTCAAGGGTGCAGAGCAGATGGTAAAGGTGAGACAAGGGTGTGTCTAACCTGATGTCCAGTGGTTCTCCCCACTAAACTCTACAACTTTACATAGTATGGAGGCGTCACCTGCTGTGTTTGTTTCGGTATTAGACTTGGAAATCTCTGATATTGCTGGACTCCCTCAGGAATCGCTCACAGATAGCTCCAGACACTTGACCCAACAGGACACCCTCAGCGAGGCCATTGTTAAGGGGCTGATCCAGTCTATCCAGGAGTTTTTTAATGGTAACCTACAGGTATGCACAGTCTTACCAAGTCATCCAACTTATTCCTTCATTTTAACAAATATTTTAAACATTTATTATTTTGTTAACATACCAGTAACTGATATTATAGACTATAAAACTTACTTATAATTATATTTATATTTTGATAATATATTTATATACAATTATAAATTGCTTTTATACCTAAATTTATAAAAATTATAAAATTAAAAGAAAGAAAATAAANGTGGTTCGTGGGTTCAGTCTCCATGTCGAACTCTGTGCTGACAGCTCTGAGCCTAGAGCCTGCTTCAGATTCTGTCTCTCCCTCTCTCTCTGTCCCTCCCTTGCTCGTGCTCTGTCTCTTTCTCTCTCCCTCAAAGATAAATAAAACATAAAAATAAATAAATAAAATAAATAAATAATTATTTTAAAGATGCAGGTAGTTATAGAAAAATAAACATCAGAGATGGTGGGAGGAAAAAAGTATTCTAGATCAGTAGCTATAGATCTGTATTTTCCGACTTAGCACAGTATTCTGTTGTTCAGGCAAAACATTCATTCATTAGTTTATTCTGTGAGAACACATAACAGAAGAATTTGTCCTAACCTCGGGCATTTCCGAGGAAGGACCCCTTGAGCTCAGACCTGAGGAATGACTAGGAGAAACTAGGAGAAGTTGGAACTGGAGGAAGTATTCCGGAAATAGGACATGCTATGTTTAACAACCTTGAGGCAGTAAGGAGCAGAGCATGTGTGATGAACTCAAAGAAGCCTGGTATGTTTAAATGATAGTATTGAAGGTGTCTGTCATTTGTCGACAAACACTTAGGTTGTTTCCATATCTTGGCTATTGTAAATTGCTGCAGTGAGCCTGGGAGTGTGGAGATCTCTTTGAGATCCAGATTTCATTTTTTTTTAAATATATATACACAGATGTTTCTGGTTTGCAAAAATTATTCAAGCTTTACATTTCCTTTATAATGCTAATTAATTTTTTTTAACACTTTAACACTTAAAGCCAGAATGTTGGTCTTCACTTTTTTTTTTATGTTTATTTATTTTTGAGAGAGACACAGAGCACAAGTGAGGGAGGGGCAGAAAGAGAGGGAGACAGAATCCAAAGCAGGCTCCCCGCTCCCGGCTCTGAGCTCTTGGGATGGAGCCCAACACAGGGCTTGAACTCATAAACCAGGAGATCATGACTGGAGCTGAAGTCGGACACTTAACAGACAGAGCCACTCAGGCGCCCCTGTGGGTCTTCACTTTTGACATAACACTGCTCTTTATACTTTACATCAGCAGAGCTTTATAAAGCATTTCTTTATCATTAATACAGGGGTTGAATTGCTGCAATTAATTAAAAAAAAAATCCATTCCCTGCCTTGATCTGAATCCGCAAGCAGGCAGGAAAATAGATGAATAAGAAGGTAGTTTTGTCAGAGTGTCACAAATACCATGATAGCAATATACACATGAGGTTTATGGGTACTCTTAGGAAGGGCACCTAATGCTGCTTCAGGAGGAAATGCATTTTCCAAGTCTTAAAGGATATATAGATTCTAGTCAGTAAACAAAAAGAGGTGTAGAGAATTCAGAAGGTGCAAAGGCCCAGAATCAAGAAAGTTAATTTGTCTAAAGCTCAGAATGCTGCAGGGCAAGGCAAGAGATGAATTTGAAGAGGTTAGCTAGGGTCACATTGGGAGAGCCTTGACCTCCATGGGTTCTATTGAAAGATATTTTGAGAGGGGGTTACCTTATCAAAATTGCAATTAATAAAGATGAATCTGGCGATGGCTAGGGAAATAGATTGGAGGGAGCAAAACTGGAGCAGCAGAACTCAGTGTTGGATTGTTGTACTAATCTAGATGAGAAAGAATCAGGCCAGGAAGTCAGCTTCTGGCTGTATGTATTGCTACTCTCTGTCCAGAGAGCTTATACCAGTTTATACTATCTCTAGGCTGATGGAGAAAGACTAGAAGAAATTTTCTCAAGATTGTGAAACTGTCTTTTACTCTCTTCTTTATACATAATTTTTGAAGGTTTCTATGATAAATAGATACTACTTTCATAATCATAAAAAGAATAATACTGGGGATGGGCATGGAGGAGGACACTTGTGGGGATGAGCACTGAGTGTTATGTGGAAACTAATTTGACAATAAACTATTAAAAAAAAAAGAATAATACAAAATATTTTTATTTTTCAAATAAGAACTTGCTTTTTAAAAATATTTACTTACTCTGAGAGAGATAGAGAATGCACATGCATGTGCAAGCAGGGGGCAGTGGGTAAGGAGGGGCAGAGAGAGAGAATCCCAAGCAGCTTCTATGCTGCCAGCATAGATCCCCATTCAGGGTCTGTCTCATGGACAGTGAGATCATGACCTGTGCCAATATCAAGAATTGGAGGCTCAACCTATTGAGCCACCCAGGCTTCTAAAAACTTGCATTTTAATAGGAAACCTTAAAGACTCAAAATAATCTAATGGCATGAAGAGAGCTAGAAATGGGGCACCTGGGTGGCTTAGTTGGTTGAGCATCTGACTCTTAATATAGGCTCAGCTCATGATCCTGGGGTCATGGGTTCGAGCCCCACGTCGCTTAAGATTCTCTCTTTCTCTCTCTCTCCCTCTCCCTGCCCTTCTCCTCTACTCCTCTCCCCAGCTAATGGACTCTCTCTCTCTCTCTCTAAAACAAAAATATAAAAAATGAGAGAGAGCTAGAAGAAACAGTATCAAAGGTCACCTTTAGAAAGTTTAATCAGACAGCAGTATACAGACAAGGTGGGTAGGTGGGAAGCAAAGATTAAAGGTGGCACAGCCATCATGGAGCAGTTAGTAATCTAGCATTTAATCTGGCTGAGAGGGAAAACAAAGTCCTAAACCCAGGCAGGGCCAGCAGATGAGGAATTTCATTCCCCTGTAATTTATTCATTACTTACAATAAAAGACTGATACTAGGATTAATCAGATGTCAGATGTTTGAAACATTACAGGAAATTTCTCAAAAGCCCTCTACAGGGGTGCCTGGGTGGCTCAGTCAGTTTAGCATCTGACTCTTGATTTCTACTCAGGTCATGATCTCATGGTTCTTTTTTTTTTTTTATAATTTTTTTTTTTTAATTTTTATTTATTTCTAGGAGAGAGACAGAGAGACAGCGTGAGCAGNATATTTTTATTTATTTCTAGGAGAGAAAGAGAGCATGATCTCATGGTTCTTGAGTTTGAGCCCTGCGTCGAGCCCCACATTGAGCTCTGCACCAATAGTGCGGAGCCTGTTTGAGATGCTCTCCCTCTCTGCCCCTCCCGCATGTGCTCTCCCTCTCTCTCAAAATAAATAAATAAACATTTTTAAAAAGCCCTCTACAATTATCAAATGAGATTATAATATATAATTGTGTTTTTGTCGTTTTTCCACAAATTCAGAGTGAACTTGAGAAGCTGACATTCCTGAGATCTTTGTCTTCTCTCAGTCAAGCTTTACCTTATGATGAAACCGTAGGATCATTCATTCACAGCCACATAGCGGACATTGTGCATGTCCTAAATGTAAGTATTGTGACCTTATCACAAATTATCAGGACAACAGAAAATCAGTGACTTGATTAACAGATGTTTTAGTGGCTTTGTATACATTATCAATTCCTTTGGCCTCTTTCATATCAGTATCTGTGCATGGAGGAGAAATACTCAGGAGTATCCACAAATATAGTTACCCTTGAAAACCAACTAAAAGATAAGTAGAAAGGAGAGGAACAACATTTAAATCTCTTAGAAAGGACAATGCTACATTCTCGTTAATCACACTGTAGTTGTGACGCAAACTCTATAATCAGACGCCTAAGTTCAAGTGCCAGCTCTGCCTCTTTCTAGCTGTGTGACTTTTGGGAAGCTATTTCACTTCTCAGTGCCTCAGTTTCCTCATCTATAAAGTAAGAATAGTTGTATACTTCACAGAGCTATTGAGAGTACTAAATAGGAAATAAATGTAAGCCATGTAGCATGATACTTAACACATATTTTACATTTGAGAAACATGGTTGTATTCTTTTTTTGTTGTATTTTCTTAACTCCAGCGCCACACTCTGCCATTATCTCATTCATTCATTGCCTTGTTGAGTGCCTCATAGTTCTAGGCAGTGTCTGGGAATTGAGGCTACAAAGAGAAGACATGATTACTGTTCCTAAAGCCAAGCAAGATGTAATCAAGTGTCACGGGGACTGTGACCAAAGTTTAAACAGGTACAGTACGAGTACAGGGGAGTTAGTGAATGGTCAATTCCATGTCCAAAGATCCAGAAGGGCTTTACAAAGGAGGTGACACACTGTTTTACTTTTTGATGCTTTAGTTTTCTCATCTATGAAATATCCCCTTCAGTTTCTCTGAAGCTGTAAAATTCTGAATCTGAGATTTCTTACACACTCCAGGAAAATGAGTAGTATTTTTTTTCCAACCCACAAATCTATAAGGCTGATTAGACTGATGATTACTTTTCAGAATTGAAGGCTAACCAGATAACAGGTTTGTTAAACAGTAGCCAGTTATCAAGGATCTTCTGTATTTAGAACACTGTGGTACTTCAATAAAGGATACAAATTTCCTGGAAGCGTTAATCCTTGCCCTCCAAGAGATTACAGTCCATTTGGAAGTGACCATACCTCATAAATAGGTTGAGAACTATTCCAAATAATACATCAAGAAGAGCAGAACAATACTGTGCAGATTTAAGAATGAATACAGCTTTCTACTTGGCTTCACTCCAAGGAAAGAGGGTGATAGGCAGCCATAGGACCCAACCAAAATGTCGTGATTCCAGAATCTCACTTCCACATGAATTGGCAGTAGTGGGTTGCCACACGGTTCAACCAGCCAGCTCAGAAGATCCACAAATGCAAGTCACAAACAGCAAAAGTATACTGAATTTCCCCATACTCTGTATCTAGATCTGTCCAGCCAGTAGTAAAGTACCCACTGTCAGGTATCAACCAAAATTCGTGCTAAGAAGGGGTGTAGCCTAGAAGGATTAAAGGTAGTTGGTGTCCATGAGAGAATTGCAAGGATCATTGCATCACTGGACAAGTCTACAAATTCCCTGCAAGCCTATGTTCAGACTAAAAGAGTACAGCTCCCAAAAACCAAGAGAAGAGGTACCCAAGAGGAGAGGCCCTTCTGCTGAGTACCCACAAGGAAGGGAATCCCATTATAAAGAAGAATTGTAGGGCGTTTGCCAGTCTTCTCATGACCCCTGCCAATGCATGCCTCCTCACTATTTAAATAAAAAGAACCAAAGAAGCTATGAACAGAACATAGAAAGAAAGGGGAAAAAGATCTATTATGATCCTCCATCAAAGAAGATTTATAAATAAGCATATGAAAAGATGCTCCCTCACTGTGATTAGGGAAGAGCAAATTAAAACCACAATGAGGTTCAGCTATACACCCACTAGAACATTAAATACCATATGATGCAGCAGTTCCACTCCTCGGTAAAATGAAGCATGTGTCCCAAGAAAAACATGTACACAATGTTTATAGAAGTTCAGTTAGTAATAGCTAAGCATGGGAAACAACCCAAATGCCCATCAACAGATAAATGGATGAACAAATTATGGCATATCCTTATAATGGAATACTACCCAGCAATAAAAAGAAACAAACTATTGATACATGCTACAACTTGAATGCATCTCAAAATAATCATGCTGTGTGAAAGAAGCCAGGAAAAGATCTATGGCATATGATTCCATTTATATAAAATTCTAGAAAATGCAAACTTATGTAAGGTGGCATCAGATCAGTGGTTACCTAAAAATAGTCGAGAAGAGTGGGGATAGACAGGAGTTAGAAGATACAAAGTAGCACAAAAAAACTTTAAGGTGTGATCCATATGTTCATTGTCCTTTTTTTAAAGTTTATTTTTATTTATTTTGAGAAAGAGAGCAAGCCGGGGAAGGGCAGAGAGAGAGGGAGACAGAATCCCAAGCAGGCTCCATGCTGTCAGTGCAGAGCCTGATGAGGGACTCAAATTCACGAGCCGTGAGATCATGACCTGAGCCAAAGTTAAAAGTTGGATGCTTAGCCAACTGAGCCACCCGTATGCCCCCATATGTTCATTATCTTGATTGTAGTGATGGTGTTTCATGGATGTACACATAAGTCAAAAATCATCAAACTATACACTTAAATATGTACAGTTTACTGCATGTCTATTACCTCAAAGTCAAAAAAGCTGTAAAAATTCTCTCAAGAACTTAAATAGAAAAGAAAAAATGCAATGGCAACTGGGATATAGAGTAAAAAAATGATAAGATTGGGTGCCTGGGTGGCTAGTCAGTTAAGCAGCCGACTTCGGCTCAGGTCATGATCTCTTGGTTCACGACTTCAAGCCCTGCATCAGGCTCTGTGCTAACAGCTCAGAGCCTGGAGCCTGCTTCAGATTCTGTGTCTCCTCTCTCTCTGCCCCATCCCACTTGTACTTTGTCTCTCTCTCTCAAAAATAAATAAATAAATAAATAAATAGGCATTAAAAAATTTTTTTTAAAGAAGTGGTAAGATTGATGTGAACTTAATCCAGATAGATCTCCTGATCTAAGCTTGAAGGATGTGATGGACAGGGTAGACAGAAGGGAACAGTGGGTAGAGGCTTTGACTGGCAAATTACTACCTGGCTATGTCCAGGCCAGGGTTCTAGAAATATGCAGAATGGCTGTGGAGGTGCTTTTTAGATGCTGTTGCTGTCCGGCAGCAGACATGCCACTAACACCTGCTCTACTGGAATTTTAATGGAGGCAGACCTATTGTTACTGCAGTGCCTCTTCATTCTCCTCTGCCAGCTAGGGGCTCTACCCTAAGTCTGTACCTGGGGTCTTCCACAAAACCCAACTACTATTTTATTGTTTGGTAAATAAAGGTACACTTAGCATTGAACAGGCACTGTATTTACTTGAGCAGTGAGGCAGGCAATGGATGAAAATGATGCCTTCAGGAAGACTGTCAGTGGTATGGGTAATAAATGCTGAAGGATTTCAGAGGATGGACAGTTTATAGTAGACTGAACTAATATGAAAAGACTGTCCATTTGTGCTAGTGAGAGTTTGAGCTCCCTGAAACAGAATGGTGGAGAGCTGTTTTAGGAATTAGAAGATAGAATTCTAGTGCCCGTTCTGTCCAGCACAACCCATGTGATCTTAGACATATCACTTAGCTTCTCTGAACCTCTAGCTCCACCTGCAAAGTGGAGATAGTAATATCTATCTGGCTTTTGTTAAGGCCTTTGACACAAAATGTGTCATTTTGTTAAGATTGGTTAATTTTCTTGTTGGAGAAAGCAATTCAAATCAACTCTGGCTCACTTAAGTTAAAACGACAACAATGGCAGCAGCATGCTGGGATATCTCCTCTAGATTGTAAGAAATCTAGAGAAAAGCAGAAAAGCATGTTCCAGGACAACTCTTGGGGACTCAAAGGCAGGGATTGCTCTCCCAGGACTCTGACTCAAACCTCTAGAAGCTTCCAATCTGTGTCTGTCATTCTAAAATTCTAGATTCTGGGGGTGTGCTTGGGTGGCTCAGTCAAAGTGTCTGACTTTGGCTCAGGTCATCATCTCGTGGTTCGTGGGTTCGAACCCCACATTGGACTCTGTGCTGACAGCTCAGAACCTGGAGCCTGCTTCTGTGTCTCCCTCTCTGCCTCCCACCCCCAGCTCAGACTCTGGCTCTCTCTATCTCTCAAAAATAAATAAACATTTAAAAAATTAAGATTCTAGGAGAAAGAATCTGATTGGCCCAGACTGGGTCTGTTCTCCACTCCTTCATCAATCAGGTATGTTTGGGGGCAGCATCATATAGTAATGACATGACTTTTGGACATCCCTGTCTGTGTATTGAAGCCAGTTCCGAGAGAAGGAATGATTGCCGTGATCTGGATAGTCACCTCAAGAGGTTTCTACTACACAAATACTTTACAAACAAAAAATAGCCCCTCACTTCTGAATTCCCTATAGTGGTTAGCATAATTGTGAACAAATAATAAGCCTTCCATACCCAACTAATTGAAAAAAGAGATTGCAGGCCTGGTTGTTTAGCTAAGAGACACTGCCTTCATCCAGTGTAAGGTGTGTGACTGCAGGAATGGAGAATCAGAAACTGTGCAGGGCAGGCAGCAGCTATCATCATGATTGATTGGATGTGGATAATGAATAAAGGAGAAAAAGAAATCATAATAGTGTCTTTTATGAGCCATGGGAAAGAGCACCATTGACAACAGTTGAAGGCTGGGAAGGTGTGTCCTTTGGAGGGGGAAGATAATGAACTCACTTTTTACTATCAAGTTTTCAGGTCATAGCAGTGATCTTAGTGGTGATGCCCTTGAGATAACTAGATTTGGGCAAGTCGAGCCCTGGGAGGCTCAAGGCAGAGTCTTAGGTTGTGTCCCTTCTGGGCTGTAGAGTCATAAAATTAAGTGAGCTCCTTGAGGAAATAAGAAAGAGCATCAGGCCACCAGCAAAATCTGACCAGACTTGGAAAGTGAGAAGAGGAAGAGAAAAGTCAGGAAGGGGCAAGAGCAAGAACACAGTAATATTTATTGAGCCTGCTTTCTAGACACTATTCTAAATTCCTGGTGAACCTTTTTGGTGACAAGTAAGAGAAATCCACTAGAGGCAGCTGAACCACAAAAGGGGAGATTTGTTCTTAGTTCAACATGCTCCAAGAAAACAACGAAACCAGAAAAAAATTTTTAAGAAAACAAAAAAAAAGTTCACATACTCAGAACTTTCTCTCCATCTCTTATCTTTGCTCCTTTGTATACGTCTTCATTTCTTTCTGTCTCCCTCTCATCTCTCTTCCCAAAATTGCCTCTTTCTATTATCCAGTTCATAGGGCACAGTGTTCCCAAATTTTAAATGTTCTCTTTTTAATAGGCCAGCCACACTGAGATTGAAGCTCTTAGTTTCAATTCCAGAGTGCTGAAAGAAAGAATCTAATTGACCTTGGTGTGTACTCCTGTCTGGATAAGCTGGGGTTAGTGGGACAGAATGACTTAGTAGAAACATGGCTGTGAGGTACCCATTCCTATGACCCAGTTTCCAGAGAGGGTGGGTAGATAATCCAATAAGGCTTCTAGTACAACCATTTCCATTTGCACTTTATATCAACTCCCGAGATGTACCTCTTTTCCTCCATACAGATAAGGAGAGTCAGGCACAGGATAATACATTCACGGCCCCCCAGGGAGTGGGTGGCAGAGCCTGTGCCCAAACCCAGCTGCTCTCTAGCTCCTAACACCTCTGTTTTTCTTCTCTGTCACTCTGCAGTTTTTCCAGCAAAGTAAGGCAGCTTTCCTTCTGCCAATTTGGACTTTGGAAAGCTAGTCCTTTTCTAGGACAACCAACATAATAATATTAGACACTATAGTAGAATGCTGTTTAGTAGAAAGAGGGGTTCAGATGCCTAAGCTGGAAATAATTACAAGTAATTAAAATGATGAATAACAGACACTAACAGTTATCAAGAGTTATTAGGTATTACGAATTAGTTCCTTTAGTATCCACAACCACCCTATGATGATAAATAGTACTGTTACCTCATTTTACAGATGAGGAAACTGAAATACAGGGAGGTTAAATAACTTGTGTCAGGTCGAATGGCTAGCAAGAGGCAGAGCCAGGCCTCAGGCTCTGGCTCCAGAGAATAATCTCCTAGCCTGGCCACTGTCCTGCTGCCAGTCCTGTGGAACAAAGGAGTAGGGCCCGATGAAGTTCCTGCCATTGCTTTTGCAGGTCGTCTACATCTCTGATCATCTGGCCCAAGGACCTGGCACATTCTCGACTCTTTAAAGTTCTTTCCCTCTCATTGCAGATGCTGGTGGAAGAGGAGCTTCCACATTCTTTCTTCAGCCCTGTGCACCAGGAGGTCTTTGTCACCATTGCTGACCTCAGGTGACTCCCACATGCCCCTGCCCACTACACATGTCTTGGTTCCTCATTCAGGGTCAATACCAGAGCCAACTGACATGTTCCATATTTTGAACTTTTGCAAACAATTTATAAAGGGGCAGGGAAAACAAACTGTGTGTGTGTGTGTGTGTGTGTGTGTGTGTGTGTGTGTGTTGTAAGAAATTTGACTTCATATATGCTACTATCCATATCTGAAAGACCTTATTGGAACCTCTTTGGAGTTTAATTTTGTCCAAAATATATTCAGTGGAAAGTTACTCTCATGTGTGTTTCATGACAGTACAGTTCCATAGTCCAAGAAATTTGGAAGGGCCTGCTGTTTGTCTTCCTTGGAGATTTGTATGGCGTACTAACTTACTAAAGATCCCAAGAAATCCTGTATTTAAAAAAATTTTTTTTATATTATTTTTTATACATCTAGAGAGAGCACAAGCAGGGGAGGGGGCCAGAGGAAAAGAGAATCTTAAGTAGGCTCAGCACAGAGCCTTATGCGGGCCTTGATCCCATGACCCTGACCTTATGACCTGAGCTGAAATCGAGTCAACCAACTGAGCCACTCAGGCACCTCTGTAGTTGAAAAGTCTTTTTAACTTGGTTCAACCCACCATTCCCCAAACTAACAAACGTTCATCAGAACACCCTTTGGCAAGTTGTAGTTTACTATGTTAGACCGTATCAGGCTTTTCTCCATGGTTAAACTGGAAAAGCCATGGAAGGATGTCACTCCAGTAACCTCTTGGGAAGACAGGGAGGGAGAGGGGAGAAGGATGGAGGCTCTGAGCCCTGAAACTCTTCCTCTAACCTTTTGTGAGATTTGTCTAACCAGGCTAACAAGCATGCCATTTGTCTCTTCCATCAGAATGATACACCACTTGGTCCACCCTTTCCTCTTGGGTTACTCTGATCCCTGCTTATCAATGTCAGATCAGATTCTTCCCAGCTCACTATACCCAAACTGTCTTTTCTTTAGTTACCAAGATGTCCACTTGCTACTTGGCTCTGAAGATCGAGTTGACTTGTTCAGTCTTCTCACAAAAAGTGTAATCACTCTGCCCCCTGTAAAGACTCTTACCCAGCTGGAGAAAATCCTGCCAAGTGGATCCTGCAGCACAGAGGTAGTAACTCATGCTTTGCTTTAATAACTTGCCATCCACCGGGTCAGCTGATCATGGCCTTTGCATTTGATTTTTTGGAACCAGCCAAAAATCATTTAAGCCATGTCTGCTGAACAAAATAGGCAGTTAAATTAAATAGATTTTTTCCCTGTTGATTTTGTCTTCTTCCTTTCCCCTTCATTCCTTCTTTCTTTGATTTTGACTTTAAAATAAGGTGAGAGTGTTCCATTTACTTGGTAGATATTTAGGGTTATCATATGCTAAGCATCATGAGAGGCAACAGAAATACAGCAGTACACTCTCTAATCTGGGGAGCTTACATCCCAGTACAGAGATACAAACCACTGATAAATATCATATTGGATGGTAGTAAGTGCTTGAAAAAAATAAAACAGGGAAAGAGGAAGATAAAGACTACTGTGGTTGGGAAGCACAGGAGCTTTTTTACACAGGTGGTCAGGGAAAGTCTTTCTGATGAGGGGACTGTTGAAAAGAGGGTATGAATATCTCTGGAGGGGAAGCTTTCAGGCAGAGAGAAAAAAATGCAAAGGCCTTGATTTTCATCTGGCTAGTAAACTGGTTGGTAAAGCAGTTGCCAAAGGGGACTTTATTTCCCTTTGTTTCAAGATGTCAGAAAGAAAGAACACCTGACTGGCTCAGTCTGTAGAACATGAGACTCTTGATCTCAGGGTCATGAGTTCAAGCCCCATGTTTGGAGTAGAGATCACTTTAAAAAAAAAAAAAAAGCAAGATGTCAGAAAAAGTCACAAATCAAACTTTAAAACTATTTTGATGACCCTAACTAATTTCCCAAATGTAGTTAGAACCAGTTAACTGTGTTCCCAATAAGGCTGGGATGTCTATTTAAAATCAATTCATTGTACATGGAACATTCTCCAGAATAGATCACATACTGGGACACAAATCAGCCCTCAACAAGTACAAAAAGATCTAGATCATACCTTGCATATTTCCAGACTCCAATGCTATGAAACTCGAAATCAACCACAAGAAAAAATTTGGAAAGACCATGAATACTTGGAGATTAAAGAATATCCTACTAAAGAACGAATGGGTTGACTAAGAAATTAAAGAGGAAATTAAAAAGTACATGGAAGCCAAAAAAAATAAAAACACAATAGCCCAAAACCTCTGAGATGCAGAAGGTACTCAAAAGAAGAGAAGTATATAGCAATCCGAACATTCCTAAAGAAGCAAGAAAGGTCTCAAATACACAACCTGACCTTACACCTTAAAGAGCTGGAAAAAGAACAGCAAAGAAAGCCCCCAAACCAGCAGAAGATGGGAAATAATAAAGATTAGAGCAGAAATCAATGATATCGAAATTAAAAAAAAAAAAAAAACCACAGTAGAACAGGTCAATGAAATCAGGAGCTGGTTCTTTGAAAGAATTAACAAAATTGATGAACCCCTAGCCAGACTGATCAAAAAGAAAAAGGAGAGGACCAAAGGAATAAAATCACAAATGAAAGAGGAAAGATCACAACCAGCACTGCAAAAATACAAACAATAATAAGATAATTTTATGAGCAATTATATGCCAATAAATTGGGCAATCTGGAACAAATGGATAGATTCCTAGAAACATATAAATTACCAAAGCTGAAACAGAAAGAAATAGAAAATTTGAACAGACCGAAAGCCAGTAAAGAAATTGAATCAGTAATCAAAAATCTCTCAACAAACAAAAGTGCAGGACTGCATGGTTTTCCAGGGGAATTCTACCAAACATTTAAAGAACAATTAACACCTATTCTTTTGAAGCTGTTCCAAAAAAATAGAAATGGAAAGAAAACTTCCAAACTCATTCTACAAGGCCAGCATTACCTTGATTCCAAAACCAGACAAAAACCCCACTATAAAGGAGAACTATAGACCAATTTCCCCAATGAACATGGATGCGAAAATTCTCAACAAGATACTAGCCAACCAGTCTAATAATACATTAAAAGAATTCACCATGATCAAGTAACGTTTATTCCTGGGATACAAGGCTGGTTCAATATCTGCAAATCAATCAATATGATACATCACGGTAATAATTTAAAAAAAGGATAACCATCCTCCCATAGAGGCAGAGAAAGCATTTGACAAAATACAACATCTTTCTTGATAAAAACTCTCAAGAAAATAGGAGGATCATACCTCAAGATCATGAAAGCCATATATAAAAGACCCACCACTAATATCATCCTCAGTGGAGAAAAACTGAGAGCTTTCCCCTAAGGTCAGGAACATGACAAGGATGTCCACTCTCACCACTGTTACTCAACAGTATTGGAAATCCTAGCCTCAGCAATCAGACAACATAAAGAAATAAAAGGCATCCAAACTGGCAAGGAGGAAGTCAAACTTTCACTCTTTGCAGACAAAATGATATTCTATGTGGATAACCCAAAAGACTTCACCAAAAAACTTCTAGAATTAATCCATAAATTCAACAAAGTTGCCGGATATAAAATCAATGTACAGAAATCGGTTGCCTTTCTATACATCAATAATGAGGCAGCAGAAAGAGAAATCAAGGAATTGATCCCATTTAAAATTGCATCAAAAACCATAAAATACTTAGGAATAAACCTAACCAAAGAGGTGAAAAATCTATACACTGAAAACTATAAAAAACTTATGAAAGAAGTTGAAGACACACAAAAAAATGGATAAACATTCCATGCTCATGGATTGGAAGAACAAATATTGTTCAAATGTTGATACTACCGAAAGCAATCTACATATTCAGTGCAATCCTGATCAAAATAACACCAGCATTCTTGAAATCATGCCATTTGATTGGATCCAGTTCCAACGTGGATGGAACTGGAAGGTATGCTGAGTCCTTCTCAGTCAGAGAAGGACAGATATCATATGTTTTCACTCATATGTGGATCTTGAGAAACTTAACAGAAGACCATGGAGGAAGAGAGGGGGGAAATATTTACAGAGAGGGAGGAAGGCAAACCACAAGAGATTCTTAAATACAGGGAACAAACTGAGGGTGGGTAGGGGGTGGGGAGAGGGAAAATGGGTGATGGGCATTGAGGAGGGCACTTGGGATGAGCACTGGTTGTTGTATGTAAGCCAATTTGACAATAAATTATATTTTTAAAATAACATAAGCATTCTTTACAGAGCTAGAGCAAACAATCCTAAAATTTGTATAGAACCAGAAGAGATCCTGAATAGCCAAAGGAATCCTTAAAAAAGAAAACTAAAGCTGAGGCATGACAATTCCAGACTTCAAGCTGTATTACAAAGCTGTGATCATCAAGACCATATGGTACTGGCACAAAAAGAGATACATAGATCAATGGAACAGAATAGAGAACCCAGAAATGGACTTACAAACTTATGGCCAATTAATCTTTGATAAAACAGGAAAGAATATCCAATGGACAAAAGACAGCCTCTCCACAAATGGTTTTGGGAAAACTGGACAGCAACATACAAAAGAATGAACCTGAACCACTTTCTTACACCATACACAAAAATAAACTCAAAATGGGTGAAAGACCTAAACATAAGACAGGAAGCCATCAAAATCTTAGAGGAGAAAAAACAGGCAACAACCTCTTTGACCTTGGCCGAGGTAACTTCTTACTTGACATGTCTATAGATCCAAGGGAAACAAAACAAAAATGAACTATTGGGAGCTCATCAAGATAAAAAGTTTCTGCACAGTGAAGGAAACAATCAACAAAACTAAAAGGCAACCAACAGAATGGGAGAAGATATTTGCAAATGATATATCAGATTAAAGATTAGTAACCAATATCTATAAAGAACTTATCAAAATCAACATCCCCCCCAAACAAATAATCAGGTGAAGAAATGGACAAAAGGCATGAATAGACACTTTTCTTTTTTTTTTTTTAATGTTTTATTTGTTTCTAGGAGAGAGAGAGAGACAGCGTGAGCAGGGGAGAGTCAGAGAGAGAGGGAGTCACAGACTCTGAAACAGGCTCCAGGCTCTGAGCTGGCGTCAGCACAGAGCCCGACACGGGGCTCGAACTCATGAACCGTGAGATCATGACCTAAGCGAAAGTCAGACGCTTAACCGACTAAGCCACCCAGGCGCCCCTGAATAGACACTTTTCCAAAGACATCCAAATGGCTAGCAGACGCATGAAAAAATGCTCAACATCATTCATTATCAGGGAAATAGAAATCAAAACCACAGTGAGATACCACCTCACACCTGTCGAAATGGCTAAAATTAACAACTCAGGCAACAATAGATATTGGCAAGGATGTGGATAAAGAGGAACCCTTTTACACTTCTGGGGGGAATGCAAACTGGTGCAGCCACTCTGGAAAACAGTATGGAAGCTCCTCAAAAAATTAAAAATAGAACTACCCTACGACCCAGCAATTGCACTACTAGGTATTTATCCAAAGTTTACAGGAGTGCTGATTTGAAGGGGCACATGTACCCCAATGTTTTTAGCAACGCTATCAACAATAGCCAAAGTATGGAAAGAGCCCAAATGTCCATCAACTGATGAATGGATAAATACACATATACATACAGTGGAATATTACTTGGTGATCAAAAAGAATGAAATCTTGGGGTGCCTGGGTGGCTCGGTTAAGTGCTGATTTTGGCTCAGGTCATGATTTCATGGTTCATGGGTTTGAGCCCCATATTGGGCTCTGTGCTGATACCTCAGAGCCTGGGGCTTTGGATTCTGTGTTTCTCTCTCTCTCTCCGCCCCCTGCCATGCTCTGTCTCTCTCTCTCAAAAATAAATAAACGTTAAAAAAAATTTTTTTAAATGTTTTTTATTTATTTCTAGGAGAGAGAGAGACAGCGTGAGCAGGGGAGGGTCAGAGAGAGAGGGAGTCACAGACTCTGAGACAGGCTCCAGGCTCTGAGCTGGCAGTCAGCACAGAGCCCGACGCGGGGCTCGAACCCACAAACCGCGAGGTCATGACCTAAGCGAAAGTCGGACGCTTAACTGACTAAGCCACCCAGGCGCCCCCAAAAAAATTTTAAATAATGAAATCTTGCCATTTTCAGCAACGTGGATGGAACTAGAATGTATTATGCTAAGCGAAGTAAGTCAAAGACAAATATCATATGACTTCATTCATATGTGGAATTTAAGATACCAAACAGATGAACATAAGGGAAGGAAACTAAAAATAATATAAAAATACAGAGGGAGACAAACCATAAGAGACTCTTAATTACAGAGAACAAACTGAGGGTTGCTGGCCGGGTGATGGGTGGGGGGAAGGTCTAAAGGGCATTAAGGAGGGCACTTGTTGAAATAAGCACTGAGTGTTATATGTAAGTGATGCATAACTAACTTCTATTCCTGAAATCATTATTACATTATATGTTAACTTGGATGTAAAGTGAAAATAATAATAAAAAAAGAAAATTAACATATTGTTTCACTTCAGCTCACAAACTGCCTACCAGTACTTTTACATTGGTTCTGTCCCTTTACTCAAAGATAATGGGAGCCTTCAAAGTGTACATTACAGTTGATGGGAATGCAAGCTGGTGCAGCCACTCTAGAAAACAGTATGGAGGCTCCTTAAAAAGTTAAAAATAAAACTACCCTATGAGGCTCCTGGCTGGCTCAGTTGGAAGAGCATGTGACTCTTGATCTCAGTGTTGTGAGTTCAAGCTCCATGTTGAGTAAAGAGATTGCTTAAAAATAAAAAATAAAACAGAACTACCCTATGATCCAGCAATTGCTTTTCTAGGTATTTACCCAAAGGATACAAAAATAGTTTCAAAGGGATACATACACCCCAATGTTTTTAGCAGCACTGTCACCAATAGCCAAATTATGGAAACAGCCCAAATGTTCATAGACTGATAGATGGATAAAGAAGATGTGGTATGTGTGTACACACACACACATACACACACATCACAATGCAATATTACTCAGCCATAAAAAAGAATGAAATTTTGCCATTTGCAAAGTTGTGGATGGAGTTAGAATTATGCTAAGTGAAATAAGTCAGAGAAAAACAAATACCATGTGATTTTACTCATATGTGGAATTTAAGAAGCAAAACAAATGAACATGGGTCGGGGAAGAGATGAAAACCAAGAAACCACACCTTTTTTAAAAAAAATAAATTTTTATTTATTTTTGAGAGAGAGTGCAAGCAGGGGAGGGCTGGAGAGAGGTAGAGAGAATCCCAAGCAGGCTCTATGCTGTTAGTGCAGAGCCCACTGTGAGGCTCTAACTCATGAACTGTGAGATCATGACCTGAACTGGAGTCAAGAGTTGGATGCCCAACTGACTGAGCCACCCAGGCCCCCCAAGAAACAGATTCTTAACTATAGAGAACAAACAGGGTCACTGGCGGAGAGAGGGGCTGGGCTAGATGGGTGATGGGCATTAAGGATGGGCTCATCACTTGTTGGGATGAGCACTGGGTATTGTATGGAAGTAATGAATTACTAAATTCTACACCTGAAACTGATATTAAACTCTGTTAACTAACAGGAATTGAAATAAAAACTTGGAAAGAAAAAAAGTAAACTTCTATATAGAAGCAAAAAACAGTATACAGTGTTGGGGAACTTCACAGTGGGGGGGCGGTGAGGGGGACATCACTGATCCTATACCTTTTCAGTCTCTCTACAGGCACATGTTTCAGGCATTCTGTGAGATGCTGCAGAGTCTGGTAGTAAAAGATCCACATTTGGAAAATCTTGACACCATTTTAAAGGTAAATAGGATATCATAGAGAAGGGGAAAACTTTTTTATTAACTGGTGAAAGTAGAAGACAAAAATGTGAAAGGATTAAGTTTTAAGAGACAGCATAATAGTTAAGATTATCAGCTGTTGGGATGACGGGGTGGTTCAGTCGGTTCAGTCAGTCAGCATCCAACTCTTGATATTGGCTCAGGTCATGATCTCACAGCCTGTGGGATCAAATCTTGCATAGGGCCCTGTGCTGACAGCATGGAGCCTGTTTGAGATTCTGTCTCTCTGCCCCTCCCCTGCTCGTGCGCTCTCTCTAAATAAATAAATAAATAAATAAATAAATAAATAAANTCTGACTCTATGCCATTCATTAGTTATAAATTCCGCAGAAATGAGACTTCTCAGAGTCTCATTTCTTTACTTTTAAATTGAGATAATAATTGCAGTGAGTATTGAATAAATGGCCTTCAGTATGTGGTTTAAATGGTTGCTATAATTATTCCTTAAATTACTATTGCTTGCTACCATAGTAATGTTTCAGTGAGTGACCAGAGAACAGAGTGAGCCTCATGAATGAGTAAATAGTCAGGTGCCTACCAGGCAGGATTCAAAAATCATTGATAACCCCTGTCCTTAGGGACCTGTACCCATTACAGCATATGCCATTCCATCATTAGGGATTTGATCCCTGGGATGCATTCACTGTAGTTCAAGCGTCTGGCTTTCTTGCCCCTTTTTAAAATGCAGATATCCCAGAAAGAAAAAGCTCTTTGAACTATTAGGAATCATCTGTGCCTAAGTGCAGATGGACATTTGTCTTTGCCACAACTGACCTTAACCTTATTTCTTAATCCTCCTATATTTGTACATCAGCATTCCAGCAATATTGGCTCTCTCTCCTTTATCCAATTGTGCCTGTACTTTCCTATGTTGGCAGCTTAGTCCAAGCCTTTTCTTCTACCTAAAATGCCACCTTCCCCCCCCCTCCCCCCCGGGAACCCTTCCCTGACTGTTACAAGCAGATGCAGTTTCTCCATCCTCAGAGCTCTGTAATAGCACGGCATTGATTTTCTTTCCTTCAAAGAGATTTCAGAACACAGGAGAATAGGATAAATAATGAAAGAAAGTGGGATGAAGGGAAAATAAATCTAGAGAATAAGCCTCTGTAGAAGCCAGCCCATCTGATCCCAGATCTTTATGCTTTGTTTGCCTTCCCACCACTTTTATTTCCAACCTGAACTGGCTTATCATTTAGGAAGACATTTTCAGATACAGTAGTGACATGTGGAACTTCTCTCTCCACATTTTCTTCAAAGCAGAATAAGGATGTTATCCCAAATCATTCTGGTAAACCATTTAAGCTCCCTTTATTTTCCACAGCAAATGGACCCCTGGTTACAATCAACCAAAGACCATGAACGGGAACGGGCCACAGTCAGCATGGCTCAAGTTCTAAAGTGCTTATCCAGACATCTCAGCTTGAAGGTAAGCAGCCCTTCGGTCACACAGGAGGAAGGATCCATAGCCACCCTACTATACTGCCTATTCCCCTTCCTGTGAATGACTCCCCAAACTGAAGACTCCTTGATGCTCCATGTATAATACCACAGCACTTAGCATTATTCACATATCTGCCCTTCCAAAATTTGAGCATTTTGAGGCCAGGTACCACGTTTATTAACCTTGCATCCCTGTTGCTTAACACAAGAGCTAGCATATAACAACATAGGAAATATTTTTGAATAAGTGAGTAAATAAATGTAACAGCAGCCTAGACTCTGCAGTGTCATATTTGAATTAATAAAATTGAGCAGCAAATGTAAGTAATTCAACCTTTTTGAGGGTGGGGGAAGGGGCAGAATCTTAAGCAGGCTCTACACCCAACACTGAGGGCTCGGTCCCATGACCATGAGATCACGACCTGAGCCGAAATCAGAGTTGGACACTTAACTGACTGAGCCACCCAGGAGCCCCTAAATATCTCCCAGCATCCTAGAAAAAGGTTCTATGGCACCTCTTTTTAAATCTTCTCGTTTGTCTCTTTCACTTGCTCATCTCTCAGTTCTTCTGAATGCTCTTCTGTAACCCCTGAAAAGAGTTTGTCAAAACTAAGATCCTCTTTCCTGGATCTATTCCTTTTTTCATCTGTGAATCTCTTTAGTCTTTCCTAGTAGATCTTCCAGGCACTAGAGCTTCTGTTATCCAGCCATCATTTCTCCAATCTAATTGGAAGAGAAGTTAGTGGGGTAGGAATGCTAGGTCCTAATGCTAGAATTTTCCTTAGAGACTTCGTCCTTGATATAAATATTCTAACAGTCATGCTTATTAAAAGGACAGGATTCCATTAACTTTTTTATTTCTCACACTGGAAATAAATCCGAGCTTTCCACCTCCTTGTTGAAGTAAGTTCGGTCCCTCAAACTATGTTACTTCCTTTTTTCTTTCTTTGATCAATAAAAACAAGTAACTTGCAGCCATCACTGACTACCCTATTTTTCTGTCATCGTGTTGATCTTCTTTCTACATTCGTCAACCTCTAATTTTGACTGCAGACTAAAGAAGAGTTTCAGGGGCGCCTGGGTGGCTCAGTTGGTTGATTATCTGATTTTGGCTCAGGTCTTGATCTCATAGTTCGTGGATTCAAGCCCTGCATCAGGCTTTGTGCTGACAGCTCAGAACCTGGAGCCTGCTTCGGATTCTAGGCCTCCCTCTCTTTCTGCCCCTCCCCTGTTCCTATTCTGTCTCTCTCTGTCTAAAAAATAAATAAAACATTTAAAAAATTTTAAGAAGAGTTTCAAATGACTCTTATATGTAATCTCTCTGTAGACCCTGGAGATCATCCTTAGTGTTTTCTTCCTAGGGAGAACTGGAAATATAAAGTTCCTAAATGTAGGTGCCATTGGATTCTGTGAACATCCAGAAAGCTATAGGCAGAATTTTGTGTGGTATCATCTTTTAGAGTTTCCTGAGGAAGGTCCATAGCTTTTCTTAATCAACTTTATTGAGTTATTATCGTCTGGACATACAATTTTATTTATTCCTTCTGAAAACCTTTGTTGCATGAATGTGATGGGGTGGGGGCTTCCACTTTAGTTCCTTCTAGTTATTTACATGTAGCCAGAGTTATTGTGTTGAATCTCATGTCACTCTTTTAATCCAATGATTTCCAGCTGCTCCTAGAATACAAGGTTTTATACCATCTAGCTCCTACCTGACTCCTTGCACTTGCTGACTTACTCTGGCCACACTGGCCTCCTTTATATTCCTTACCATATAAAGCTCTTCCTGCCTCATGGCCTTTGCACTTACTACTTTCCCTGCTTGGAATGACCTTCCCCAAGTCTTCACATAGCTAACTCCTTCTCATTCTTCAGTGCTTAGTTCAAATGTTTCTACCTCAAAAAGGCCTTTGTTTCAAATAGATCTACACTTGTGCTCTGTCTCATCACTCTCTTTCCTCCTAAGGCTTCCTTCTTAATATTAGAGATTATCTTGTTTGATTGTTTCTTTATTGATTTACTGTCTTTTTCTCTCTTAGAAAATGTAAATTCAATCAGTGATTATGCTTGTCTTGTTCACTACAGCATCCCCAGTGCCTAATGCAGAATATGCCACACGGTAGATGCTTAATTAAATATGTGCTGAATAAGTGTGAGTCAGCTCATGTCCCTTCTCTGTTAAAAACTCTCCAATGGCTGGAACGTCTGGGTGGCTCAGTCGGCTGAGCTGCTGATTCAGCTCAGGTCATGATCTTGCAGTTCTTAAGTTTGAGCCCCACATTGGGCTCTGTGCTNTTTTTTTAATTTATTTTTTTACTATTTTAAATTATATTTCTTTTTCTGGTATGATTTTTGCCAGCCACCTTTTTTTTCCCGTAATAAGGTAAAATATCAATAAATACATTTTTTTTAGTTTTATTAAATAGTGCACCACAACTTAGCACACTAGCACATTTTCCCACCTTACTATAAATTCCCAGGATACTTTATTCCTAATGGCTATATTCCTAGAGTGGTTGCACCATAGTTCTCTTTACTATTGGGCAATATTTCTAATATGTGTTTAAAAATAGTACTAGAATGAACACCTCTCTATATAAAGCTTTTTCATTCTTCAGGTTACTGACCTAGGTTAGAATTTGTCCTATTTAATACCATTTAATGGAAATAGTGTATCTACACATGTTAAATGTTTACCCTAAGGAGGTCTAAGGGCTGAATATGACTCTTGCACTTTTCTGAGCAGGGGGTGGAAGTAGAATTACTTTTCAATAACTCAAATCTAAGGCATAAAATGCACCCGTATGCTAATGGCATTTTTCTTTTTCTTCTTAACTAGCTTCCACTGCGATTCCAAAGGCTTGGGCACCTAGTGGCTCTGATGGCACTACTGTGTGGGGACCCAGTGAAAGAGGTAGCCGAGGAGGCTGCAGAGGGCACGCACTACCTGTTGCATATCACCCTGAGGCTGAAGTGTAAGCCAGTCCTGAAGGCAGCCAGCTATCCTTGTGCCCTCATTCCTCATATTCTAGAAAGACTTTTATGGTAGTTTTTAAAGAGAAAGGTACATAGTCCACAGGCAGAGATGAACCAACATTGACTTAGTAACCTGTATTAGAACACTGGATGACCCATTAGTGTCAGCCATCTGCATGGTCATGGAGTTGAAATAGTTAAACATGTAGCCCCAGAGACAAACTAGAATGATTAGTTTGGTCAGAAGTGGAAGTTCAGCCATCATTTGGGTCTTCATCATTATTTATTTATCCCATAAATGTTTTCTGATTGCTTACTTAGGATCTAACAGCAACCAGAACACAAGTGGTCCAATCCCTGTATAATACATTGTCAGGTAGGGGAATCAGACAATCAAAGACTCAACAAATAACCTTGTTATTATAAACAAAGATAACTGCTAAAGGGAAATTTGAGGGGCTATGAGGAAGAATCCCATTTAGTTGTGGGGTTCAGAAAAGGCCTCTCTGAAGATAACCTGAAAAATAAGAAACATTAGCCAGGTGAAGATGTAAGAAGAACATATGGGCAGAGGGAACAACAGGTATGAACTTGAGGAGTTTGAAAAATAGAAAGAGGGTCGTTGCAGTTAAGAAATGAATCATTGACACCCCCCCCTCTCCAGGTAGAAGAGACTTTAGAAGATATCTAGCCCAGTGCCCCCAGCATTTGAATCTCAGTCTAATCTACCCCCACTAAGGAGTTACACTGCCTGGGCTTGCTTATCCCAAGGATAAGGAAACTGTGCTTCCCAAAACAGCAATCGCATTTCTGGGCAGCTCTGAGTATGAGGAATATCTACCAAGACATATAGCCCAAGAAAATACAACTGATTATTTATTCAACAAGTATTTATGAAGCCCTTACAATTCTAGGTGCTTTGGTGAACAAGACAAATAAACAAGAGTTTATTTTCCAGTTGGAGAGACTGTATCTTCAACCAAACACTCAAAGATTTCCTATAGATAAATGTCTAGCAGATATAAATCACAACGCAACATGAAAACAAGGCACGTGAGGGAGTACTGGCAGACTCAATAATCAGCAAAACCAGACACAGAAAGATTTCTGAGATTGGAATTATCAGACATTGCAAAAGTGCAATTTTTTTTATGGGGACCTAAGCTTCCTAAGGAGATCCCTCAAAAGTCCTCACCAATGGGGTAATGGTTTAGTATGTCTTGGTTATACTCCCAAATGGCTCAAAAGCTCTGTTCTCACAAAAAGCTCATTTCTTTTTCTTTTGGCCTATTTAATATACTGTCTGACCACAGAGGGGAAACAAGTCAGTCTTCAGATAACACACACTCCCCCCAGGGACTTTTATCCACATGAAAAAGATAAGAAGAGTGAGATCTTTGGATTCATGTCAACCTGGGGAACAACCAGGCTTGCAAAATCAGTAAGAAAGACAGAAGCCAGAAAAGATTAATATTTCATGTTTTCTTCTCAGATGTCACACATGACAAGAAAAATCACCCGAGCTTGAGGAAAGCAATAAAAAAGTGTCGAGAACTCCTAGGACTCTACAATATTAAGCAGTTCTACCGTTGTCCCTTCAAAATTGCCCAGGTAATCAGAATGGCTGCAGATATAAAGACAGGTAACTGGACACGTGGGAGGAGGTGGGAAATAACCAGAAGTCTCTTACATTTTGTTTTGAGAATGTAAATTGGTAGGTAATGCCACTTTGGGAAGAGTTCTAATTTCTTATAAAACTAAACATACAAGGGGCACCTGGGTGGCTCAGTGGGTTAAGTGTCCAACTCTTGATTTTGGCTCAGGTCATGATCTTGTGGCTCATAGGTTCAAGCCCCCCAAGGCATCAGGCTCTCTGTTGTCAGCACGGAGCCCACTTCACATCATCTTTCCCCTTCTCTTTCTTCCTCTCCCTGCCTCAAAAGTAAATAAATATTTAAAAAGACAACAAAAAACTAAACATACAAGATTCCCCAGAGAATTTGCTTTCTAAACATTCCATAGCTTGGAAACCAGGTGCCATGGTTGTGATTCTTACACACTTGGCCCTGTTAGTTTAATAGTTTAGGTCAACCTGTCAGTGGGGCCAGTATGGCTGTTTGGATATCTTACTCTGCACCCATTGATTGCTCTCCTAACCTTAGACAGCCTCTTGCAAATGTAAATTCTTGTCACAAGAAGGAGCTGCTGGAGGGTGTAGTTGACCCAACAAGCTATACATTTTTAAATTAATATATGTATTCATCATTCAACAAATATAGGTGCCAGGCACTATGTTAGCAGTTAAGGGAAAAAGGAAACCTACAGATTTACAGGTAGGGTCTAAGGTGTCAGGTAATTTAAATTCTCTGTGCATCCATTTCCTCATCTGTACATGGGATCTGTAAAAATGAGATTTTAAGAGTTAAAGGAGATGTATGGAAAATGCCTTGCTTAGTGCCTGTCATATAGTAAATGCCTAGTAGATTATAATCATGTGAAGGACTTTATACACCGCCAAGTGCAATAAGAAGCAGAATGAAACATTCCTTTAATATATCGTCACCAGCCAAGGTATTTTAGCTATGTCTGGGACCCTGTGAGCTATATAGCATTAAGGCCTTTCCTTTAGTTCTATTCCTATAAGAGGGGATCCTCTTTCTGAGGATCTTGGTAATAAATCCTCTTCCTAAAAATCAGATCTGTGAAAGACCATGCACAGACCATAGCAAGGGACCTTTGTGTTTGCTTCCAGTTTTTCACTTCTGTAAACAAGACTGAAATAAACAGCCTTGTCCATATTTGTATGCTTCTCTAATTAACTCAACAAAATTAACATAATATTTCTTCTTCAGGGTTCTTTCTATTGTACCAAGTATCTTGGACGTTCATTTTCCCTAAATCGTTTCAGGTCTTTGAAGTTTTTCTCAATTCAAATGAGCTCTGCCAGTTTGTAATGACTACACTGGATGGCCTGAAAACTCTGAAACATCCCTACACCCAAAACTCGGCGGGAGAATTGCTGATAACATTGGTGAAAAATGCAGAGTCTCGATTTGAGAAGGTAAAAAGCTCAGGGGCCATTTCCTGGGTTTCAAATACTGGCAAATGCCCGCCCCTTCTGTTGCCCCTATTTGATGGAGGGTAACTACTGAAGGGGCCCAGGGTCCACTGTTCAGTGGACTCCCATTCAATAAGCATGTAATAAAAACAGTCACTTGTATGTAACTAGGGATGTATAGTTTTAAAATCCAAGATGTGCTCCATGTTTTCTAGAATAGCATAGTTTTGGGGGAAGATACCATTAGCACTTAGGAGAATGGTTAACTTCAACTTAGATCCTCATCCAGGTCTATTCAAGGTGTCAAATTTTATGTAGAATATCATGTCGTCTGCAAAAAGTGAAAGTTTGACTTCTTCTTTGCCAATTCTGATGCCTTTTATTTCCTTTTGTTGTCTGATTGCTGATGCTAGGACTTCCAGCACTATGTTAAACAACAGTGGCGAGAGTGGACATCAAGGTGTCAGATTTTAAAAAAGCAAGCCATAAGCAGTCCTCAGAGGAGGCCGACTTAGTAAGCTTAAAAGCAAGAGATTTCATTTCAATATATCTATAGTTGGTACATCAAGAAAGAACACATAATTATCATTTAGAAATGTCGGAGGACACACTGAAAGAGATAAAAGGAGTGAAATAGTAGTCCTGAAGAGCAGGCCTGGGGACCAGGCAGGAGAGAGCCTTGAAATAGCGCTGGACTTTTTAAATTGTATACATGTTGCACTTTGATAAAAATAAAAGTTTGTTTTAAAACGGTGAAAACCCACTTTTAACCTATTAAAATAGCAAAGATGCAAAAAGAGCAACGTGGCAAGAACATGGTGAGATGGGCCCCTGCTTCAGTTGGATGCTTTCAGCTGTAAAAAAGACCAACTTTGAGTAGCTTGCACACAGTTGAAGTTTAAATGGTTTATCTGCTTATACAATAAGAAGTCTGGAAGTGAAGTATTTCCTAGAACTGGTTCAGCCAGTCGACAGTGTTATCAAGGAGCCAGGGGCTTTTCCATCTGCCACTTTGCCTGTTTACATAGTCATAAGGTGGTCACAGCAGTTTTAGACTTTATGTGCAGATAAGATTGTATCCAGCAAAGAAGAAAGATACTGCCTTCCTTTTGTCCCTTTAATCAGGGAGGAAAGTGTTTCCCAAAAGCCTCCAGTAGATTTTTTCCCCCTGTTTCATTGGCCAGAATTGCATCATAGGCCAGCTTGAAAGTGGCTCTGGCAACTGGTGATAACAAGGCCATTTTATATCAAAGGACTGGCTTTCTGAGAAGCTGACATTTCCACAGAGACTTGAAGCCATGAGTCTATGGGTGGGCAGAGAAGGCCAAGCAGAAAAACTGGACCAAAACCCAATGGCTCCTGTTTCCTTTACCTCAGTGTGGTAGACACCGCTGGGTGAAAGGCAAGTATAGACTCCCCTGGCATTCTCAGAGTCAGAGTAGAAAAAAATCCCAACTTCCTTGTAACACTTTTACTAGTTTGGTTTATTATAAAATCAATACATAGTCATTGAGGAGAAATTAGAAAAATACGTAAGCAAAAAATCAATATCCCATCATTCAAAGTCACATTGTTAATAGCTTTGTATGTAAGCTCTTCTAAATAATTTTATATACATATACATTCATAAAGATATATTTCAAGTAGTTTTTAAATACTAAACATTCTTGTCACCCCCAGGATCTTTCAGAAATAGCCACAATATCCTCAATAACCATCATTGTCCCATTGGATCAAGATCTTAGTAATTTCTTTTCCTTCTTCAGGTGCCAGAAATTATGGGAGTTATCTGTGCCCGGCTATCCATAATCAGCCAGCCTAGAGTCCGCCAACAAATTATAAATACTGTGAGTTTGTTTATCTCCAGGCCCAAGTACACAGATATAGTGATCAACCACCTTCTGTGTCATCCAGTACCATATGACAGGTAACAGAACCTAGTACAGCTTCTAAATTAAATTGAAGTGTGTGACACAGCCCCCGGTATTGCGGAACATGGCTGCCCTCAAAAATCTAAAGATATTCTTATTGAAGAGATCAGATATAGACAGATAACCTGCAATATAAGTCAGGATACAACATATAAACATAAAGAAACAATCCAACAAATCTAGAATGAAGAACATTTTATAAGATAGTTGGACTGAACTCTGAAAAAGTTAATGTCACGAAAGAAAAATGTGCTAGGGTCACTGTGCTAGATGAAAAGGCACTAAAGAGACAAACCCAAATGTAATACATGAACTTGATTGGATCCTGGATGAAAACATAAGCTATAAAAGAAAACTTTGAGTACATTCAGCATAAATTCTGTAACAGATTACTGAATTAATATAATTTTTTTAGGTGTGAATTGGTAATATGGTTATACAGAAAAATGTTCTTATTCTTAGGAGATCAAAGCTGAAATTATTTAGGGGTGAATGTCATGATTATCTGTAATGCACTTGATAAAGATTTAGCCAAAACATATATACATAAAAAAGAAAATGTGAATATATCCATAAATAAGGATAAATCACATAGAGGAAAAAACAAGATGCTTTTTTAGTTGTGGCTTTCAGAGTTGGAGGCACCCTGAAAGTTCCAGGAGGTCCTTATGGGGAAGGTTATGAGAAGGTTCTAGGCCACCACTCCCTTTACCAGAGCAGCATCTTTTTTTTTTTTTTTTTTAATGTAAGCTGTATGCCCAGCGTGGGGCTTAAATTCACCACCCCAAGGTCAAGAGTTTCATGCTCTGCCAGCTGAGCCTGCCAGACAGCAAGAGCGGCATCTCTTTTTGTCTGCTTTATATATTGTGATTCTGGGTAATTATTGTATTTGATGAAAAGATTTCTTAGTTTTAAACCATTCGAAAACCACTTTCAGTGAATGATTCCCACAATGTCTTGGGTGACTGCTGATGTTTTCTATAAGCTGAACTTAGACAGTTCACCACTACATCAAATAAAGGAAGATGTTTACCCATCCAAAAAAAAAAGAGTTCATACCTTTAAAAAAAATTCTTTTGTATATTTCTCTAATCCATTATTTTTAAATTTTTACTGCTTGCTTCAGCTTATCTACATTAGATTCTTCTTCTTCTTTTTTTTTTTAATGTTTTATTCATATCTAGGAGAGAGAGAGAGAGACAGCGTGAGCAGGGGAGGGTCAGAGAGAGAGGGAGTCACAGACTGAAACAGGCTCCAGGCTCTGAGCTGGCAGTAAGCACAGAGCCCGACGCGGGGCTCGAACCCACGAACCGCGAGATCATGACCTAAGCGAAAGTCGGACGCTTAACTGACTAAGCCACCCAGGCGCCCCTACATTAGATTCTTCTATGAAACATATGATTTCATACAAAATATGAAATATACTTAATCATTTTAAGTGTAATTTTAGCATAATTTTATTGTTCTAGCTCTTGGAACAAGAGTTGGTTTTATTGGGGTTATTGTTCTTAGGTGTCTGTGCAAAGCATCTACTGCATAGAAGGTGTCGTTGACCCTGTGGAAATAAGGGATAGGACATGGGCCCTGGAGCAGCACGCGCCTGATAGCAGACACAGACAAGTAACAGAGGACTCCAAAGCAAAATAAGAGTTCTGTGGAAGCTCCTGTAGGAGGTGACTTAATTAGAGGAAGGAGTGAGGAGGGATTTTTACGAGAAGGGCTGCCACAAGCTGAGTGTTTAATGTAAATTAGCCAAGCAGAACGTGGGACAGGGCAGTTGGAAAAGGCATTCTGGACAGGAGGAAAAGCAAAACTAAACACAAGGAAGGTATGAAATACCTTGATGAGGGGCACCTGGGTGGCTCAGTCGGTTAAGCGTCCGACTTCAGCTCAGGTCATGATCTCGAATTTTGTGAGTGGGAACCCCATGTCAGGCTGTGCTGGTGGTGCAGAGCCTACCTGGGATTCTCTCTCTCTCCCTCTCTCTCTCCCCTTTCCCTGCTTGCTTTCTTTGTCTCTCTTGAAATGAATAAATAAACTTAAAAATTAAAAAAAGATTGAGACCTCTTCTGGGGGGTTCCTGGGGGGCTCACTCTTTTGAGCATCTGACTCTTGGTTTCAGCTCAGGTCATGATCTCACAGTTTGTGAATTCAAGCTCCAAGTTAGGTTCCGTGCTAATACCATGGAGCCTGCTTGTATTCTCCCCCCACCCCCCCGCCAAATAAATAAATAAATTTTTTTAAAAAGTCTGGGGGCACCTGGGTGGCTCAGTCAGTTAAGTATCTAACTCTTGGTTTTGGTTGAGGTCATGATCTCACAGTTTGTGGGTTCAAGCCCCACACTGGGCTGTGTGCTGACAGTGCAGAGCCTGCTTGGGATTCTCTCCCTCTCTCTTTGTCCTTCCTGCACTCTCTCTCTCTCTTTCTCAAAATAAATAAATAAACTTAAAGAAAAAGTCCAGTAATAAAATTTTTTAAATAAATAAATAAAAGAAGAGACCTCTTTTAAAGAGAATCAAAGCTTTATTTCTCAGCTTGCACTTGTCCAAAACTTGAGGACCATAGACTGGATTGAATACATATATCTTTGAATTCCTTCTGTGAGCCTGGCATTGTGCTAGACCCTGAGGGGTTCATAGAAGAAAAGCCAGACATAATCTGTGTCTTCAGAGGGAACAGATGGACAAACGTACAAAGAACTGAAAATAGTACATGTAAGGTCGAGGCAACCTCTATACAGAAGAAATGGTGAAAGTGTTATGAGAACTCTCACAAGAAACATGGTAAAGAAGCAGCAAAAACTTCCCGGAGGAGATGACACTGGAACTGGACCTGGAAGGCTTTTGTCAGGCAGGGAAGAGTTTGGGAAAGGGCCTTCCATTTTAAGAACATGCAATAGGCAAAGCGTCGAGTTGTCAAAGTTCATTGTTTGGTAAAGGTGAATGGTCTGAGGTAGCTAGAGCGCAGATATGTGACAGGGATCTGAAAAGATCAATTAGGACCAGTTTGTCTTGAAGTCCATGCTGAGGCACGGGAATTTGAGATTATAAAACCTTGGGAGTTACTGTTCTGAAATCAGTGAGAAGCCTTTGGATAGCCTGAAAAATTGAGCAGAGAAAAAAACCACTTACAGACTAGATTCCAGATTCTAGGAATGTCATGGTCATGGTGGGCCTAGGCTAATTCTCCTGAACCTTCTCGTTCTTTGGGATTTCTAGGCATCTGGCTGAATTGTGGAGAACTCTGGATGTAGCACTGCCCAGCACCACCTGGATCCTATGGAGACTCCTGAGGAAGTTGCAGAAGTGCCATAATGCTCCCACCCACGAGAAGATGGCCTATATGGCTGTTGCTGTAAGCCACTGAGCCTTGCCCTTCCAACTTCAGCACAACACACTCCCCCTCTTGGGATGACTGGCCCAACACCCCATCTGGAGTGTCGCTTTTCATCCCTCTCAAAAGTTTGCTTCTGTCATCCATTTATAAATCTACAGTATCTCTACCAAGGGAATGGCATGGAGAGGGCTTGGGAGAATGAAGGAATCAATATGGTATAATGAAGTTTGGTTTAATCAGTATGGTTAAATGTTCCCTTATCCTTTTCACTGTTGCCTAGCTGATTAAAAGGAGCATTATTTTAATTACAATCTTGTTATTGGTAAGAGTGAAGTAGCCATTTATATTTTGTGACTTGTCTACTCATGTTCTACATACCAGTGCTTCTCAGATTTAATATGCACACCAACTGGGGCGTCTGGGTGGCTCAGTTGGTTAAGCATCTGACTTTGGCCTANAGTTAAAAAAGGAGCATTATTTTAATTACAATCTTGTTATTGGTAAGAGTAAAGTAGCCATTTATATTTTGTGACTTGTCTACTCATGTTCTACATACCAGTGCTTCTCAGATTTAATATGCACACCAACTGGGGCGTCTGGGTGGCTCAGTTGGTTAAGCATCTGACTTTGGCCTAGGTCACCAGTCCCAAGTTTGAGCCTCACATTGGGCTCTATGCTGATAGCGCAGAGCCTGGAGCCTGTTTCAGATCTTGTATCTCCCTCTCTCTCTCTGCCCCTTCCCCATTCGCACTCTGTCTCGCTCTCAAAAATCAATATTAAAAAAATTTTTTTAATAAAAATAAAAACATGCACACAAACCACAGTCAGCTAGGGATCTTACTGAAATGTAGGTTCTGATACAGCAGGTCTGGAGGTGGGGCTTGAGCTTCTCCCGCGCTAGCCGGGTCCCAAGTGATGCCAGTGCTGCTGGTGTGTGGCCCACACTTTGAGTAGCAAGCCTTTACCTTTTTTTTCTTATTGATACATAAAAGGACTTTATATATTAAAAATATCACATCAGTGCAAATTACTTCTCTGGGTTATTCGTAGTCTAACTTTGTTTACTACAAATTTTTCCATGGCTTTATATTTGTATGTGGTCAAATATGTTAATAGTTTCCTTGATGGTTCTGCATTTTAGACTCCCCTCACTCCTTGGTAACTTTTAGTAACTATTTTACTCCTCTTTCTCTTCCCCCTCACTTTCATGTCCCTGCACTGTTTACCACTACTGTTCTGCCTATGGGAGAGTAGAGCCAGAAAGCATGTTCTGGCACAAGCACACGTAAAGCAGGTAAGGGGTAGTGCTAACAGGTGTTCAGCTCTCTGGTGTGTCTTTTCTGCCACAGGCGACAGATGCCCTTTATGAGGTGTTTGTGGGAAACAGGCTCCGAGCAGCTACATTCCGACTCTTCCCTCAGCTCCTCATGACACTGCTCATCCAGATACACCACAGCATCGGCCTCACCATGTCTGATGTCGCCATCCCAAGTGGTCTATACACAGAACAGGAGATGTCTTCAGAGGTCACCCCTTTGTGGTACTGCCTTTTGTGATTTCATTGACCTCAATTAGTACTAATTAACTCTGGGTGCTGTGGTAGACACAAGGATAGGCAAGATGTGGTCCCAATCGCAGGAGAGTTTATAGTCCACTGTCATGAGACATCAAGATGAAGTGCCCAGGACTCATTCTGGGCTCTCACTGGCTGGTTGTCTGGTTAGATTGGTGCCAAGGTAAACTCAATATGAATTTATTAGTGTCACTGTGGCCCCTGACTTTCTTTCAGAGGAAGTGCTGTAATGTGGATTATATAAGAACACCTGACTCAAAGTCAGGAGCACTGAGTTCCAATTCTCATTCTCATTCATTTAATTAGCTATGTACCCTGGGCAAATCTTTCTGTTATTCCGTGCCTTGGTTTCCCTATCTGTAAATTAGGTCAGGCTCAGTACTCTCCAAAAACCCTCTAGTTTTAGGATTCTCTGGTGTCGTGTCCAGTATAGGAGTTCAGTAAGTAGTAAGGGTAGTTTATTTTTTAAAGTAATCTCTCCACCCAACACAAGGCTCAAACTCACAACCTGGAGATCAAGAGTTGCATGCTGTATTGATGGAGCCAGCTAGGCACTCCAGTAGTGGGGGTAGTTTAAAAAGCAGTGTGGGTAAGGGCATAGGGGTGGCTCAGTTGGTTGAGCATCCAACTCTTAAATTTCACCTCAGGTCATGATCCCAGGGTCATGGGATTGAGCCTCTGTGTTGGGCTCCATGCTGAGCGTGGAGCCTGCTTGGGATTCTCTCTCTCCCTCTGCCCTTCTCTTCCACCTGCACACCCTCTCTCTCTCCAAAAAAATAAAAAATAAAAATAAAAAGCAGTATGGGTTAATTTTATGGAGGGGGTGTAAATTATATTTAAATAAAGCTTTTATTTTTTTTAAGTTTATTTGTTTTTGAGAGAGAGCTAGTGGGGGAGAATCAGAGAGAGGGAGGAGGGAGAGAGAGAGAGAGAGAGAATCTCAAGCAGGTTCTGCACTGTCAGTGTAGAGCCCAACGTGCAGCTCAAACCCATGAACCACAAGATCATGACCTGAGCTGAAACCAAGAGTCAGACGCTTAACTGAATGAGCCCCCCAAACACCCCTAAATAAAGCTTTGAAAAAAACCAGTGGGTATGGGTTTAGCATCCCATATCATTTATTTTATCATAGATTTCTTTTCAAACTCCCAGGTGTACAAAATTTAGTTAGATTTCTTTATGCCAAAATTTTGTGTGAAGGCCTTTTCAAGTTATTAGAGCATAAAGAGTCTTTGGGAAAATCTGGAAAGAAGAGAATTGCTGTCCAGCAGCTATCAGTGCCTGGCCCTCCCCAGTGAGAGCAGGGTGAGCATGTGCCGAGAGGTTGGAGGACCTGTTCTATTCACTTGCCCTGGTTTTGTTTGATTTAGCTTCGCCATACAGGCTACAAAGACTCTCCTCCTGAGAACAATGTGCCTGCAGGAGTTCGACATCATGGAAAAGCATAAAGGATGGGCCCTCTTGGAGGGAAAAGATGGCCATCTTCAGGGAGTATCTCTCCTTGCCAAGTAAGACTTCCTTGCCATGTACACCTGCTCTAAATCAGCACTGCCTTAGGTACTTTCCTCCCTTCTGGTTAAAACAGCAACCAAAGCTGGGTAACATCACAGGGTAGGGAAACACCCATTACGCCAGGCACATATTTTAGAGCTCCTGACAGTGCCATACCCTCCTGTGCACCTGAAGCTGGGCCAAATCCTCAGAGGGCCCCAGCCCTGGGAATAATGCAGTCTGGGTAGGAGCATTTCTTTTCCCTTTTTGCTTTCTTTCTTTTTTTATTTTTTATTTTATTTTTGAGCAATCTCTATACCCTCCATGGGGCTCAAACTTAAAACCCCAAAATCAAGAGTCACACGTTCCACTGACTGAGCCAGCAGGCACCCCAAGGATAGGAGCATTTCTAAGGGGTGTCCTTTTGGGTGTTATGTTTTGCAGTGCATTGCTGGAAAGAAATCACCTCCTTGCAAATAAGATCATGTACTTGTTGGTCCCTCTTCTTAACCGAGGGAATGATAAACATAAACTCACATCTGCAGGATTTTTCGTGGAGGTAAGATTCGTTAGAAGCTGAATGCAGGAAGCCTGTAAAGCAGCACTACCTGCCTTCCTGGGCCCCATCCAACTTCAGGGCAGGCTGGGGTCCATTTCAGACATGGGATAGAAATAGTTTCGGGTTCAGGGTCACTGAAATTCTTCTTGCCTCATGTACCTACAGTGTAAGCATCACCCTGTAACATAGTAGAGGTTTCAAAGGAAAATACATACTTTGGAGTTGGTGGGAAGGTGGTTCCCCTCCTGAAAAGGGGCTTAAAGGTGACTACTACAGGGGCGCCTGGGTGGCTTCGTCAGTTGAGCGTCCAACTTTGGTTCAGGTCATGATCTCACGGTTCGTGGGTTCGAGCCCTGCGGTGGGCTCTGTGCTGACAGCTCAGAGCTCGGAGCCTGGAGCCTGCGTTGGATTCTGTGTCTCCCTCTCTCTCTGCCCCTCCTCTGCTCACGCTGTCTCTCTTTCTCTCTCTCAAAAATAAATAAACCTTAAAAAAATTTTTTTTAAAAAGGTAAATTCTTTGGCTTATTTCTGGGTTCTTTCAGCTTCTCCAGAGTCCCGTGGCTAGGAGACTACCCAGCATATACTCTATTGTCCGCCTGCAAGACTGGCTACATCATGGAAATCGCGTCTTCAAAACCCTTGCCCTAAAGGGACTGCACTATCTTACCAGACACCAGGAGATGGTAGGAGGGGCCCTGAGACCACTGACTCTTAAGTCACAAATCAAACATACCCTAGAAAGACACCCAAGAAACTTGTAACAGCTGAGAGGGAAATTGGGTAGCCTGGGAATATGATCGAGTGGGAACGCATCCCTTTGTAACATTTAAATTTTATGCCTAGGAAATATGTAAGTACTGACTATAAAGTATTTCATGAAGTTATAAGGAATAAATAAAAAGTCCAAGACACACATATTCGTAACATTTAAAACCTACAATTTGTGTAAGAAGGTACCCTCACTGTCATCACAGCCTGGGTGACATTCAGGTGTCCTTTTATGTCTCGTACCATGTTGTCCTAAGGAATAAATTGGATAGGCCATAGTATCTGCTCCCAAGATGTGTATCATCTAAACAAAGATCACTGACATTCATGTTGGAAGAGAGCTCATTTTCTGCAGGCCTAGCTAGAAACGAGGCCTGGGTCAGAAAGGAAAATGAATTCCTGGGCCTTCAGCTTTATCATTTGAGTTCCATTTTTAAAAATATTTAAATATGTATATATATATCTGTTGTATGCATATACATATATGTATGTATATATATAAATATGTATATATAACATGTTGGCATGTTAATTGTGGTTGTTTGGATACATGAATATATGTTGCCTTATTCTATTTACTTCTTACATGTATGTCTTAAACTTTGAAACTCTGAGATTGATTCCTTTTAGGAGTTTCAGAAGAGCAGAATCCCTATTCAGAATGGGAAGGGCCCTTAAGGGTCCTCAGTCAATTTCTCCTTGAATTCCTGCAAGGAATCTTTCTGCCTCCGGATACATTCCATGTTGGAAAACCCACTATGACCTGAGCTAGCCATTCTTCTTTCTCTCACTGTAAGCAATTCCTTACATTAATCCTAAGTCTCTGTTATTGGACCACCCACCTCCTAGTCCCACTTCTTCCCTATGAGGCAACTTACAACAGCTCTGCTCTGTTCTCTCCGTATCAGCCCCGCCAGTACTGAGAGGGCAATCATGCCCCCTTTACTTCTCTATTCTTAACTAGCCAGCCCAACCAAAAATGCATCAAGCACCAGGTACTGAGTTAAGTTGGGGAGCCCTACTGTGGTACCAGATGAAGTGCCTTCAGGAGAGGTGATGGTGCACTCCCTTTGGGCACACAGAGGGAAGGCATCAAGAGCCTGTTGCCGCACATCTTAGACCTCTTATGTGAAACCGACGAGAAGATTGTTTTGTTGGCCATCCAGATACTCCTGCAGTTCGTCGGGACAATGGATGTCACTACCCTGACTGCCATGATGAAGACTCTGTTCTCCCTATTTGGTGATGTAAGACAGTGAGAGAGGAGAGACTTTCCTAGGGGAGGGTAATTGGCATAACAGCAAATAGAAATTGGGATAGTAATGAATGCACTCTATTGTATATAGTACTTCTTATGTTCAGAGCACTTTCAAATCTCCTCTCTTAAGATCCTTCCAGGTAACCTGTTATATTAGAAGGACTGGTGTTACTGTTTTTCAGATTAAACAAACAAACAAACAAACAAACAGAGGTGTAGAGACTTGCCAGGGTACTACCCTGACCATGGGGTAGGAAAGGAGTTTGTATAAGAAAAGATGTCTTTCAGGGAACAATCAGGACTGGGTCAAGGTGGTGGACTATGTCCCCATCATATGTCCCCATCCCAATTCCCAAAAGATTTTTCAAAAAAGAAATACATGGAGGACAATGAACCATGTCCTTGGAAGAGTCAAATATGCTAAGGTTGGGATTCTGAATTTCAGCAAAACAGCCTGAGTGAGTACTTAGTACTAGTATCAGGCACAAGCTGTGCTGACTACATGTCTCATATGGGAGGGAGAGAACAACCAGTAGTGCAAAGCAGCAGGTCTCACTAACTTTACATGTATTTGGCTTCTTGCCCTCAGCTACCTACATCTAAATAGCCTCGTGTTAGGACTGGGTTTTCAGCTGACCTAGCCCTTGCAAGTTAAGCATGAACACTTTCAATGAGTTACTTCCCTTCGGATACTTTATAGGTGAGACCCGATGTTCATCGTTTCTCCATGACCCTCTTTGGAGCCTCCATAAAGTCTGTGAAATACACAGATAAGAAGGGTATAGAGAATCAAGTCCTGGACAGCTTGGTCCCACTACTTCTGTATTCTCAAGATGAAAATGATGCAGTAGCTGAGGTAACACCTCTGTCAAACTTCTTTCAGCCCTGAATAACTTCCAATCCAGAGCCAAATGTGCAAATTAAGCTCTCATAGCTTTGAGGGCAGGGACCTTGCAATACCATCTTTATTCACCGTTTCCTCTAGCACAAGCTACCTTCCAATTATTTTGCCTAAGTGAATTACGTGAAAAATTGTACTCCTTATTTCTGTATAGGAAATTGTGGCCCTTTGCGGGTAAGGACAATAAATATGTTATGCCTTGTTGTAACCCCACCCCAATATTTAGCCTAGCACAGAGGCCTAAATACAGTGCTCAATTCAGCAAACTTTTCGTTGGTGACAATAACAATATTCCCTTACTTTTCTTCTTTTATTTAAGAACTGCCTCGCGGCCTATAGACAAATAGACTTGTGTTCAGGCTAAGTCAGAAATAGTAGCTTCTCTGACAATCTAAAGAAAGCTCTGCATCTCCTTAATCTTCCAGAAGTTTCGGTCATAGAGTTGTGGGTGGGATGTCATCATCTTTAGTATTTTCCCATACCTCAGGAGCCTATCCATCCCAAGATGCTAACTATGACCACCAGTTACAGCAAACCAGAGAGGTGCACAAGGATTCTAGAAAAATGCTGAACTTTCCCTTACTTATGCTCCCCATTACAGAAATGAAAGCGGAATCAGAAACACGATTTAAGATTATAGGGAGCTCTGGGATCTTGACATGGGGGAAGTGTTATGGCCTTGTAAACAGAAATATGAAATATTTCAGACCCCAATAAAGTGTGGAGTAGAGCTTCCCAACCAAGTGATGGACAAGTGTGTCCTGTAGGGGTCACAGATATGTGGATGCCCTGATACCCATCCCACCCCACTCCCACCTGTCAGCCCGGGGCAACCAGGCAAGGCATAGAGCAGCTGAGGCTCTGGGCTTATTTTCTTTCAAACCTCAAACGATCCCTAGCCCTGCCTTCAAGGCTAGAGAGGTGGAATCTAACATTAAACAGGTTAGGAATTACTGACACAGAGAACATAATAAACACCCATATATGTACAATCCACTGTAAGAAATAAAATATGAATAAACCCCACACCTATCCCCAAATGAATATCCTCAAGAACTATCATCCTGAATTGTATTGTTATCAACTTCTGTGGCAATATGTTTTCATGTTTTAAAACTTTATATGTAGACAAAAAAACTTGGTATGTTGTATCGTTTATAAATCTCTCAGCAACATGCTCTTTTTTGCTTACTTAGCATTATAAGACTTGCCTGCATGTGGTACTCCAGCTCATTTATTCTCACTGCTATACAGAATCCCATCTTGAGGATACCCTCACACTCCTCCTGGACTCCTATCCTCGGACACTTACATTGCCTCCAGTTTTTCATTACTACAATGCTGCAATGAGCATTCTTTTACATATTTCTTTTTGGGTTTTTTTGTTTTTTTTTTAAACAATTTTTTAAACGTTTATTTATTTTTGAGAGAGAGAGAGAGAAATAGAGTGTGACCAGGGGAGGGGCAGAGAGAGGGGACACACAGAATCCAAAGCAGGCTCCAGGCTCTGAGCTGTCAGCACAGAGCCAACGCAGAGCTCGAACCCACAAACCATGAGATCATGACCTGAGCCCAAGTCGGACACCTAACTGACAGAGCCACCCAGGCGACCCTCTTTTACATATTACTTAGCGTACCTTTATGAGAGTTTCTCAAGGACATAAACTCAGAAGTAGAATATCTGGATATCTTTAGCTTTACTAGATATTTACAAATAAACAGAGTAGCTGAAATAACTTGTATTCCCATCAGTTCCCAAAAGAATCTTAATGGCGCAAATCTAGTGGAGGGGGACAAAATAGTTCTTTGGATACTCATGCGAGGTGGTATGTGGTTCACGGGAAGCATTCTGAGAGCAGTGAAGAGAGGAGAAGCCCACTTGCTAAATTCTGCTCAAGCATCTGGATCAGCAAGGGATCAGTGCCCTCCAGAATTCTTTGCAAGCCACAGATTCCACAAGGTGTGGGAGAAGAGGAGCTATGCTCCCCTGTATAAAGTGACAGGAGAATGGCATAGGAGCAGCACATGGGTGGAGGAGCCCTCGTCTAGAGCATGGGAGAGTGGGAACTCCTGCCCAAATCCCTGCTCTGGGCATTACACCTGACAGCTCTCACTGTGCCCTAGACCAGCGACTTCTCCATCTTCCCCACAACTCTGCAGGCTTTATGGGTCCCCTATAGGGATTGATAGGGAAATTGAAGGAGGGCAGGACTCTGGTTCCTTTCCATCCCTGCCCTTACTTTAGCCAGGATAATGCTGAGTTTATCAGCTTTTCATATTGGACTTCAGTATCAGTTTTATTTGAAGAAAAGTTAGGTCAGCTAAAAAAGGAAATATTTGAAAATGCTGATCTCAGGGCGCCTGAGTGGCTCAGTCGGTTAAGCGTCCGACTTCGGCTCAGGTCATGATCTCACGGTTTGTGGGTTCGGGCCCCACGTCAGGCTCTGTGCTGACAGCTAGCTCAGAGCCTGTTTCGGATTCTGTGTCTCCCTCTCTCTCTGACCCTTCCCTTCTCATGCTGTCTCTCTCTCAGAAATAAATAAAACAGTTAAAAAAAGAAAAAGAAAATGCTGATCTCTGATAAACCTTTTCACAGGAAGGCAGGCAAGTCCTCACTATATGTGCCCAGTTCCTGAAGTGGAAGCTGCCCCAAGAAGTGTACTGCAAAGATCCCTGGTACTTCAGGTGTAGCCAAGTTGGAAAAGTCTGCAAGTTCTTTGTACGTAAGCAATACTGGCTTTGTTGACTCTTTCATATGCTAGCATACTTATTTTTTCTGATGTAGTTTTTAATGGAGGAACACGAAATAAAGGAAATAGTTTCCATCTCTGTTCATATCAGCAGCTGTTATCCATGAACTGTCTTGCTTTGGGAACCTATTTTTCTACAGTTTCCTCCCAACTGAGTCACAGATGCACTTTCTATTACTACCCTTCCTCATCAAAAAGACTCTCTTTTGAATTCTTGGGAGCCACATTAGCCTGGGTCGGAGGCTTACATGGGGTAGGGCTGATAGTATGTACTCAAAAACATGTTTATGGAATGAGTTGAAATAGAGTTACGTATTGCCTTTACAATGATCTCTAATCCTTTCCTTGGATATAGTGGATTATCTTACCCTCCATTAGAACATATTTAGGGAGTCCCAGGTAAGGGTTGCCATGCTATCATGGGCCATGCAGCATGCTTGGCAGCATGCCACTGGCTTTGCTAGGATCCAGATGGCATCAAGATGGCTTGACTAAGGCTACTGGAGCCAATCTCAAGGGCAGGCTTGAGCCAGGGCAGTTTCAGGGAGCCTATCCATGGTTTTCCAGACATTTGATGCTAGAATTGCTGGCATCCTACTATGAAGACCCTAGGACTGACTATTCCCAGGGATCTTCCATTTGTGTAACCTGTTTAGGACCCAGTGTGGGATCCTCTGATCAGAGTTACAGGACTTGGAAGCCTTACAGTGTCAGGCTTTCCACTGGGGATTATCTCTTTGACCTCTGGGTGAACTTACATCTGAGGCACTGATAACAGTATTTACAGCAGAAATTCAGACTATAGATTATCCATGTAACATCATAAGATCTATAAGAATAGATTCTGATTGCCCTCCTCCTATCCTGAGCTGCGTATCTCTGTAGGAGAACCACTGAGAGACACATTTATTCACCCAGTAAGCACAACACATCCAATGACCAACAGGCCACGGGGAATCCAGAAAGATGCCAAGGATACAAACTTCCCAAAGGGAGCTTGCTAGCTAGTAAGGGGGATAAAATCTCTGTGGAAAGTTAAATAGAAACTCAAGGTGGAAAATGCTATGTGCCAAGCAAGGAGTTCCTGCAAAAATGCTCAGGGCAGGGTGAGGTCAGGAAGGCAAGGGAGATGGGGGAAGAGCTGATAGGGAGGCAGAGCTCAAGGCAGAGAAGACTTAGATATGGAGGCAGAGATGGACTTAGAGGCATCACAGGCACAGTAGGTGGTGGCATGAGTGGCTGGGAGCAAGGTGTATTCAGAGGATTTAACTTTGCCTAAGGGCTTGTTACTGTGGTGTAATATTCAGTAAGTAACCACAGTTATTATTTCAAGCACTATGTTATATGTGTCCAATATCTGACATAGCCCCTGACTCTGGAAACTACAGTGAGGCTGACAAAAACAGTCATGCGCTTCACTCCTTTCTACTCTTACTTCTTTCCCCACTTAGGGAGAAAAATGCAAGGGGAAAGTGAACCTCCTAGCCCAAACATTGACATTCTCCAAGAATGAAAAGCTTCCTATCAGAAGAGCAGCAGTCTTATTTGTAGGTATAAAAAATCTTTTCACTTCTACAGTCACGTTACCCTATATTCTCCCAAACTGTGTTTTTGAGTAGCCTCATTCTTTATGAATATGACTTTCAAAATACTTTTTTTGGAGAAAGGGGCAATTGTCTCTGGGTAACTTTCAGGCACTTGGAAGTCAAGGTTTTAAAATCTAATCATCAAAAGGCCAGTTTTGCCAACTGCTTAGAGCCAGAGCCAGACCACAGACTCACTGACTTTATCCTATATTTTAGGGCTCTTATTGCAGTATGTGGATCACAGTGAGCTCAGGATGAAGGGCACTGACTGGATAGAAAAAGGTGAGTGAGAACACACTAGGGTTTGGTTTGGGGCACCTCACATTTTGAAAGAGATCTGAGGCAGTGACAGTGGGCAAACTCTCTGACAGAGTTTAGACCCTGGGAACCAGAGAGCCTGACTTTTGCAGTAATAAAGCCCATTGGTGACTTCAAGTGAATGATGGTCTCATCCCAGCCCAACTCCCTGATTAGGAAAGGGTATGACCCTACTTGTCTGGAAGCCAGCTTTGATGAGGGTCTCAGGAACGATTCCTAAATTTTTTCTTTCTTTTTTATTTTTTTTATTTTTTCATTAAATAAGACATCACCTAGAAATACTATCTTAGTAAATTATGATGATACCTCACAAGCACCACAGTAATGGCTGTAGTACTACTTTCTATAAGCAGTTGTCCTGTCAGATGGTAAGATTTGGTAATAAAGATGTTTTATAATAAGGCAGCCATAATGCAAATGGCTTTCTGAATTGTCAGTGAGTGGAAATATTCTGTAACTGTACAGCTTGGAGGATTTAGCACTCAAAGAATTGTTTATTCCCACTTAAGAAGTAGTCCTCTAGTTAGAAATGCCATGAAATGCTAAGCCCCACACCCAGAAGTATGTACTATGAGAACCAAATTAAAACTCTGGGGGCACCTGGCTGGCTAAGTTGGTAGAACACAAGACTCTTGATCTTAGGGTTGTGAGTTCGAGCCCCATGTCAGGTGTAGAAATGAATTAAAAATAAAATCTTTAAAAACACAGATAAATAAAATAAAATCCTGAATGATTCACTGCTTTTAAAATAAGAATATACAACTGGTAAAAGAGCGAGAAGCTGGACCTTATTTAAGAAAGATTACAAAAAGGGCACACGGCTCAGTCAGTAGAGTGAGCAACTCTTGATCTTAGGGTTGTAATTTCAAGCCCCATGTTGGGTGTAGAGATTACTTAAAATAAAATCTTAAAAAAATTATGAGAGGGGCCCCTGGCTGGCTCAGTTAGTAGAGCATGCAACTCTTAGTCTCAGGGTTATGAGTCTGAGCCCCACATTGGGGGTAGAGTTCATTGAAAAGTAATTAACTAATAAATTTTTTTTAAAAAGATGATTGCTCATTTCAGCAGCACATATGCTAAAAAAAAGATGAATTGTATAAAAAATTTTGAGAAATGTTGACCAGATTTGTTGTAGTGGTCATTTTACAATGTATATAAATATCAAATCGTATGTTGTACACCTGAAACCAATATAAAATGTATGTCAATTATACCTCAGCAATAACCAAAAAAGCAAAAAATTTAAAAAATGGAAGATCATGCCACTTTTCTAAGTTCTTCTATCTTCTCACAGCTATCAGAAGCAAAAGAAAAAAAACCCACAAAAAAGATAGGAAAAGTCAAATAGATTCTTTTATTCTATGAGGTAGGCCTGGGCATGGTTGATTCTGTTTAATTAAAAGGAAATTATTTTCTAATATAAACAGTGGGGAGCAAAAGTTCCTTTTCCATTCTAAAGTCATTTATGTATGGGATCTATCTATGAACCATATGAAATTGCCAATCTGTAGGGCAAACTCAAGTCGAATAACATTCCCATGTGGTTCAATCTATGGGAATAATCCCATCCTCTTCCTTCCCTAACAGTGCCTCAACTGTCGTAGAATAGGGTGTTCTAGAACTCTTTTCTGAACAAATTTATGTCATTTTCTGAAGGTAACTTTTAAGCTAAAGTTAAACAAAAATAACAAAGTTTTAAAGTGAATTTAAACTGACTTCATGACAAAATTATGTTTCCATTCCTTTAAATTCCAGAATTGATATCTGCTCCTTCATGTATTCTGTGAAACAGGTAGCTCTTAATGCAAGAACTGAAAAAAACTAAATACAGTGAAGTATTTCCTTTTGGAAATAAACATGAATTTAAAGATTAAAATGCTACTTAAGAAATATAAAGCTTCAAACTATGAAGAGGTCCTGAGCATTTTTGAGACCTCAGAGAACTGGAAATTAAAAAGAGAGCTTTACCTAGGGGGCCTGGCTGTCTCTATCGGAAAAGCATGCAATTCCTCATCTCAGGGTTGTGAGTTTGAGCCCCAGGTTGGGTGCAGAGATTACTTAAATAAGTAAAAGTTAAAAAGAGAGAGCCTTATCTAACTAAGTATGATATCAAAGACAGATCCATAAAGTAAAAGAATGATTGATGTATCTATATAAAAAATTTATTTTTTTAATATTTATTTTGAGAGAGAGAGAGAGAGGGAGAGAAAGAATCCCAAGCAGGTTCTGTGCTGTCTGCACAGAGCCCAATGGGACTCTATCCCACAAACCATGAGATCATGATCTGATCATGAGCTGAAATCAAGAGTTGGATGCTTAACTGACTGAGCCACTCAGAAAGAAACAGAGCTAAAAACTAAAGAATAATTTGGGAAATATATTTGTATTATGATAATGAGTTAATATCCTTAAATCAGTATATCTCTCTTTTTAAGGTTATTTTTTAATTTAATTTTATTTTTTTAGTAATCTCTATACTTAGCATGGGGCTTGAACCCACAACCTCAAGATCAGGAGTTGCCTGTTCTACCAACTGAGCCAGGCAGGCACCTCAACAAATCAATACATCTCAAAAGACAAGTGGCAAACAATTATGAATAAGCAGTCCATAAGGGATGAATGGCCAATAAATACATGAAAAATATTCATTATTCTGAGGAATCAAAAGTTTGAAAACAGAACAATGATGAAATGCCAGTATGACTTTTTTCTGTCAAAATGGCAATGGTTACTAATTAATAGTCACCATTGAAGTGTGAAGGGAAAACTGATTATTATCATACACTGTGCTGATATGAGCACAGACAGATACACCTTTTTTATAGGGAAGTTTGGCCATTTGTATCAAACCTTTTAAATGAATATATACTTTGACTTACCAATCTCACTTTTAGGAATTTAACCTATGAAAATCAGAGGGGTCCCTGGGTGGTGCAGTTGGCTGAATGTTCAACTCTTAATTTCAGCTCAGATCATGATCGCAGAATGTGGGATTGAGTCCCACATCCAGCTCCATGCTCCATGCTGAGTGTGGAGCCTGTTAGATTCTCTCTCTCTCTCTCTCTCTCTCTGTCTCTCTCTCTCTCAAAAAAAAAAAAAAAGCAGCAGAGGGGCACCTGTGTGGCTCAATCAGTTGAGCATCTTACTCTTGGTTTTTAGCTCAGGTTGTAATCCAGGACCGTGGATTTCAGACCCACATCAGGCACCACACTGAGCATGGAGCCTGTCTCCCTCTCTTTCTGTCTCCCTCTGCCCCGTTCCCCACTCGCACTTGGTCTCTTTCTTCTCTAAAAATAAAAATATTAAAAAAATAAATAAATAAAATAGCAAACATGAAAAACATCCAAGGTTAGAAATACTAAGAGGGGGAGAGAGGAAAGTAGGTGATAGGCATTGAGGAAGGCACTTGTTGGGATGAGCACTGGGTGTTGTGTGGAAACCAATTTGACAATAAATTATATTAAAAAAAAGAAATACTAAGAAATTGCTTTCATAAAGTATAGCATATCCATATTATACAATCATATGAAGCCATGAAAAAAATTAAAAAAATTTTTTTTTATTAAGTAATCTCCATGCCCAACATGGGGGCTCGAACTCATGACCCCAAGATGAAGATTCACATCCTATACTGTCTGAGCTAGCCAGGCACCCCAAAGCCATGAAAATATTATAGAAAAAAAGTTTAATGACTTTGATAAGTGAAGATACAATATTAAATAAAACAAGCAATTATTAGATAATCTGCATGACCTGGTTTCATGTTAACAAAAAAATACATGTGTGTAACTGAATAGAAAAAAACAGAAATATAACTGTTCCTCTGGTGGTAGAATTATGGATTACTGCTTTTCTTCCAGTGCTTACATGTATTATCTAAATTTTCTACACAATGAACATGTATTAATTTTGTAATAAGAAAACAAAAGCTAAAAATTAAAAAAATAAACTTAAAAAGGGAATAATGATTTAAGAGTAGCCTCTAGGACCAACACAGGACCTTAGAAATTAGCAGTCTTAGACATGGCTTCACAGGTATAGATAATTTGACTTTAGGTGGACTACTTGGCAGAGTGGTTATTGTAAAGGAGTAAACTATTTGGAATCTCAAAAATAAATGCTTTGTAGGTCAAAATTGGAATTGATCTACAAATGTATAATTTTCAGATAGAGTCTTAGAAATAGTCCTTTATCTCAGCTATTGTAGGCTTGTTGGCTGTTTGGTGTCTGGACCAGTGATCATTTTCATAGATATTCACCTCTCACCTGGGTTTTCTGGCCACGTAGATCTGAGAGATCTGCTACATGACCCTGAGCCCTCTCTGCGCATCATCGCCTCTCAGGCTCTCTTCCAAATCCAGAAGGTAGGGACTGGACAAGATCCCAGGCAGACTGTTCACAGCTTCAGGAAGCTCATGTGCTGTCTTCCTACTTAGAAATGCAAGGCAAGTAACATCAGGTAAACATTAATCCTTTCAGAAACCATAGAAGCAATCAAACCCCATTTTTTTTCAGACTTAATAAAATGCCAGCCTGAAGCTACCTCAACCCATTTAGTTGAGAACATATTTTTTGTTGTTAAAATCTTTACGGAAATAGAATATATAAGGGAGGAAAGCTCTCGGTGTAAATTTGCAGAAATCATGAAATTCTATGGACTTTTTGAGGCATGCCAGGACTTCCATTAAGTTCCAGTCTTGATAAACAGGTCTAGCACAGCTTCAAAAAAGATTCTAAATAAATGTTAATATAGCAATTTTAGTATTGTTGGGTCTTCTGTCAAAGCCCAGGCTACTTGTCGACAATCTTAAGAATCAATTAACAACCAATTCTTAGTGTTTGATATTATTGGTGTATGTTTATGAAATCCCTATGGCCTTTCTACTTACTTTCTCTTTCCCTTAAAAACCTTCAAGCAAGAAAAAATTTCTGCAGTGGTATAATCCTCAATCTACCCAAATTATGCAAGATTTCCACTCTTTCTCTCCCCTTTTCATTTTCCTGATTCCCTCTCCTACAACTACTGTCAGATCCTCAAATGGCTCTAGAATGGGAACTATTATTTTTTGAGCACCCACAGTATGCATTAAGCATAGCTGGAGAAAATTTCCTTACAAGCAGAAGTTTCCCAAGAAAGAAGTTAGTTTGTGTTGGGTGAACACTTTGATAAGCTGCATGTAGAAGGGTGGGAACCCCGAAGAAGCATACCAAATTAATTAGAAATGGTCACTGTTGGTCTAATTCCCAGGCTTTTGTTCAGTTGAGGAACATAAATGGAGAGCCACAGGTGAACTTTCTAGGGCAATGGAGAGGCCTCTGGGAGGTGGTGACATGGAGTGTCATGTAAGAGGTTGAAAGAATCCTTTCTCTTCACTCATATATACACCAAAGAGGAAGTGAGTCAACTGGTATGTGAAAAATAGACACATCCAATGGTGAATTGCATTAAGTTTTTGCTGTAAAGTGAGCAACATGAATCCTTACCACCCTGTCCCCTCGATTTTCACCTTTCACCCCCAGCTCTCTGCCAAGACATCTTTACAAACGAATTTCTTTATGATTCATGGTGAGTTGGGTTTGGTTTTAGGGGTTGTGGCAGCAGGTCAAGTGTGACCTCAAAAGGATCCCTGCCCAAAAGAGGTCTTCATATTTGAGACTAGCAGTAAGGAGTTTTGAGGTAATCGCAGGCCCCAGCTATCTGCTGAATTAAATCTTAACCCTTGGGCAGAGCTAAGATGACACCTTGAGGCTAGCTGCTGGATGTTAAACTTCAGTGCACTGAGCACATTTGAGCTACACGCATCTCTTGTTGCTCTCTCCTTGGTCTCATTCAGTTAAATCACCTTCACTCTCTGCTTTTGAACTGTCCATTTTTTGAATTATCCAGTGAAAATTACTAACACTTATTGAGTATTTACAATGAGCCAGACTCTTAAGTACATTATATGATTAACTCTTTTAATCCTCATAACCACTTCCTATATTGTTCTCTCCATTTCACAGACAGGGAAGCTGAGGAACAGAATATGAAACTGACTTGCCCTAAGTCACATTAACTAGTAAATGCCAGAATTCAAACTCAAGTAGTCTTGCTCCAAAGGCCACATCCTTGGCTAGTCTGCTCTGCCCTTTTCTTTTTTTCTCTTTTTTAATTTTATTTATTTATTTTGGGGGGTGAGTTGCAGAGAGAGAGGGAGAAAGAGAATCCCAAACAATCTCCTTGCTGTCAGCATGGAGTCTGGCATGGGCCTTGATCCCACAAACCATTAGATCATGACCTGAGCCAAAATCAAGAGTTGGACACTTAAACTAGACTGAGCCACTCAGTCATCCCTGCTCTGTGCTGTTCTATTCTGCTCTGTCCTTCTAATGTCAGTAAATGCAGATCCACTCTACAATTAAATCCCAGTTGTTAAACTCATACCCCAAATTCATATAACAAAAAAAAATGCTGTGAAATGATATTGAGCCTCAAATAATTAAAACAAAGTTAGCATATCTTATTATTTAATAGGATATTATGCATATCATACACTGTAGAGGAGTGGACTTAGAACAAAAGCTGGCGGTTATTCTTGAGGAATATTGTTGGAGTCCCTGGTTTGACCTCATATACTACCCTGTCTCATAGCAGTGAATAGACCTCTGGGTTTAGGATGTGGTTTAGATCGCCAGGGATATGTAAGAGGTTGAAGGAACCCTTTCTCTTCATTCATATTTATGCCAGAGTCCATTTCCCTCCAGGCAGATTTTTATTTTCTGAGTAATACTGCCAACGGGGAGGGGCAAGTACAATAATACTTGTTTCATTGTGTTAAAATTCACAGAGAGAAGCATCCACTAAGAAGCAGAGGTCTGGGGCACCTGGCTGGATTTGTCGATGGAACATGTGACTCTTGATCTCAGGGTCATGAGTTCGAGTCCCACATTGGGCATAGAGATTACTTTAAAAAAAAAAAAAAAAGCAGAGGTCTAATTTTTACTGACTACCGCAGCAGTTTGGGAAAGTACTTGAAGTACTTAATAGTGATTATATTAACAAACCCAAATATCCAAATAGTCGAAATAGCTCCATTATTTTTATACAAGGCTCTCCTCAAACATGATGTTGTGTTTTCATGGAATTTTTTAAATATATAAAACAAAAATTTCTGGACATTTAATTTTGTTATAATATGTTAAAAATTCAATATAAGTGAATAGGATTTCAGTTTTATTTTCATCATATACTATTAAAAGGTATTGCTCATTATCTGTTACTGGCCTAGCCATGTCTTTATTATTTTAGATTCTTACCTTTTATACTCTTAGTATTGCTTTTCTTTCTTATACTGAGATACATATTTTATTAAAAACTATTTTTTTTCTTATTGAAAAATTAAACTGTCATGTAAGTAAGAGATGGGTTTGGGGAAGGAGAGAATCTCCTAGACATCAACCCTGGCAAGTAAACTCGCACTGGGTAAAATTGTAAAATCTCTGTCTCCTTCCAACTTCCCCCTCCTTTCTGGCTCCAAGCTCCATTTCTCCCATCCAAGTACTAACCAGGCCCGACCCTGCTTAGCTTCCGAGATCAGACGAGATCGGGCACACCAAGCTCCATTTCTATCTCTCCCTCTCAGGAAGGGATCTAATGAACTGGCTGTTATGTGAAAATTATTAATAATGCAAGTTTTAATGAGCTTTACTCTTCCAGGGATGTTTGCTTTTTTTGATTTATTTTTAAATCTTTTTCTGTTTTAATTTTAGAGAGATTGAAAGCAATGCAAGTAGGGGTGGGGGAGAGGGAGAGAGAAAGAGAGACTCTTAAGCAGACTCCACATTCAGTGTGGAGCCTAATGCAGGGCTCAATACACAATCCTGGGATCATGACCTGAATTGAAATCAAGAGTTGGAGCCTCAACGGACTGAGCCACCCAGGCACCCCCAGCGATGTTTGCTTTTTAATAAGGTATATCTCTAAGCCAAAGGCATGAATCTCTAATTGAGAAATGTTAGGCATTACTAAGCAGGATGGAGAGGAGGTATTTGGAAATGAGTTTGAAGGTAATGGTGGGGAATAGAGATTTTCCTGTCATCCCGGAAACCGTATAATATCAGCTGCTTTTCCTACACGTCTTCAAACCCTTGTCAGAACACAGCAGAGGAAGAGGATTAGAAAGAATCATTAACTGCCTTCTGTTACAGAAAACACAGAGGGAAGTGATGGATTCTATTCTTCCTGAACAATGGTGATGACTTCCCAGCACAAAGGATGACTGAGTGCCAATTGTTGAATGCTTCAGTGATGTCTCCTATACTTTCTCTCACTCTGTAGAGTTTATAGTCTGAAGTCCAAGGAAGACAGCATTGGTTTAAAGTGGATCCTATGGATACCAAAGAATCTTTATGAGGGACCTGTCACTCCCACCCTCCCCACTTTTCTTTTAACAGAGGTCGTGGTATGAATACAGCAAGGGACATTTTTAAAGGGAGCAGGGAGGGGCGCCTGGGTGGCTTAGTCAGTTAAGCGTCCGACTTTCACTTGGGTCACGATCTCGCAGTTCGTGGGTTCGAGCCCCGCGTCGGGCTCTGTGCTGACTGCCAGCTCAGAGCCTGGAGCCTGTTTCAGTCTGTGACTCCCTCTCTCTCTGACCCTCCCCTGCTCACGCTCTCTCTCGCTCTCTCTCTCTCTTTCCTAGAAATAAATAAAACATTAAAAAAAATTTAAAAAACAACAACAATCAGAACTCTGTTGTACTTTCTTTTTGTTGTTTTTTTGTTGTACTTATTTTGTTTAGAATTGTTTGTATTTTAAATTACATCTGGAGGAGGCACACTATAATAATCTTTTTAGTTTTAGAGCCTCTAAAGACCTTAAGAGGTTCTAGACGCATGCTCTGGGAAACTGTGAAATATTAAACCACAACAAGGAAGCTAATCATAGGTCCTATCACACAGTGGAATCAAAGCAGAAACAACTTTCACAATGTCTCTGCCTTCACTTCATTTTCTATTCGAAATTCAGTTTAGTTTAAATGGGCATACCACCGGCTAATAAGAAAAAATAAAAACCAACATGAACCCTGATAAAAAGCAGGGAGAGCATATTCATGAAAGAAAATAAAGCAGCATATAGGTGAGGCTGGATCTGACAGCCGTGTCCTCAGTGCTCAATGCTGAGCCGTCTAAATTTGATTCAGCTGTAATCAAATTACAAATTCAGAACCCCTGAAGAGTTCTGAGAAAGAAAGTGACATCGCGTAAATGTTGCTTGAGAAAAACTAGTAACTAAATATAAGATGGATTGGAAGAGAAAACATAAGATGTTGAGACAACTAGAAACCTGATGGAGGAGGAATCCACAAGCTTTAGTGACGAGGTGTAGGTCATGAAGGAGCTGAGGAGTCGATGACTAAGAGGAAAGCATGGGCAGGTTTGGGGTGGGGAGTGTTTGGTGACTATGGCAGTACTATTTATTGAAAATCAATGACATTGTTTAGTTACAGTCCAAAAGAGGAGGAAAAAAAGAGTACTGCTTAAATAATGTTTTATTTCATAAGGGAATGAAGGGAACATAAGAGGTTTTTTCTTTCATCTTGGCCTCACTGCCAACGCATGTACTTCCTAATAACTCGGTTTAGGACATTAGAATGAATTACAACATGTCAAAAGAAACTCATAAAAGTAAGTCATTGATGGGCTGCCTGGGCGGCTCAGTTGGTTTAAGCGTCCAACTTTCGCTCAGGTCATGAATCTCGCGGTTCGTGGGTTCGGGCTCCACATTGGGCTCTGTGCTGACAACCCAGGGCCTGGAGCTTCCTTTGGAATCTGTGACTCCCTCTCTGCCCCTGCCCCGCTCATGCTCTGTCTCTTTTTGTCTCTAAAAAAAGAAATAAACGTTAAAAAAAAAGGTAACTCATTGATTTAATGTAAAAGGTGACAGATCAAGTAAATCAAAATATAGGAGATAAAATTGGAAGGCTTTACATAGACAGGATATGACTTACTGAAAATCCAAAGGTAGAGCCTAGATCCAGTAGTGGAAAGAAGGAAAAATGTATGTTTCTCAGTTTTTGTTTGCCAAATGACATTTGAGAGGTGCTTCTTTTGTTTCTTGGATCATTTTTAAGCCAACAATGCCCCTCAGTTCAAGTCTGGATGTTCTGAAAGAGCAAAGGAAGAATCAGTATCTTGGGCAAAGCAGGCATTCAGTAAACATTGTGGAATGAAGAAATGAAGGAATTTCAGGACTCCGTATGTATGAAGTGGGAAAAGAATCTGGAGAATCAAATCCAGTAGCAAAGACAAAATGGGCTAGAGTCCATATGCTGCAACTCACTGAAAGCCAAACTACTAGAGAAATGTCAAATGGGGCAGTGAGTCTCTGATTTGCTTTGGTTTATAATTCCTGAAGCTCTTTCCTTTTAACTTGGTTTTTTTTCAAGGTCAGAATTACCCTCTGCAGTTCAGATCTGGATAAAAAATAGATTGATTAGTTATGGCAAAGGCAAAAAACTCGACACTTCTTAGCTCTTGTGATCCTATCCAGGACCAGCTATGAAAGCCAGGATCTCATGAGGGAGAGTTAGTTTTATTCTATTTTTCCTCAAAAAATTCTGACCATAATGATTGCATTTGACAGACCAAGTGATGTTTCCCAACAGTTGTTCCAAACAAACCTTAACCTTCTCAACCCCCCCACCCCCACCCACTGCATGTTGCTCTATTTTGCACTCAGCAGAGCACCTAGCAGTTCTGCTTAATCTAAATGTAAGGGGATAACCTTCCAGACAAGAGCTACCTTGAAAAAAAGCCAGGCTCTGGATTCCTGGCTTGGCCATGTTTTCCAGGGCCTGGCTAAATCAATGATCTCTTTATCTTTAGTCTCTCTCCGCCTGCTCCTGTTGCTGATTTTTCACATACTTGTGTTTCCCTTACCCTAGAAAATTCCCTTCCTTTTGCCTCTCCACTACAAAATTTCTTAAAGCTTTTATTTCCTACTTCCAACTTTCTGACCTTCCTCCTTTAGTCCCTCAGCCATAGTACTCTGGCTTCCACTCCCCATGCTAAAGAAAACTGCTCTGGCAAAGGTCAGATAATTCTCTGCAGTGTTGGGCTCTATGGAGTACTTCTTTCTTGGCCTCTGAGAGACCACTCCTTTATTTTCATATCTGTTTAGACAGTTCATTCATTCCTCAAATTCTGCCCATCTCTGAAATGTAGGTGTTCCTAAAGGTTCTACTCCGGAGTCACTTCTCATGCCAACACACCCCCTACCTGCTCTCTTAGCATCAGGAATTGCCTGAATATTCCTCAGATCCAGGCTGTCCCCATTCCTGTAGCTCTCTCCTTAATAAGCATAGGTTAATCAGAAAACAGATGAGCCACTACAAGAGGAACTTCACCCATCTTACCTCCACTAATCCTGACATTTCTTTACTGAGCGACCCATTGGCACTGGAGATAGACCTCCCGTCAACCACCCATACCAGCCCCCTGAGTAAAAACTAATGGGAGGAGAGTATCTGTGCAGACGTTATGTGCCAACATTCCCTCCAGAGAATAATGCAGCTCAAGTCAGCTGCAGTAGTAGCTTCTAGAAGGAAGGAGAGTTGGAAGTGCCACATGGGTAATTCAGTTTGATTTTGAGTTGGAGGGGTAAGAGGAGTTTGAGTTTTTCTCATTTGAGACCTGGCTTGTAGCTGGCTCCCAAATCCCACCCCTCTGCACGTGTTGATGTGAGGAGACTGAGAAATTGGCAGGAGAGGAGAAAGGGGCTACCTTCCAGGTTCCAACAGCTTCCTCTTAAACTTTCTGCAAGCATCCTGAACACAGCTGCTCTGGAATTGATCTCATCCCTCTGCTTGTACTCCCATTCCAGTAACAGCATCACCTTTCATCCTCTTGGCCTAGATGGAAACTTCAGTTACTGGGGACTCTTCCCTCATTAAGCAGTGCCCCATTCAGTTCTGAGGCAATGACCTCTCCTCAGACTGGCTCCTTCCAGTGCTGGACCAGCCCCCTGCGATCTCCATACCTCTGCCCCTGCCCCATCCAATCTGTGCCCCACTGTAGCCAGAGGGACCTTCCCAGAACATATATGGATCACTCATTACCTCCTTTCATTAACACCCTCCACTGATGGGGCGCCTGGTAGCTCAGTCAGCTAAGCGTCCGACTCTTGATCTTGGCTCAGGTCATGATCTCATGGTTTCATGAATTTAAGCCTCCAGTCGAGCCCTGCACTGGCAGCACAGAGGCTGCTTGGGATTCTCTCTCTCCCTCTCCTCCTCTCAAAATAAATAAACATTAAAAACAAAACACTGATAATGTCTAGGCTTTTAGTGGGGCTTATGAGGTCCTTTGTAACCTACTCTGACTTGTCTTCCATTTTCAGCTTTGATGACTCCTTCCCTCACCCAAGCATCAATGGACATTTTGTAATTTTTCAAACACACTATGTTAAGTACTATGAGCCACGCACTCATGAAAACTTTGTAATATGATGAACATGAAAAAAAAGGCCCCTCCTTTCATTCAATTTCCATTTGAGTAGGAAGAGCCAGTGAATAAACAAGATAATTTCAGATAGCAATATGGTATTATGAAGACAATGAAACGGGGTGTTGGGGAGAGGGTCAGCTACTTTAGATACAGTGCTCAGGAATGGCCTAAGAAGGTAACATTTAGTTGAACTTGAATGAGGAGGAGCCAGACAAGCAAAGATCTGGTGTTGAGTATTTGGGGCTCTTTTGAACAGCATGTGAGAAAGGCCTTGAGGCAATAACTAGCTTGGCAGCTTGATATTTTCAAGGTTCCAAAACAAAGCAGTTAGGCTGCACCTTATTAAATACTTGGGAGGGGGGCAATGAGGTGAGGCCAGATCACAGGGGGCCTGTGGGCCATCGAAAGGACTTCGGATATTATTTTAAGGGCAAAAAGAATCTTTTGAAAGATTTTGAGAAGAGTGACATGCTCTGGATCACTCTGGCTCTTCCTGGAGAAGCCGTTTTGGTGGACCAGAAGGTAAGCGTGGAGACCAGTCCCACGCCTTAAGGCTTATGCTCAGGCTATTCCTGAGCTTGGAATGACTGCCTTGACCAGGACGGTTCCCAGGGTCATTGATTACTGCAATTCTCTCAGCCGAAGGTCTAGCGTGGTTTAGCAACCAAGAGAGATAGGGAGATGTTCCGTGATATCCTTGCCTCACCAGCCCTTCTTCAGTCATTCATCAGACCACTCGCTGGGCTGGGCGCTGGAGACACGAATCCCGAGGCCTCCCGCTGTCACGGGACCACTTTTTTCTGTTCCGGCCTCAGTCACCTAATTCAAGGGACAGGTCTCGCTCAGACGAAGTATGGCGGGACAGAGAAAAACCCAGGCCCATGGATTAGTGGTACAGAGGAGGCTTCTCCCGAAGACGATCGAGGAGGCCACCTCGCAAGAGGTAGCTCAGCCCAAACCAAAGAGCCGCCGATAGCGGGGCAACGCCGCGGGCGTCAAGGCAAATGTGGACTACAATTCCCAGCAGACTCTGCGTGCGGCTGCCGATCCCTCCGCTTCAACTTACTGCGCTGGATGTGCCCATAGCAGCCCGACAAAGACCAAGCCCAGGCTTTTTGTTTTATTTTTTTTCCCCAGGAACTGAGATCAATATTCTTATCACACATCTCCAGAGAGAGGCTGCTGGGTGCCCTGGAGGAGAAACGGACTTTTTTGAGGTGGAAACGCGGATGCAGACTATCGGAGAGACGTCGTTCTAAAACCACCGACTTTCGCGCGCTTTGGCGCAGGGGGTTGTGGGTAGCGCGCCCAGAAACGAGAAAGAGTCGGGGGGCTGTGGCCGCGCCGCCCGCAGGGCCTGAAGGGATGTTCGAGGACGAGCCCTACGCTGAGGGGGCGGCGGTGGTTGCCGCCGCCGGGGAGGCGCTGCAGGCTCTGTGCCAGGAGCTGAACCTGGACGAGGGGAGCGCGGCCGAAGCCCTGGACGATTTCACCGCCATCCGGGGCAACTACAGCCTAGAGGTGAGCAGAGGCAGGTGGGGCGGCCGGNCGCCCCTACCCCCAGTCTGTGGGGCGGTGGGAGTTTCCCCGCCGGGAAGGGTCGCTGCCCAGCCTGGCGCCGAGGAGTGCGAAGCTGGAAGGGCGGGTATAGATCGATCTATCCATTTTCCTTCTGAGGCGGGAAACCGAAGTCCGGAAGAGGAGCGGCTTGTCGAGGTCACACGTCACTCGGGGGTCCCCTAGACCCCAGACCAGCTTCCCTCCGCTCCGCCGAGCGCTGCAGACGTCGTGATAGGGCCCGTAAAACTATTAAAAAGCCAAACGCCATCATGGCAAAAGCTAAAGTAAATTGTGGTGCCGACACCGCTGCCCAGCTCTTTAAATCTGTTATCTCACTTAGTTCTCGCCACGATCCCGGGAACTGGACCTGGCATCGCCGTTCCACGAAAGGGCTTAGGCCCCTGGCCCAAGGGCACACGGTGGGTGGTGGAGCGGGTCTAAGGAGTCGCACCCATTTCACCGCTCCACCCTTCGGCCCCGCCCAGGCGGAGGTGCGAACCGCCGTCGGGCAGCGTGTGGGCTCGTCCCAGCCCCAGGCTTCTCCTGGTCAGTACCCTGATGTTCTGAGTAAAAGCAGTGTGGGCCGTCACTCATAGGTTTTTCCCAGCCGTTCTTGCATTGAGCCCTCCCCACAGCCCTGTGACTATGGCAGGGCAGTATTCCACCAGCTTTCCAGGTAGTAATACCGAGGCCCAGAGAATGGTCTTGCCCAGGGTCGTTCTGCTAATTATAATAGGAATCCAGACAAGGAGTGTAGTGTAGGGATAGCATTGCCGGGGGATGTATTTCAGCATATTTAAATTCAGAGGTTTTCTTCCATGATCCAAGGAGCCTAGAGAAACACACACACACACACACACACACACACACACACACAGTGCTCCACTGACTCACCACCCACTGATAAAATTAGTTGGTGGGTTCAGAAGCCTATTATAGTTGGATATTTGGAATTGAGTGTGTCTGTATGTGAGGGAAAAATACCTAAGAGGCACTCTTGTATGTCTCTGGGGTAGGACTGTTGGAGGCTGGATAAAGGACAGTGACCTGCATCCATGAGTGGCATGACTGGAAAGCTGAAGGAAGAATAAGAAAGGGAGATTATGAATTATGGCCACTCAGTGAAGACAAATTTCTAAAAGCCTGAGAGCATTTCTCTGACATCCCAAGTCCTCTTTTGGTCTGTCATTAAATAAGCATGTGCTGTGCCATCTGGTCAAGGCATTAAACTAGGCACCCCTTTCAGATTCCTGAATATGCCAAGTTTCTTCCCACTTGTGTGCTTTCTTCATGCCACACCTTCTGCCTGGAAATTTTTTCCTCACCCCCAACCAACAGGCAAATTGAAGAACTAAATCTCCAGTTAGGGGAAGTTAATCAGGACATCTGAAATGTTTGACCTAGAGAGCACACATCTGTGAATTAAGATTTGGTGTTTATTCTGTCCAGAGTCTTTTATATTCCTCTTCCTCGTTTGTTTTTTAAATTATTTATTTTGAGAGAGAGCACCAGCAGGGAGGGGCAGAAAGAGAGGGAAAGAGAATCCCAAGCAGGCTCCACAGTCAGCGCAGAGCCAGAATTGGGGCTCCATGCCATGAACCATGAGATCATGACCTGCAACCAAAACCAAGAGTGGAGGGACACCTGAGTGGCCCAGTCAGTTAAGCATCTGACTTTGGCTTAGGTCTTGATCTCATAGTTCGTGGGTTTGAGGCCAGCATCAGGCTCTGTGCTGACAGCTCAGAGCCTGGAACCTGCTTCAGATTACGTGTCTTCCTCTTTGCCCCTCGCCTTCTCACATTGTCTCTCAAAAAACAAACATTAAAAAAATTAAAAAAACAAGAAGAGTTGGACACTCAACCAACTGAGCCACCCAGGCACCCCTCTTTTTATTTTTCTTTTGTTTGTTTTTGGTGAAAGACTCTTAGAGTAGGTATTTTCATGTATCTACTGTTTTTTTAAGGCAATCTTTAAAAAATCTTTTTAATGTTTATTTTAGGGAGAGAGAACGCACATAGGAGCAGGGGAGGAGCAGAGAGAGGGAGACAGAGGATCTGAAATTCATGGAATCCATGAACTTCAAGATAATGACCTGAGCCGAAGTCAGATGTTTAACCAGTTGAGCCCCCCAGGCGCCCCTCTACTGTTAAGAAGCCTCTCCCCATCTTCCTGCTGGTCAGGATACCTAACAAGCTCCTGATTACGTTTCTCCCTTGCCTTTCCCTCTTCCCCTCTTATATTTTGGTGTCTACCTCTGTGAATCCTTCTCTGACCTCCACTCAAAATCATTTATTATCTGATTTTATCTCACACTTTATCTTCAATTCTTACAGCATGTCTCATTATTCTAGATAATGGTTTTCTGTTCCTTTTCTTACCTCTAGATTTTGGATAATTCCATGAGGTCAGAAACTATCATTGTATTTCTAATGTCTAGCATCAAAATAAACAGTAAAGATGATTTTTTTTTTTTTTTAGGAAAAAGAAGCAAAATTCCAGTACTTATTTTCTCTATCTTAACGGTGTTTTAATCTAGTAACCTGTATACAATGGCTTTTTTAAAAAAATTTTTTAACGTTTGTTTATTTTTAAGAGACAGTGTGAGCGGGGAAGGGGCAGAGAGAAAGGGGGAGACAGAATCTGAAGCAGGCTCCAGGCTCTGAGCTGTCATCACAGAGCCCAGCATGGGGCTCATGCCCATGAAGCACAAGTTCATGACCTGAGCTGAAGTTGAATGCTTAACTGATTAAGCCACCCAAGCCCCTCTCCAATGGCTCTTGTAATACTTACTTGGATGCTATTCCCAAACACTTGGTTAATCAAGGCTTCTAAAAATACTCACACTTAAGCTTACATGCCTCATTTAATACCCTGAACAAATAAGATTTCTCACTACTTTAAGGCAGTAACACTGGGCTTTAACTCTATCGGTGGCCACACATTTCTGCCTACCCCTTTTGGATTATTGCAAGAAATCTTTCAATGTTTTTATCCTTCTAGAATGTGGTCTTAAAGAGGATCTATAATATGTTGTGTGTCTAATTCTTAATCCTTAAAATTCATATATAATTCAGTAGTAAAGTTATAAAGTGATTCTAAGAGACACCTGGGTGGCTTAGTCATTTGAGTGTCCGACTCTTGATCCTGGCTCGGGTCATGATTTCACACTGTTTGTGGGATCAAGCCCTATGTCAGGGTATGCGCTGACAGTGCAAAGCCTGCTTGGGATTTTCTCTCTCCCTCTCTCTGCCCCTCCCCTACTCACATGCACACTCCTCTCTCAAAATAAACAAACTTCATAAAAACTCTTCAAAAAAACTCTTGATTTTGGCTCAATTTGTAGCATCAAGCCCTGCATCAGACTCTTCGCTGAGTATGGTACATCTTTGGATTCTCTGTCTCTCCTCCTCCTCCCTTTCTCCCTCCTTTCCTACCTCTGCCCCACTCTCCCGCTCTTGCTCTCACTCTCTCGCTCTGTCTCTCTCTCTAAAATTAAAAAAAAAAAAAAATTTCAAGATTAGGTCAATAATTCCCCATATTTTTACTTCACAAAAATGACGGTCACCTTTATGTTGTATGAGATAGATATGAACTTTTTATGTGTCTCCCTTGCTGTCTTTCTACTCAGTACTTTCCTTTCTCTGGTTAAAGAAGAAACATAAAATGGTAGAAAAGAACTTAAGCATCATCAAGGCCATGACTGGTGTTATAAAATTGAGAAAACCAGTGTTGAGAAATTTTAAGAGAACTCGTTCAATAATATTAGATTTGGGGTGTAGAGGAAAGATCTGTTTTTAAATTAATGCTGATTTATCATCTTACACAGGATTGAGAGTAAGGAGTTTTATACCCATTACTGCAAAACTAAGCTTTGTGACCTTGGGCAAATATCTTCATCTCTTTGACCTGTTGTATACATAAAGAAAGACCAGATGGTTCTAAGATCTTTTCTGGTTCTAGAATTCAAGCATTTTAACATAATATATCCATTTTACCTTTTGTCTTTTGCCTGCCAGGGAGAAGTTATACACTGGTTGGCATGTTCATTATATGTTGCATGCCGCAAAAGCATTATTCCCACTGTTGGGAAGGGTATCATGGAAGGAAATTGTGTTTCACTTACCAGAATACTACGTTCAGCTAAATTAAGGTAAAGCACTTTAATGTTTCAAACACTGTTTTATAAGTCCTAAATTTAGCTTTAGAATTTAATTTCTGTTTAACTCTTTCATTTTAAGTTTGTTATCCTATAAGTATCCTTTTCTAATTCTCATATTATTCCATTGCTTCTCTTCCTCAAATTCTGACTTCAGAGGTCTCTATATTAAATCTTTTTTTCTATACCTTTTTTATTTTTAAAATTTGGAGATAATTTAAAGCTTTTAGAAAAGTTGCAAAAATAAGGAAGCTAGAACGCCCATATACTATTGACCCAGATTCACCTATTGACATTTTACCCCATTTGCTTTGTCATTTGATCTTTCTCAAATAATAGGTTTTCCTCAACTATTTCAAAGTAAGTAACATACATTATTATAGCCCTTTACCCCTAAACAGTTCAGTGTATACTTAGATAACTACAACAGTTATCAACTTCAGCGAAGTTAACATTGATACAATATTTTAATCTGTCATCTCTATTCTAGTTTTATTAGTTGATTGAGTAATATTCTTTATAGCAATTTTTTAAAAGAATAATTTCCAATCTAGGATCAGTTATTACATTCACTTATCATGTCTGTTTAGTTTCCTTTAATCAGAAGTATTTCCACAGCAAGAATATAGTCCACAACCACCTACTGCCCCCGCCCCTTTTTTATGTTTATTTTTGAGAGAGACAGAGTACTAGTAGGGGAGAGGCCAAGAGAGAGAGGGAGACATGGGATCTGAGCAGGATCCAGGCTTCAAGCTGTCAGCACAGAGCCTGATTCTGGGCTCGAACTCAAGAACTATAAGATCATGACATGAGCTAAAGTCGGACGGTTAACCAACTGAGCCGCCCAGGTGCCTCATCTACCCTCTCCCTCCCCCGACCTTTTTAATAGATTACTCCTCATTTTGGATTTGCCTCATGTTTTCTCATACTTAGAAGCAGTTACATATCCCCAGATAGAAAACTACAAAAGTAGTTTTGTGTCTTCACTATATCACATTTGGAGGCACACTATCCATTTGCTTCTCTTTGGTGATGTTAATTTTGATTATCTGCTCAAGGTGTTGTCTTGTTTTTCTACTATATAGTTAATATTTTTACCCTGCAATAAATAAACAATCAGAAGGTCCTAGCTATAGCTTTTACTTGCTCTAGTATTACTCATGTGGAAATATTTGCCTGGATACAAAACAAAAGAAATGTAGTAAACCAAATATAGATAGGTAGTAATGTTCTCACTTTCTGGGTTTTTCACCCATAATAAGACTATATGAGGTTGTTGTCTATTTGCTGTTGTGGGTTTCCAGCATGGAAGAGAAACAAACTTTGAAAGACCTATCCAGGGAGAGCAATTAAGTTTCAATTCACACTAAATTAAAAAACAAAATTTTTTTTCCTCAGAGCAATTTTAATTTCTGTAAGTGGAAAAATTGTACATTCAAGACAAATTTTTTCCCCTCAAGACAATTTTTAAAACTTTAATAGATATCAATTTTTGTCACTGTTGATAAAAATAAAATGAAAGATTGATAATTAAGATTGATGGAATTCACAGAATTTTTTTAATTGAGTAAAACATCCCTCTTCATTGTAATATAAAATAATCAGACTTTCTATCAGTGTTTCTCATTATTGACCATACAAAAATTTAAAAATATTTATAATATTAGGTTGTTGGGGAAACTGAACAAAAAAGAACAACTTAAAATTTAGAACAGTATATGGGGTGCCTGGGTGGCTCAATTGGTTAAGTGTCCGACTTCGGCTCAGGTCATGATGTCACGGTTCATGGATTTGAGCCCCGTGTCGGGCTCTGTGCTGAGAGCTTGGAGCCTGGAGCCTTCTTTGGATTCTTTGTTTACCTCTCTCTTTGACCTTCCCCTGCTCATGCTGTCTCTCTCTCTCAGAAATAAAAAAAAAAAATATTTTTTTAAATTTAGAACAGTATGTGATAAAAATTTCAAATAGTGAAAACATTCTAGAGCTTTATGGTGGTGATGGTTGCACATTGGGAATGTACTTAATAGCACTTAACTGTACACTTAAAAATGGTTAAAATGGTAAGTTTTATGTTATATATACTTTTATCATAATTTTTAAAAAGGTTCACAAATTTTCAAATAATACAGAAAGTTCAAAAATGTAAAGATATCCCTTCCTTTTTTTCTTATTCCTCAGAATTAACCACTTAAACAATTTACTGTTAATAAATTGTTAAACAGAAAAAAGTCCGTTTTTCAGTGTTTTCATTGTTTTTTAAGACATAAATGAGATCATACTATATGTATTGTTTTGCAGTTGCTTTTCTTAATATTCTGGTAACCTTTACATATCACCATAAGTAGCTCTTCCTTATTCTAGGATTTAGGATGTAAGGATGCTTCATATACTTAGCCAACCCCTTTCAATGACCATTTAGGTTGTATCCTGTTCTTTGTGATAATACACATTTGAACATCATTGTAAAAATGTATTTCAGATAAATTCCTAAAAATGTAATGATGGGTCAAAAAAGATACTACTTTTTTAAATGTAGATTGATATGAATTAAAAAAAATTTTTTTTAATCTTTATCTTTGAGAGAGAGTGAGAAGGGAAGGGTCAGAGAAAGAGGGAGATAGAGAATTCAAACCAGGCAAAGCCTGTCAGCACAAAGCCCAGTGTCGGGCTTGAACCCACCAATCTTGAGATCATGACCTGAGTCAAAGTTGGACATTCAACCAACTGAGCTACCCAGGTTCCCTGATATAAATTTTTTCAGGTGTTAGATTCTGAACTACTAAAAGAGCATAGACCAGCTTCACAGTGTTCATTCAGACAAAGAATTACAAGTGATTTTATTTATAGTGATTTATAATAATTTGGACATTTTCACAATTTCAACTTTAAGGATAATTTTAAATGATTATTTAACTCTGTTTTTTAATGTTTATTTATTTTGAGGGGGAGAGAGAGAATTCTAAGTAGGCTGGCTCATGAGCTGCCAGCAGAGAGCCTGACATGGGACTTGATCCCACAAACTGGGAGATCATGAACTGAGGCAAAACCAAGAGTCAGACATTTAACCCACTGAGCTACCCAGACAGACACCCCTGATTATTTAGGTCTTTATAGGTAGGGAAGAATTCCCATCAAATATTGCTCATAAATCATATTGCAAAATACTCTGCAAGTGTAGATTATAGACATGTAAAACTAGAAAATTTTTACTGAATACTTACCTGTATGCTAGGCACTTACTATATACTAAGGGTTTATATGTCTTTATTCAGTTAATCCTCACAGTTAATCCCATGAAATAAATCTCATTTTACAGATAAGGAAACCAAGTCACCAAGAGCTTAAATTACTTCCCAAAGATTATACACCTAGTAAGTGGCAGAGCCTTGCAAGTCCAAGCTGTATTACATATGCATCCACCCACAAATATTAGTATGTTTGTTTTGAACTGTATTTATATATTCAGCCTCAGTTTGTGAAAAACTTAACCAAAGCAACTTTCAACTTAAAATGAGTTCCAACTATAAATGTATTTTGCTATTAAGTGTAATATAAAAAAATAGTTTTCTGTTATGTAATTTGAATTTTATTTTGTCTGAATCCTATTGTATTAAGTATTGAGAACTGATCTTTCCACATTTTTCACAAGTTTTTTAGCAACTTGTGATTTAAATAAAGATGACATTCATACATTCATTATTTTCATGTTATAATAGAACCTGAATGAATATTTAGTTCATGAATAATTATTTTTCATAATTTTAATTGGAACATTGATCATATTAAATTTTTAACGGTAATTTTCTTTTTTATTTTTGAGTGCCAATAACATTCAGTAGTGTGCTGCTATTGGGGCATATGCCCCATGTTTACCATCCCTACTCTATATTTGGTTTAGGAGGTGTGTGTGTGGTAAAATCTACATAACATAAAATTTACCACTTAACCAATTTTAAGTGTATATAGTTCAGTGGCATTAAATATGTTTACATTGTACAACTATCAACACTATTCATCTCCAGAACTTTTTAGTTTCCCAAATTGAAGCTCCAAAACAATTAAACAATGACTTTCTTCTTCTCCCTCCTCCTAGCCCTTGGCATGTATCAGCACCTCATTCCTTTTTTTGATATCACATTGTGTTTATCTGCTTATTAGTTGATGGATATTTGAGTTGTTTCTACCTTTGGTTGTTAAGAATAATGCTGCTATGAACAGTTGTGTACAACTTTTGGAGACATATTTTCATTTTGGGGGGGTGTAGATACATGAATGGAATCGTTGGGTCATATGGGAACTCTATGTTTAACCTTTTGAAGAACTATCAGATTGTTTTCCACAGTGATTCCACAAGTTTACATTGCCACCACTAGAGCTTGAGGGTTCCATTTTACCAGTATCCTTGCCAATACTTGTTATCATCTTTTTTATTATGACATTCTAGTAGGCATGAAATGGTATCTTGTATTTCCCTGGTGGCCAGTGATGTGTAGTTTCTTTTCATGTGCTTATTGGAGTAATGTTTTCTTTACAACAGAATTCCAATGAACAGAATAGTTTTGAAAGCTATCAAGTTTACTTTGCTTCTTACTTTAGTTTCTAAAAATCATAGTCCTAGTTTAAGTAATATCAGTGCTGTAAGTTTTTTTTTTGTTTTCAAACATTCTGATGTACTTTGTTCCAGGTTAGAACAGCCATATTTGGGATACCAGTAAATACAATGGATTTTTATGGGGATGTGTTAGTCAAGCCCCTTGTTTATAAAAACAGACACCAACTACCAACTTTGGCTAACTTAAGGAGAAAAGAAATTTACTGAAAGGATATTGAATACCTGACAAAGTCTTTAGAATGACCTGAAAAAATAGACTTGGAAAGTGTCCAGGAACTAAAGGAGCCTGGCTGCAGCTGAAAAGCATATCACAAGAATTCATCTAACAAGGACACGACTTGCATGATCATCTGTGCCATCCTTGGACATTGCTACTGTATTTGTCCCTAAGAGCTAACTGATTGTAAGAATTAACCAGTTGCTCTGTTCTCCCACCAGCTCCAGATTCAAAATCCCAAACATATATCAAGGATCTCATGTTTTATGCCTTCACCCTAACCTCCAGTGAAGGTGATCTTTCTAGCAAATGGCAAGACTCAAACTAGGGGAATTCCTCAAACAAAGGAAAGGATTTCACATACTGAGCATCCCTGCCTCCCCAAACAAAGTCTCCTACAAGAGACTATAATCTGTCAGTCCCAAAAAATATTTATCAATCTGGCAAAAAAATTTTTTTGCTGTTATTGATAAGTTTTTCTAAGGGGCGCCTGGGTGGCTCAGTTGGTTAAGCATCCAACTTCAGCTCAGGTCATGATCTCACCGTTTGTGGATTCGAGCCCCACATCGGGCTCTGTGCTGACAGCTCAGAGACTGGGCCTACTTCACATTCTGTGTCTCCCTCTCTCTGACCGTCCCCTGCTCTCGCTCGCTCGCTCTCTCAAATAAATAAAACGTTAAAAAAATTTTTTTAGTGTTTATTTCTGAGAGAGAGAGAGAGAGAGCAAGCCAAGGAAGAACAGAGAGAGAGGAAGAGAGAATCCCAACCAGATTCCAAGCTGTGAGCACAGAGCCTGACACGGGGCTCAAACTCACACACTGTGAGATCATGACCTGAGCTGAAATCGAGAGTCAGTTGCTTAACTGACTGAACCACCAGGCACCCTAATAAGAATCTTTTAAAGAGACCCTTAGAGTCTCAGATTTTGGCCAGCATATTTGGAATTTGAATACCTGTTGACAATTAGCCGATGATGTCTTCTATAAACTTTTTTTTTTAAATTTTTTTAATGTTTTATTTATTCTTGAGAGATAGAGACAGCGTGAGCAGGGGAGGGTCAGAGAGAGAGGGAGACACGGAATCTGAAGCAGGTTCCAGGCTCTGAGCTAGCTGTCAGCACAGAGCCTGACGCGGGGCTTGAACCCACGAACCGTGAGATCATGACCTGAGCCGAAGTCGGACGCTTAACCAACTGAGCCACCCAGGCGCCCCTATAAACTTTTTTTTAAAGTATCATTTCAAGGGCCCCTGGGTGGCTCAGTCAGTAAAGCATGCAACTCTTGATCTTGGGGTTGAGAGCTACCAAGGTTACCACGAAGCAGGAAGCAGAGGTGAGAGCCTTAATTGTTATATAATTGACATTAAAAAAACTCTACCCCACATTAGGTGTAGAGATTACTTTTTAAAAATCTTTATACAAAAAGTATCATTCTGTATATAGTGCTAGTCACTTAAAAGAGTTTTAGCACTACAGATTTTCAATCTAAGACCATGCTAACATGGGAACATAAAATATATACCCATAATTAAATAAGCCAGAAAGGTGGAGTAATAATCTATTAAGTGACTTTATGCATATGTATTACCTTCTTCATTTATATTCGATGGTGGAAGCACATATTGGAACACAGACACTTGAATTTTATTCCTAAACTGTAACTGTCTGGTGCTTTGTGATCAACTTCCAGAATCCACTACTTGGGAGACTGTGTCCTCAAACTGATTTTGTGAACTCAACAATCTGTTGATATTTACTCTGTAATGTATATACAAATTACTGTCTAGGTGCTGTAGGGAATAAACAAAGTAGGTAGGTACCATTGCTCCTAGCTTAGAAGACATTTATGTAATGATCATTAATTCAAAATCTATATTCCCATAGTGATTCTGGGACCCAGAGTAATTTCATAGCACTTGGGAGCGAGGTTTTTTTGGTTGCTTTTTTTTTTTTAAATAAAGAATCATAGGCATAAATAAAATGTTAACTTGTCCATTATATGGACTCATTTTAAAGTTGCTTTTTTTGTTTGTTTAGTTTAATACAGTTTTTTAGTAAAATGAAGAAGTGGATGGACATGTCAAACCTGCCACAAGAATTTCGTGAACGTATAGAAAGGCTAGAAAGAAATTTTGAGGTGTCTACTGTAATTTTCAAAAAATTTGAGCCAATTTTTTTAGATATATTTCAAAATCCATATGAAGAGCTACCAAGGTTACCACGAAGCAGGAAGCAGAGGTGAGAACCTTAATCGTTATATAATTGACATTAAAAAAACGTAAAAATCACGATATAAGCTTAGGAAATTTGCATTTTATAAATCTCCTTATTACCAGCAATATCCATTTGTGAAAAAACTTAAATTTTTAAAAAATCCATTTATAATTACCATATCTGGAAATTCAGGGTAATACTTTAACTTATTTTTTTATGTTCTGATTATTTTGTGCAGATTAAAAAGGCTTATTTAAACCCATTTAATGAATTGAGACTGTCCTTTGTGAATGGAACTTTACATGTAATTTGACTTTACAGTTTGTTGTTTATGTTTGCTGTTTCAATTTAAATGACAAATATGGAGTGATATTTAGCAAATTAGTCAATTAAAAAGTACATTTTTTCTTTCTAGGAGGATTCCTTGCAGTGTTAAGGATCTCTTTAATTTCTGTTGGACACTCTTTGTTTATACTAAGGGTAAGGTGATACATTCAGTGGTTTTACATTTCTACTGTGGGAACTTGTTATTTGACATGAGAGGTTTCTGGTCTTCGTGTCTTTTTTTTTTTTTCTTATAAAGGTAATTTTATTATGAT